>NC_052962.1:31427110-32027110 GCF_013358895.1 Oreochromis aureus
TGCTGTTATTAATATTTCAGTGTCAACAGACCCCTCGACACGCTGTACGTGTCATAACTTCCTGCGCTTTACTGCTGGTTCTGATTAAAGACGGCTGGAAATGAGGCTCATAAATATGCAGTTATTTCTTAAAACAGCTGGGCATGTAGTTTTCTGCACACGCTACTCCAAAAGGAGGAGTGGATTTGTTTAGAACTACTTTTCAGACGAGGATTAATACATTCTGTGAGTGTAGCATTATTTTAAAATCCTCAAAAGGTTGAAAATTGTGGCTCACTGGTGTGTTTTAGTTTTTAAATCAACAAAAGTCCCACAAATGACTCAAAAATGATTTGGTTAGTTCAGATTAATTCTTTTGTCTCCTGTGAGTGATGCAGCACATGTTTAAGCAGGAAGACTTTGTTGCTAGTTTTTTGGGGGGCGGGGATTTTTTTTTGTGGGGTTTGCTAAGAGAACTTTCAGCGTTTCCGTTCCTGTAGCTGTTCCTGCAGCCTCACCAGCACCTGCTTCAGTAGGTAAATTACTTTATTTTAAACCTTTTAACTGAATTCATTTTGAAGGGTAATTGTGAGAGGAAACAAGTAAACAGTGTAAATGTTTTCCTGTTGTTGTTGCTGCAACTGAAACCACGGCACGGCTCCCTCAAATCATAAATAGCAGCAAATAAAACAACATCAATAGAAAGACTTTAATACAGACCATCACCTCACCGCCCGCTCTGTTGAGAAAGAACAGATTTGAAATATAAAAATGTAAACAAACTGGAAGTTTGCCAGAGCAGCCATGACCAGTGAAATTCAACATCTGGGCCTCACGTCTGACTGCTCAGTTCATTTTTTAATCAGGCACTGATTGTTACCTAAAAACACACCAACCACAAATCAGCGTTCAGGTCGAGTAAAAAGAATCCCAGTGAAGTATTTTCAGCTTCAGAGCAGTAAAAAAACAGAATGTATTTCACCATTTTTAGCGACACAACGAGTGGCTTTGCTCTGCTTGCATCGGCGGTTAGTTTTCGTATCCAAAGAGCAAGAAGCAGCCGAGGTCAGCGTCAACTCGAGTTTCCCTGCTCGGATCAAATGAAAACTTTATTCTGTAGTGCACAGCAGAGGCATCCCAGAACCTGCTGCTTCAGCTGGCGTTTATACACATTGAATCACAAAAATTTCATTCCAGTTCTTTACAAAAACAGTCGTGTTGGCTTTTATCTGCTTCAAACCTCTCAGACTTCCTCTGCTGTAAATGGCTCTCGTGGACTTTGTCAAAGTAGTTCGCAAAAACGGAAGAAAAGTCTCTGCGTCGAACACGAGCTGGAAGAGGAGGATGTGAAACCTCAGGAAGTCGACCAAAGAGAGCAGGTGAGAAGCTAGTCAGAGTTCAGAGGTTAAAGGTCATTCCGAGTCTGACAGGACGATGATCTCGTCTGGGTCACACTGTGTTGCCACGTTGACCTGCAATCACACAGACAGCAGCATAAAGTATTTACTCTTCTGGAGAAACACTCGGAGTATCAGCAGAATAAAAACTTTTGTTTAAAAACATGTTGATGTTGTTGACAGACGTACCGGTGTGTCCACATCACATGACCAATGTAAGGTGACGTGGCAACAAGACACACCCTCGCTGAGCCTCAGTTTTTAACTTGTGTTAAAAGGTAAGACTTCAACTACATTCCAGGTTTTAGTGTTGAGAGGCCAAATAAAACCAGTTATGATAATTCACGCCATGCTTTTCAATGCCCTTTACTATTCATGGAAAAATTCACCTTGTCAGCCTATCACAAAATTATATGGCAACACACCATTTGGTTGCTTAGTAACAGACGAAAGTTTTGAGAGTGACATCAAAAGCGAGAACAGCAATTTTTGAGATTTGTGGCATTAAGCTCGTTTGGAGTGAAGTGGGGTTTTTTGTGTGTGTCAAAACAACGACGCAGCTACAGCTGGACAAAAAACCACCAAAGGCAGCCTTCAATGTAAACACCGTCTCCAGGTGGACAACAGGAGGAGTGATACACATTCTGTTGTCAGGCCTGTGATGTGCCCCTCTGTCTTGTGGGCAACAGGAACTAGTTTTCAGAGTGGCACAAATAATTTGTGTAAACAGATACACACTTCTGAATGTAAGTAGTTGGATAAACCTGTTTACAAAATTTGTAAAAAAAAAAAATTAAAATAAAAAAATTCTAATTTACATGTATGCATATTTAGACTTCAAGCTATAAAAATTATTTGTTAAACATTTAAACATATTTTGTAAAACCTATTTCACTTTTCACCACTTCGAGGTTTTATTTTTGTGTGTGATTTTAGGTCCATTGTGTTGATACAGTTTGTCAAAATGACAAAATAACTGTAAATTCAGACCCGTCAGGTGTTTTATTTAAAGTGTCACCCTCACTGCATCGTTTCTCTCCTGAATCGTGACTCAGCTCCTCTGGTATGAGTCCGTTTGCCCCACCTTGTTTTTCTTCGGTGGCGGTGTGGACTGCGAGCTGCTGACCACTTCCTGCGTTGGCGTGTTTGCTCGGGTGGTCTCTGGAGAGTTGCAGCTCACAACGCCCATATCCAGAGGGATGTCCGCATCACTGAGGAGAATGAAAAGAGCGGAGATCAACAAACATACAGAAAATAAATGAACCCAGAGAAATAAAACCATGAACTCAAGTTCAAAGAGCTGAAACTACAATTTAAATGAGAGCATGATCTTCAATAACTGGACATTTTCAAAGAAGTCACACATATCAATGCAGCCTCTTCTATTAGACACCATCAGTGAGAGTCTCAGATTATGAAGTGATGAACACAACAGAAATGATCTGGTAAATCTTGATACAAGCAAGAGAAATGATTTTGTGACCGAAGGTCTCCATTAGAGATCGTCTTAGGATACCATTATTAATTTCCAGTTCAACTGTTACCTCACTGGTAATTAAACATGAGTGTTTTCACACTGCCACACTTATTCTGAGATTAAATCACCACCAAGAAGTTTAATTAAGCCTGAATTTCTCATCCTGACACAGATTTGGTTATTTAATTAAAAACTAGTCAAACTTTTCACATTCTGTTTATTAAAAATATTTAAGTTCATTGTGTTCAAAAGGTGAAAGGTCTCAGCGACCCAGTAGATGCACTGATGGTTTCAAATTGAAAATGCTCCGTTGCGTCGATCTTGAACTATCGTGTTCACGCCGCCCACCCGCCCAGCAGAGCTGAAACAAAGCCTCATCAGTTTTTCATGGTGGAGGCGTAAAACTGTTCCTCCTGAGAGCAGCAGGCCTACATGCTGCTCTCCTACAGTTTTAAATATTACTATAAACACATTATAACACCTGCTTCTGCCTTCTGAACTTTGATAGTTAAGAACAGTTACAAAAGTTACAAAGCTAAAGAGTATCAAATATATTCACACTGACTTTGAGAAATAAGTCATCATTTGTTTGTTTGTATTATTACTTATCTCACAAACACATTTTCATCGTGGACTCCTGACCTCTCAGCAACAGCCTCACCTGTCGTGGATGATTAGGTTTTTCTACTCTGCGAGTTCCTTTCCTCCCACTTCCTCTTCTGGCTCCTCGTGGTTCTGGGGCTGGGCGGCGGAGACGTGCCATTGCTTGTCTGCGTGCCGCACCTTTCCACGCCGTCTTCTGGCGATGACGGAGATGCTTTCCCATTGGCTGCTGCTGCGAGGCCCGTTCCGTCTTGGTTGTAGTTTAAGAGGACGACTGACTCATGACTGGAAGAATCTGCAGGTTCCTGTAAGCTCTTGTGGTCGCCATTCGATAACGGCCTCTGGTCATCAGTCTGCATGGGCTCTGATTGGCTGGGGCTTTCTGTGGGGGAAGGGATATCAGACAGTGGAGAGATCTGGGACTTGGTCTCATCAGAAGCAGGACTCGTAACCTGCTCGTCCTCATCTTTCAAGCTTCCTTCTTCGCCTGCAGAAACGTGTCCAATCTGATCATCGTTCTGATCCTCCTTGTGGGTGCCTTCGCTCGCTTGTTCCACCTCGTTAATGTCGTCTTCCTCGTCGTCTTCTTCATCTAAAGAAAGAAGCAAAAAAGGGACATAAATATTTTCTTCTCTTATCTCTGCCCCCTTCATCTGGTCACAGTTTTTGAAATCTGATAACACTTATTTGACTGTACGAATTTATTCGTTGTTTAAAAGGGAGAAAAAAAAAGAGACCAAATAACAGCCTAAGGGAAAAAAAACAGTCTTTAATTGAGCCCAATCTGACGCATGAGTTTAAACATTGTCTGTATGAATTCTCTGTGTGTTTATGAGTCACATTAAATTGTTAATCATTCTGTTCAATAATTAAATCACATGTTACACATTATCAGCACAGTGTGGCTAACCTTAGCAGCAGTCCTAGCGGTGTCGTAAAATCTCATAAACTCACAGTTATGTTTTCATAAAATAAGAATATTTAGATCCTGGTACAGACCACAGAGGGCAGTTACCTAGATGCAAACTCCTGTGTTCTATACATGCAGCTTTTACGTGCTGGTGAACAGTGAAATTAGATTTATATCTAATTTGATGCTTGTCAGCCAATATGATGCTTCAATATAACCACATTTATTTGGTCTAACCTGGTCCATCCTGCTGAGTGCTGGCCTGGATCTCTTCCTCTATGTCTGGATCTGAGGATTCATCATCTTCATCCTCTTCCTCCTCCTCCTCAGACACGCCATTCATCTCTTCAGTTTCCACTTTTTTTCCTGACGTGCGGCCCTGAAATGCAGCAAAGGAAATTAAACAAGATTCAGAACACAAACACATGGTAAAAGGCCTGTATTTGTATAGCGCTTTACTAGTCCCTAAGGATCCCAAAGCGCTTTACACATCCAGTCATCCACCCATTCACACACTGGTGATGGCAGCTACATTGTAGCCACAGCCACCCTGGGGCGCACTGACAGAGGCGAGGCTGCCGGACACTGGCGCCACCGGGCCCTCTGACCACCACCAGTGTCTTGCCCAAGACACAACAACCGAGACTGTCCGGGGCTCGAACCGACAACCTTCCGATTACAAGACGAACTCCCAACTCTTGAGCCACGATCGCCCAAACAAACACAAAACTAAAATCTTTTATAGTCTCATAATTTCAGATTAATATGAGACAAAACTTTTGGGATTAAGTGAAACAAATAAACACTCCAGTTTCTTTGTTTTCCCCCAAACACGACTCACAGGTTTATAAATGTTTTGCTTTGTCACATTACACTTTTTCCTCACCACTATGTGTTTTATATTTCTGAGCCAGCAAATTTTACTCACATTGGCAATTTTTTATTTATCAACTCCAACACACCTCATCAGAACATGAATAAATAAATAGAAAAGGTAAAACCTATGAGTTAAATTTTACTTCTTTGATTTAGTACTTTTACAGCCCTGTGTGATTAACATACTTTCTTCCTCTGCTTTATAAGATTAAACTGTAAAATATATTGCTATTCAATACACAAGATGTACCACAAATTTTGACCTTAATTCTTTTTAGGAAATAAAGCAGATTGATGTTGACAGAAAGACATAAAATCTAATGTTTTCACACATAAAAATAAAACCAAAAGGCTGTGATGATGTTCCTCTGTTACCTCTTTGTCCTTCCTGTCTTTCTGCAGTCGTTTGTTCCTCTCCTCCTCCTCCGTGTCGTCCTGTTTCACAGCGTACTTCTTGATGACCTCCTCCAGGCTGGTTAGAGCAACTTCTCGGTTCGACCGCAGTTTCTTCAGCAGTGAGGGGTCCTTCAGAGCCGGGTCTGTGGCTAAAGAGGGAGGTGGAGGGCGGAGAGACAAGAGGATGAACAGTTACATCATGAATGACATTCCAGGTGTTTTTTTATTATTTAGATAAGATGTGGATAAAGAAAGAAAGAAGACGAATGGAAAAAGTCTGTGAGTTAGTCCTTCTAAACACGTATGAAAGGACGACCAGAGAGATAATTAAATAAAATACATTTTATTAATTATTTTTTTAAACATCAAAAACAATATAAAAACTGTCACAACTTTAAATGAGAGCAAAAATGTCAGCAGTGAGGACCTGAGCGTGTGGAGCAAACTTTAAAGTAAATTAATGAACAAATATTCATATTTTAATTCAAATCAATGCTCAAATTTGTGGCCTGTTTCTGAGTAGAAACACTTCAGTGTGCAGTCAGACAGTGAAGCCCCACACGAGCAGCAGCATTTCTCTTTATTATCTTACCAGGCTTATAAGCGTCGGTGAGGCTAGAGCCAAAGTTGTAGACGAGGTCCAGGTGACGGCGCTCCTGTATGCGGCTCCCGGTCTCTCTGAACGCCTCCTGGGCGATCTGGTTTATATGCTTCCTGGTCAAGCAGAGGTTGTGGCGATCGTTGGCACGCAACACCTGCTGGAGGATGTCCTGGTAATCAGGAGGGTTCTGTCGTACCTCGGGACTGTTGATGAAACGCTCGATCTGACAAAGAGGACAAAACTCGAATGAAAATATAGCTCCATGAAATTAAATAACCACAGATACAAAACTCTTCTGTGTGATCGCTGTGTAGTTCTGCCAGTTTGTGTTTTAATAAGCACTGCAAATAGTTCAGAAACCTCAGAAAGAAATCATTAATAGCAGCAAGAAACCAATGTTTTTATGCTTGGTGCTAATCTGTGGCTTAATCTCTTTTATACTGATGCTCACAGTTCATGTTAAATTAGAAACCGTATCAGTTTAACCAAGAATATTTGATCAGTAAATCTGAATTAGTCACGAACTAAAATGTAACCCACATGTTTCATTAGATTATACGACAGCATCAGACCTGAATTAGAATCAGGTTTAAATGCTACAGAGTTCAGAAGAGCTCAAAATAAACAGCAGTCGTGAGAGCACACAGAGCAGAACAACACATTTTCAAAAAATGAAGGGAACACTGAATTATTGCAGTGTAAGATCAAGTCATTTAAATTAAGGAAAATCAATCAGTCCAAATGGGAATCCATTTCACCTGCTTTATTTCAAATGAAAGTGTCAACCGGAGCACGGGAGAGCCATCTTTTCAGGCAATCGGAAAAATACTAACGGCCCTCAGAGCTCCCACTCAGCCTCCTATTAACTTCACCTATTATAAAAATGTTAAAATCCTACGTCACTGCATTCTTGAGTTGTAGCATTCATCCCACTGTCACCAAAGCACCTCCTCAGTGGGTCATATGATTGTTAAGGTTGTCTGTTGTCTTTGTGATTTGGCGCTGTATAAATCTGTACTGAACACGCTCACTGATATTTGAGGGTTTAGGACGTGGTGCCACAGACCGTCTCCTCATCCTTAATGACTTTTCTCTAGTTTTTCTTTTTGTCACTGGTGGCAGCTTGAAGCAGCACCTTCAGGCTGCACAGGCAGTCCAGCTTCTACATGATGTCACATCCACACAGAGTCTCAAGTATGGAGGAGATCATGGGAGACGAGCTGTTACATGAGGAATCCTTTCTGACTTTGTGTTATACCGGGACTATTGGACGTTCCTTTTTTTTTTTACTGTCATGTTTTTTCAACAGTGTATAAACACGGCATTGCCTTTGCTGTTTAATGTTTTTTGTTTGATTTTTAAATTTCTTTACGGCCCTTAAACCTTCTGCTGATAATGTCTGCCTGGAATTTTCTACGAGGAAAGCAGCACATAAACGTGAGCATGCGCAGAGACTGAAGTGTAAAACCTGAGTTAACAGACAAAGTTTAGAACCACAGTCATCATAACTGTATTTGGTTTCAACGAGGCAGTTGATGCAAAGAATCCCTGGCTCTGTTGCAGATGCGTCATAATCCACCCCTCGGGTTAGAAAGTAGCCCCGACAACATGCAGCTCACCCTCCTGTTGATCTCAGGGTAACGAGTGCTTTTGTAGGTGATTCTCTGTTCAATGGCTCGGCCTGTTAGTGTGCTGCAGCCCTTTAGTTCACACAGTTTCTCATAAATCTTCATCATCTGGAAAAAAAGGAGGAGGACACGTGAGGGAGGTGTGAGCAGCTGCCACTCAGGCTGTAGTAAACATTTACTTTTTACAGCTTTAATGTCTGTATTAGAGAGTGGAAGCCACCGAGCTGCACCACACTGGAGGCTGACCTTGCGTTTGAGTTTGTGCTCCTGGATGTATAACGAGTCCTCCGCTTCCATGTCAGTGAGACTCAGCTCAGCCTGCTGCAGGCGGCAGATCTCCTCGTTGTACACCTTCAGCAGGTTCTCCAGGTACCCTATCTGAGAGGAACACACAGGACAGACATGAATGATCAGGGATGATTTCCTACAAAAGTGTTAAACCCTAACTGTTGCTGAAAAATAAAAAAGGAGGGATATTTCATATTTTTAATAGTTTATATTTAATGGCTGCCTTAACCAGTGTACTTTGATCTGCTTTACTCTCTTTTTCCTTTTAAAATGACTGTTAATAATAATGATAATAACCGGCGACCTTCCGGTTGCAGATACGCTTCCCAACCCCCTGAGCCATGGTCGCCCCCCTCAGTTAAAAAACACTGAGGCAAATTGTGCTGTGCAAATAAAACTGTTTTTGATTATAATCCCAAGATTCATTCAACAGCAGCACCTAATCCACACTAACCTGCTTCCTGGAAGCTCTTTTAGCTTTTCTCTCCTCTTCTCGGTCTGCCTCTCTGTTCTCTTGCTGTCCTGAGGTTGAAGGCTGCTCTTCATCTGCTGCCGGCTGCACACCTTCTTCCTCCTCGTCCAGGTTACCTTTACTCTTGTTTGTACTTTCAAGCGTGACAGAGGTAGACTGAAGATCACTTGATGTTGAGGTAGAAGGCCCAGGGTCAACCTTGGAGAGGGTTTGCCTCTTCTTGATGGCATGCTGCTTGAGCACAGTACACAGTTCATTGATGTAGACAAATGTTTTAGAGCGGTTGGCCTGAGCGCGAGTCAAACATCGTCCCAAAGTGTTCCTCAACTCAACTGATGACAGGAAGTCTGGGCAGGCCTTGGAGTGCTTTGTCTGGAGGAAGGTCAAGACCTCTGGGCAGTCCTCTGTGAGGGGCCTGCAGTGCTCCACAAACTGGAGGGAAGAAAACAGAAAAAAAAGGATGAGATAAAGTAGAAAATATGATGGATAAGGAACCAAAGAGAACAACAAGGGAGTGAAAAAAACAGATGTTGCAAGACTGGTTTCAGTCAAACACACATCTGCAGTATAAAGTGGCCCAGGATTGACTTTATAGGGTGTATCTGTATATTTTCAAATAAGTAGGTAGATTTTTATGAGGAAGTTTAGATCTAAAGTTTAATATTACATACATATTTAATGCTAGCGTTTATATCCTCTCACAGTACACTCTCCAACTAAAGCAACCTCACCCACCCCATCAGTTCATTTCTTAAACAAACACAAAAAACCTGTCACTATTAACGAGACTGTCATACAAGCCAAATTAAAAAATAATAATAATTGAACATTATTTTTATTATAGTTTTTTCTTCTTCATTATTTTATTGTTATTTTATTATAGTTGTTGTTTTTTATATATCAAAATGAAATATACAAAAATGGTCTTATCAACTTTCAAATACTAAACATGTTTTTTTAAATGACTGTTTTAATAAAGTTGTTTTGCACCCAGTGGAGGAGAGCTGTAGGATGCACTTCACCTCATGCTGGGATAAACTCCATGGAACGATGTTCTGCAAAACTAGACTGCACTCAGGAATTTGCATTTACTGAATCACTATGAGACAACATATAACACATTCACCACAATACAATCCCCTCTTATTTTTAAAGCTGTGTTACTGGTGACAAGCGAGCTGTGGACCTTCCTGTGTTTCCCCTACAGGTGTGGTAAAGACCACCAGCTGCAGTCTAGAAGTGCAGTTGATCTGCTCAATGAGGAACTAACTGATGACACCACTGAGTTTCCCACAGTATTATTTGGGAAACATGGATCATCTCACTTGTTAATTTGATTTAAAAGTCAACATTTAAATATATCATGTTTCAACAATTAGCCTAGAAACACACAGATAAGATTTTAAGTCAATGTCACCCAGACAGAAAACTGAGCATTTAGAGTAATATGAAGTCTGAAGTCCGATACACATGAAATACTTCTGCATAAATGTCATTATTTTAAGTTCTGGTCATGTTTAACATGAACTTTGGAACATCATATAAACTCACCTCAGTGAACAACTTCTGATTCTCTGCCTGCAGACACTGCGTGGTCTTCTTCGCTGTAGCGAAGGGTGACTGGGTAATGTGTGTGGGCACTGGCTGCTGAGCTTTGAGCGGCGAGACATTTTTGGCTTGAAGGTCAGGGCTTGATTTGGAGGCAGAGGAGGAGGGCTGAGGACTCTCTTCTTCTTTGTCTTCCTCATCAAGCACAATGATTTTATCTGCCATCCAGGCAGGAGCCACCGCCATCCAAAACGCCGGCTTTCTAAAATACAAACAGGCAGAATGAGACCAGAACAGAATGACACACAAGCATCAGAACTTCAGTGTTTTCAAGATCTGTACGATATTTACATTGGCACAAAGAAAAAAGTGACAGATTCTGGCCATGTGGGCACTTCTGATTATTTAAATACCAAAGCAGGGACCTGCACTGTGAACCGGGTTCAACAAACCCAGGATATTTTTATCTGGTTTCAAAGAGAACCAGTTTCAGGTCATATTCACATGAAAGATCTGAAACAAAGACAAGTCTAATGACTGCAGAGTGACTCCCTTTACAAATTATGATGTCAGAACACAAAATGAAGAGTAACACACAGTAAGGCTGAAAGCACCACAGCTGCCACAGATAGAATTACTGTGTTTCTGTACGAGGAAATGTTTCAAAAGTGCTACATTAATGTGTGGAAAAGTCCAATATCAAAAAAGTCAATTTAAAGTCAGGAACGAAAGCTGAACACATGCATTTGTGCGCATTAACAAAGCTGTCACTTTCACAGCTCCACCATAAAGACACAGGAGGATCTGAAGTATAATTACAATTTTTTAGTTTGTAAAATCAACACTATAGTGTGCAGATGTGTGTGAGACAGTTTCAGCTGCACCCACGTATAAAGGAATGAAATAATTTAAACATTGCTTGCAGTGAAAAGGGAAAAAGCAGGAATAAAGCTGCGTATAAAAATCCATATTTTTTACTGATGCTCAGTAGGTACTGGTTTTCTATATGTATGCTACTCTTCTTTAACAAAACCTACTGTGGATCAGCATAGTTACCTGATAATAGATGAAGCACCTTTGAAAGGTTTAAAAACGGGGTTAACCTGAAGTCCCCTCACTATGCCCCAAATCCTGCTTCATAGAAGAGGCCCCTGGTTAGGTTCATGGCATCTGTTATCAAAGTCGTACGTTGTTTAAATCAGCTCTGACTGAGGATCCCTCATATTGGGATTAAAAAAAAAAACAGTTTAATCTGAGCAAATAGCTTCCTGAAACAGGGGCATGATCACTCAAATTCCCAAGCTGGGTAATGGATTTCTGGAATGACTGCCAAAATACCTTTGTGGCCCTCAGAAGTCTCCAAAGTCATGTCAGTTGACTGCTTTCAACAATGTCCCGTTGCCTAGACAATTCATCTGAGGATGTGTGAACCTGAGATTTACATGCCACCATTTTCTATCATCAGTTAAACTTCAACAACTGGAAGGCAGACTCCTGCGTCCATATTAGAGCCTTAACACAGAAGCATCGAGTTTGTGAATTTGATGCTTCATTTAGGGCTACAGAAGCCGGCTGATCAGCGTTATCGTTTCGCTGTGTTTACTCGGAAAATAGGAAAACAAACAGGGGATAGCAGTTTCCAAACACATGAAAGTGAAACTAATCACGATGACACAGACAGCACATTACAGGTGGAAAACTTAAGACAGAAGGTTAAATAAAGCACGCCCACGCACACCGTAATAATGAGACAGTAGGATACACACCGACCTGTTCTTTACGAGCTGCTGGAGTTGACAACGAAACAAGAAAACGTTGCACCGCCGCAGGACATCACAACACTCCAGTTAGTTAGCTGACGTTAGCTCTGGAGGCTAGTTAGCATTCGGACTTTTCTAAGTAAAAAAATAACCTGCCAGAAAAAAAGTCGAGTTACGCTCTCATCGCCTCGTGAACCGGATAAACAAACCCGAGATAACCTCTAATCTCGTTCGTTTTTATCAGACTGGATCTTCTTCATCAAAACAATGCCCCTTCACTTAGCTGTGCTATCGAATCGAGATCGAAAATGTACCCGCTAAACTCCGCTCAACATCAACGCCTCTGATTGGACGACAGATTCGTGACGATGAGTAATGCCATTTCCCATTGGACAGCTGCTGACGTGTACCGTTGATGTAAATTTTTATTACTATTGTTATTATTTCTTTGAATGTACTTGATTGACTTTATAAAGCTTCTTTAATTGTTTTACATTTAGTACTTTTATATTTTGAACTTTTATCAGATTTACTGTTATTTTGTGTTTAAGTTCAATGTGAGATTCAGAATGGGGAAGAAAGATGGTTTAAGCTACTTTCAACGTGGTAGGGGGGTTAGAGCCAGTCTGAGTCTGAATATTTTAGAAAATGCTGATCTGCTTGGATTTTACCACACTACTTTACCAAACTACACAGCAGAAGATTGGAAAAACGTTTTCTGCTCTGACAAGTCTTGATTTGTGCTGTAACATTCAGATGGTAGGATCAGAATTTAGGGTCAACAACATCAAAGTATGGATCATCCTGTCTGTCTACAGTTCGGGCTGGTGATGGGGTATAATTTTCCTGATGAACCTCGGGCCCTTGTTACAAAGTATTGTTTAGACACCATCGGCTCCCTGAGTATTGTTGCTAACCATTTCCATCCCTTTGTTACCAGTGTACCCATTTTTAAATGGCTGGTTCCAGCAGACTTATGCACTATGCCATAAAGCTCAAAACATTGCAAACTGGTTTCTTGTACATGAGGATAAGTTCACTGTACATGAATGGCCTCCACAGTCACCAAGTTGCAATCAAATAGAGCAATTCTGGGATGTAGCAGAACGAGAGAGACATGCCATGGACACTGTGTGATGCTAACATGTAAATATGGACCAGAATCTCAAAAGAATATTTGCAGCACCTTATTGAATCTATTCCATGTAGAATTAAAGCAGCTCTGAGGACAAAAAAGTATTTAACCCAGTATTATTAAGGTGTACCTATTGAAGTGACGAGTGAGTATGAGTGAATGCGTGGTTTAAAGTGTGTATAAGAGCGTGAGAGAGTGTTTAACAAGAAGAGGACTTATTTGGTGTGTTTCAAGAGATTTTTTTTTATTTAATTAAAATTCAGAGTCCGTTTAAATCAGATGCTAATTTAAAATCTTCCTTACAGCAGAATTTTGTGCTCTGTTTGTAAAATCTCCATTTCAGTCACAGATTTAATGTTTATTAGCCCGGGCAAGCATGTGATGAAGAAAAATACAAACACACCTAAAAACAATATGAAAACAGAAATACAATCTCCATATTTACAAAAAGGACAAAAATAAGACGGACAATTTGAACAGTCTATTATTATTATTATAAATATTATTTTTAAAATAATGAGTCTATTATTCGTCTAATTATTTTTACTTAATTAAAACAGCATTTCCTTTTCTTTATAAACCAACAAATACAGTCCGATCTCTGGTTCCAAAAAGTGTGAGTTAATGAGGTTTTTAGACAGACGGGAACATCGAATGGAAGGATTAACCTTTAAAAAACAGAAGCTGATGTTTCAACACATCACTCCAAACTTCCTCTCATAGTTTTTCTTTCCAGTGTTTGTGACGACATATAAACCATAAACAGAGGAAAGCAAAACCACACAGCTCTATAAAGAAAGATTAAAGAATCGTAACAAGAAACGAGTTTGCACTGAGCATCTTCGAGATATCCCTGTCCCTTTCTAAAGAACAAAAAGCTGAATCCAAACGTTTTATAATAAACAAATTTGCATAAAACATACAAGTTTACCTCCAAACCAGAGCAGTAAAAAAAAGAAAAGAAAAAGCAATAATCTGTCCCATGAACATGTGGAAAGCCCCTCCTGAAATCCCATCAAACATATCGAATGGATTAATGCCACTGATGGTCAGTCGCCTTCTTTCACCTTCACTTCTCTTTCTGTGATGGGAAAAAATTGTAAAATTAAATTCAGAGGAGACACCAAGAAGCACCACGTCCAGGGTGATGAAACATACAGTAGGTAAATAAATTAATAAGAGATTTCTGTAAACACATTTCAATGTTTGTCTGCAGTAAATATAAGAGTGACATTACCTTATCTTGTTTATCAGCCTCAGCTGAGCCTATTTACAGAGAAATACAAATTAAAAAACAAAAAGTCAGGCACAGAGTTTAATAAACATCTTACTTTTGAAACACATTACACATTCTTTTTTATTTGATCCAAAAGGTAACAAGATTTTCTCCAGCTTGAAATGATTAAAAATAAATTCAATACACATTAAAACTGTTGGAAGATATTTTTGTGTCAATATTTGCTACCTGAGCTGGTAAACGTCCACGAGACAAACTTGATGAGCCCATAAAGCACCAGCGCCACGCCGACCATCGCCATAGAGTCCTCGATGGACGGAGAACTGAACCCTGAAAAGGAAAAAAGATCGTTAGGATTTATCTGATCTGAATAGGTTTGTTAATATCAGTTAAATCATTCTTACAGTACTATGCAAATGTTTTAGGCAGGTGTGAAAAAATGCTGTAAACAAAGAATGCTTTCAAAAATATAAATGATTGTTTATTGGCCCCAAATGTATTCTGCAGCAGAACAACGACCCCAAACATACAGCCAAAGTCATTAAGAACTATCTTCAGTGTAAAGAGAACAAGAAGTACTGGAAGTGATGGTACGGCCCCCACAGAGCCCTGATCAACATCATCGAGTGTGTCTGGGATTACATGAAGAGACAGAAGAATGTGATGAAGCCAACATCCACAGAAGATCTGTGTTTAGTTCTCCAAGATGTTTGGAACAACCTACCAGCCGAGTTCCTTCAAAAACTGTGTGCAAGTGTACCAAGAAGAAGGCAAAGGGTGGTCACAGCAAATATTGATTTGATTTAGATTTCTCTTTTGTTCATTCACTGCATTTCATTGATTGATGAAAATAGATAATTATCACTTCCATTTTTGAAAGCATTCTTTGTTTACAGCTGCCTAAAACGTTTGCACAGTATTATATATACTTCAATATTAAACCTTTAAGAGTTATTTCACCAAGCCCTTCCCATGTTTGTCACCCAACTGAGCCATTTCAGGTACTAACAGGAGTCAATTTTTAATGGCTCTCATGGTGTTTATCATATCTGTGCTGCTTCATTCATCTATAACAGATATACTAAAATGTTCTAATGTCATTAATTATTACTTTAATGCAACAGTTCAGGTAAGTCTGAAGGTTTGTGGTGCAGTAAATCTACTACTTTAGCTCTGTTTTTAGAAATAAAATATCACAGTGGGTCATAAATGGTACTACATGGTTACTTGGTGATTAACAAAAACAGACTGTTTTAAATCCAGAAGCTGGTGATTCAAACTGTTTACTTAAATCTAAGAATGTGTCAAACTACAATAACTCAAAAGTTATCCAGGTAAACGTGTTTCAAGATTATTCAAATAGTTAAATATTTAGTCATTTATATGTGATACTAACCTAATAAGCCGCATTTAAAGGAAAGTGTTTTATTAGTGGAAATATCTTTTCTTATATCAGTTTCACTTCTATACTATTCTACCTTTCTTCTCTCTATTTCACCATTAGTACCTTCTCCAGGTGTATAAAAACTGCTTTAACTTGACATAAACTGAGGTGTTAATTTGCTTGCTTGTCTTCCAGGTTTGCTTCACATTACCGATGACATTGAGGGTCACGCTGGTCCGTCTCGTGCCTCCAGCGTGGGCGGCCACACAGGTGAGCTCCCCTCCTCTGCCCAGGTCCAGCTTAGAGGTGTCGATCTCGAGCCGGGAGGTCTGGCTGAAGGTGCGGTCCCAGGCCTGCCTGTGGCCCGTTACGCTGAATGAATCCAGGGTCTTGGACTTCCCGTCGGCACCTTTAATCTCCCAGCTGAACTCCACGGGGAGGGGCGCAAAGCCGGACGCTTCACACTGGACGTTTATAGTCTGACCTGGAACAGCGAGGGGCAGGGGGGAGGGGTGGATGGAGAGGGATGGAGGTTCTGGGTGGAGAGAGGAGCAGAAAAACATGATGAAGTTAAAAGTTAAATCTGGAGTTTTTACAGAGCTGAGTGTTTATTTTAAACACATCTGCTTATTTTAGTGAAACAAACATGTGCGTAATGCTCCAGAAATACATTTTCCTCACCTTCAATCTCAAGGTCCAGCGCCACCTGAGCGAGCAGGTGTGGCAGATACACCGTGCAGATGTACGTCCCAGAGTGAAGCACTTTAGCCTCCTGCAGGAGCAGGGATGCGTTTCCTTTCTCGTGCAAAGCCTCAAAGTCCAGCGTGGCTCCTTCTTCCTGCGTGTCGGCGAGGCGGTCAGTCTTCCCGTCGTAAGCCAGAATCAGCCGTCCGCGGCCTCTGAACTGGTACCGCCACTCAACGGCGAATCCAGCCCCATACAGAGGAGAGGAAGGGTTAATCCAAAAGCCGCAGTCCAGCTGCACGGGCTCCCCGAGTCTGGACTTTACTGAGACCGTTTTAGTCGTCACGCTCAGGATCACTGAGGAAACAGAGTCAGACCGACACATGTGAGATAATAAACTTTTATAATTGTGGGCCAATTAATTTATTGATCTGTGAACTCCCAGATATAAATGTGTTGGGTTAAAATTAAATCATTACCACTGTGCTCTTTAGATCCTGTGGGGGCGCGGGTGATAGTAGAGATGCCCAGCTGTTCGTTGAGGCCCTGAAATGCGGATGAAAACCACTCAGCCTGCAGGTACACGGGGCTGAGGCCAGACTCTGTGAGCGAGGAAACCCAGTCCAGGCTGGAGGGCTGCGGCAGGAAGGGGTTGATCTCACACTGGGGCTTCGTCACGGAGCCTCTGGGAGGGTTGAGCGAGCGGTGGCAGAGGGTGCCAGCCGGGTCTGAGAAACAGGAGTCACAAAGGTCCTGATTACACAACATGTAAGAAGTTCTGAGACACTCAATCTGGTTATAAATAAAAGAAAATAAGATGAACAGCAGCCTGATCTTAAGGAGCAGATGATGTAGAGACCAACACATATTAGATCTGCTTAGATGTAAAATTGAAATCAGTGTTTTTTGTGATTTAAAGGTGCACAAACATATCAAGTCAATAATTTAACCCACGTTAACAATAGTAACACAGTTTGTGGTATTACAATTTTTACCTAATTTCATTTTTTTCTTTTGGTTTTTCTTTTCTATTTTTTGTATAGTTTGTGTACGTGTTGCTCAGTTTTATGTATTCAAAGGCCCAAATGGGACAGTTATGGCAAATTATTTTATGCTGTAAATGTTGTGGAGGGTGGTTTGTGTTACATACCTGTCCCTATACAAATGTGCCTTTAACCTACACATTTGAAAATACATAACAAATAAATCTTAAAAAAAAAGATGGTTTGGTCAATGATGGAATCCATAAAAATACAAGAAGAAAAATATAGAACATGCAGGGATACTGAGAATACCTGTTTAGGTTTATTATCTGAATTGTTATGTAATCATAATATTTAATAACACAAAGAGAAATGTTGATTGAGTCAAACTACCAGCCAAGGAAATACATGTTTTGTACACTTGATGAACGAAATACACACTTTATGTTTGGTAACTTTTAACCATCAAAATACTTCAGTGGCTAAAATGAGCAGCTGGGATGTTTTATAGAGGAAAACTTGGTCTATATGTGTTTATTACACACTTCCAGACAAAGAAAGTCAGCGCCTACACTTCACTTCACTAAGTCCCTTCCACTGGACTGCAGGTTCAGTAACCCTGTGTGCCCAAAAATATGAGGTCAGTTGATCACCTGACTATTACTAAATGACCTTTTTTCCCATCAGTGGGATTTTTGCTGTGACTTATCAAAATGATGCCACAGCGAAGGAATGGAGCCATCATAATTTATGACGACGAAATGTTAGTGTGACTTTGAGCTACAGAACTTATTTCACTAAGCTGGATTGTATTTGACCCATTCTGCTGATTCTGTATTTAGATAATTTGACCACACTAACTTTAAACAGATGCACACAGGTGAATGTAAAACAGCAGAGTGCACACTGTACGCTCTCTCTCTCTCCTACATACAGACACATGTGTGGTTAAACATCCTCTTCTCTGTCTTCTTTAACTAACCGATCACAGAGTAGACTCTTTCGGGGTTGATGTCTTTAGGAGCGCGCTGGGACTCGTCATTCTGGCCGTCTGCTTCGGTTCTGATGTGAAGCAGGGATTTTTCTTGGGTCGTAGCTCCAGTTAAACCTCCTCCTCGTCCTGCCTTCTCCTGCACAAACCAGCACTCCAACACCGGACAGCTGCTGCTGCAGGCTTCAGACAAGAGAGTTTAACAGGAGATTAATGAGCAATAAAAATATCAGACCACATTATAATATGCCATTATGTTTCCTGATATTAGCCAATTAGTTTGTTGTGCAAACTGTCTTTTCAAACTCAACCAATAAATGAGGAATTGGACTTATTGAAACAGAAAATTAAAACAAGTGTAACATCTTTCATGAAGTCCAGTTTAAAATGACAGTTAAAAGTAAAAGTAAAAGTCCAGTTTTGTCAGGCGACCCATAAATGTTGTACTTAACTGTTTCCACCCCTTCAGTGTTTTGCTTTTGCTTTATGACTCCTTTATATTTTTTTTTATTGTACCTACTTCATAACCAATCCAGACCTTTTTGGCCACTTAAAGTATCTGTATTGAACTGTTTTTATATTTGTTGCAATTTCCATATACGATATTGTCCATATACCCCTGAAAGAACCGAAAGAGCAAAAATGAGCTTGACTAGCTTAGCTTACCTTGACATATTTAATGTCCATGACACTTTTTAACTGGATATATAAAGGATCATTTTGCCTGATGCAAGATGACTGTATATCATTCATGAGGGATGCAACTGACTATGTTTCACATATTAAAGGCCAACAAGTCATTTACAGCAGTTTAAATACGGATGATCACTTTTGGCAAATACCGGAAATCACTTTTGGGCAGACGATCACTTTTTGGGCACGAAAAGAGGCGTGCACCACTCGCTCAGGGTTTCACGCAGAACTCCATGTTAAGGACGTAATAATTTTCGGTTATTTGCGTTAAATGTAATCATGCATACACCTATAACATTCACTTACACGTTTTAAGACGCATTTGGGCATTATTTTAAATTCGGCTTGCACAAGGGTCATCAAATATGAACTTTACTATGTTTAATTACAGTTAAACTTGACGTTATAGTCCAAGTTGTTTTGGACATTTTCAAGCAGCTGTTTTGCAACTTTTGGATCTTACTGAACAGTCAGAGGACTTGTATGTACATAGAAATGGCTTTCTTTCATGTACGGTTCATATTAGTAGCACAGCATGCATAGATGTATTTTTGTTTGTCAGACCAGCAGAGCAAAAATGAGCTCGACTAGCTTACCTTGAATAAAGCAGGTAACGGCGATCAGAGAGAGTTTGTAGATGGTAGATAATTCCGCCATGTTTATCCGTGTTTCTTCACAGACAGGTACCCTCGTTTAGCTGCAACCAAACGGACTAAACAAGGTTTAGAGATGGCTGGTTTTCCCCTTCAAGTCCGAGATCAAGTTTAGTTTCACTTTCACATAAAGACGAGTCTCAGGGCTAGCTAGGAAAAACACAAAACAGGCCATAATTTTAAAATATATCAGCGTTTGGCTGTCATAAGACAAAGTCTACATATGCAAGATTAAACGAAGTAACTAACTAAACTTAAAAATACAGCTTTTACAAGAGCTTAAAAGAATACGTCTTAAAAATTACATTGAGAAATACTGCCATCCGACTGCTAGATGGCGCCCTCTGCCAAACAATAATCCAACAGCACATGGTGGCGTAACGTGCACCCTCTATATAAAGTTTTCATTTGGTTCCTCAGGCTTTACACCCCTCCCCCAAAAATAAAAAAATAAAAACAGCTGAGCTTAATCATAGTTTGGATTCTCAGACGGGTTTATGTGCAGCATGGATGCTTTAATCATGAAAAGCAGGAGGTTATAACTTCAAGTAATTGCATGTGAGAGGCAGTAAGTCTGTGAGGGCAGAGGTCAGATAAGGACAAGAGAAACAGAAACGATAAAAAGTCTTACAATCTAATCATGCGGCCTCTGTTTTAACTTATTATTATTATTTCTGTTGTTGTTATCAATTCCACTCTGATATGGCTAAAATTTTAGGGATATTAATCACTGACAGTTTTATTTGTTTACCACTTCAGGAACGTTGCAGAACCAGGAAGGCAAGAAGCTTTAAAGTCCTGGCGCTCTTTCTTGGTTTGTGTGCCAACACAAACCAAGAATCACACCAGATTACGTGTCATAAACACAGCAGACTAATCACGTGGTTTCCTGGAAGGAAGCACAAATGGCTGTGGTTTTTGAATCTAGTGGTGGCGCTCTTGACACTATGACTGATCAAGAACAATTACTGAGGCTTTCTACTGTAGCCTTAATTTATATAATTCATTTGTACAGTGATTTATTTGGAGATTGTTGAGCAGAAGGCTTGGTGGATTTGAGATAGAATGACCCCAGTACAAATTTGGCTAAGTGGGAATAGTCACTTCCTTTTCTTCATTTAATTTGTGAATGGCACTTTTGTCCCATCGGCTTTTTTTATTAAAAATGGAAAGCAATTAATGTCTAAGTTATGGCCATACCATCTCATGATTGGGTTCATACTTTAAGCTGCAAAATTAAAATGAATAGCTATACAGACTTCATCTTCTCTGAATATATTATGTTCTTATCTCCTTGTTATAGGATTTTTTGATTGTATTCTGCTCTATTGTAGTTAAAAAACCCCTAGTTGTTTAGCTTCATTTAAATCTCCTATTTCACTGTGTTTCATGACAAAGCTTGCATGAGGAAATACCACAGGTGCCTCCACCCTTGCTGAGATAAGCTTGACTGGTTACTATTTTTAACAGTTTAAATATGTGTCATGCTTGTCACCTTGTAAGGAATTGTTTTACACACAAGGGGCACCGACCTGACATATTTTAGGAAGGAGCAGTGTATAAATAAAGAGGGAACTGATGTCTCAGTGTGAGTCTCCACTGAGATCACCCATGTATATACATGTTTGAGTTGTGTCTTTCTTTGCTTGCTGAAATGATTCTTTGACACTCCTTTTGAACAATCTCTGTTACCTGATTTTAAACAGAACTTTGGTGTACGCTGATTTGAACTGATTTTCTGTGATACATAAAATGAGAATCCCTGAGCATTTGTTCACCCTTTGGTTAGACATCTTTATTATCATGACTGGATGCACTTCAAACATTACCATAAGCATCACTTCTGACTACTTCCTAGTGTTTACTCAAGTGCTTAAGTATATACAGTTTTCATCATTGCAGTTTATGTGTTTGTCCATCTGCAACACTATCTTTCATAAATAAATGCTATTTTCTGTTTGCTTCATCACATTTATTTGATCTGATTCTGATTTGAAAGCTTTGACTTTCCAAGAAACTTAAACATTCTAAGCTTATCAAATATCACTGTTAGAATTCCATTGCACCAGTACTCTGAATATGTGATACTTGAAAAGACAGCAGTATCCTGGTGTGGACCTCCTCTGATGTTTTTTTTTTTTCAGTATTCATAGTCGTTACTATTATATTTACCGCCTTCCTAAACTTCTGAACTTCAATCACAGTCTTCACCTACAACAAGATTAATCTTTTACTATCACAAAGGTGGACCGCTCCCTCTAGTTTGCCAAACACTAAGCTATTGAATGCAGGGGCGAATCTAGGTTCAAAGTTTTTGATTGGGCTCAGTTCCCAGTCATAATTGCCTTGCAATTAACATGAATGGAATATGCTACTTGCAAACCTGATTTCAGTTCAGTACTATAACACTTTACTTTCAAAATAACTTGAATAGTTGGCTGACCTATTGCAGTGTCTAAGAATAATTCAGAATGAATAATCACCGATTTTAATATAATACAACAGTTTTAGGATGTAAACTTCAGTTATCAAATCTGAGTCAAAGGCTCAATCATGTTGATCAGAGTTTTTCAAAATATGTTAAATAACATTTTGTAAGAAGAAACACCCACATCATTTTTCAGTCTCTCAAACACATAGATGAAGTCCACCAAATCATCAAGCACTTAAAGTAGCATTTTTCAAATAAAGAAAGTGAAAAATCACACTGCCGCTACATACACAAGACAGGCACTATACAAGATTATATATATTATAAGAGCTGGTTGGGGACCCATATTTGATATAAGTATAGCACACTACTTAGTTATGTGAATTTTTGTTGACCTTAAATACATACTTTGAATATTGCTATAAATTAATCTGGATCTGTTTGTGCCTTTTATTAGTCTGCAAATTCAGTTTCACTGTTACGTTTAACCTTTGGGTGATAGCACAAAGACTTAGAGAGGAGAACAGAGAGGGAGAGAGCAGGATGAAGACAGCAAGAAACTGAATTTGAATAAGTTAAATTTGAATTTGAATTACTCGGATTGAATCTGAATTGTAACTTGAATGAAAGCTTTTGAAAACTGAATTTGAATTAGTCTAATTTGAAATTGAATTTATGGTTTGAAAATGAATTGATTTGCTTTGAAACTGCATTTTATCCTTTAAAAATTCAGCTCTCGAATGATTTCAGATTCACTTCTCACCATTCAGTTTCAGTTCTACAATTCAATTTCAGTTCCAAAATTCAGTTTTTGGGACTTACATCCGTTTCGGTTCAAGCGCAGATTAATAGAACTACAGACTGATAGCGTTACTGACGGAATCTACAGCGTCTTGAGCTGAATTAAGACTTCAGAAGTCATTCGTCATGTCGAATGACCAGCGGATAAACTCTCAGGTTGGTAATAAATGTATTACATGTATAAGAACAAGCGTCATGTTAACAAATGATAGCCGTACAGTAACTTTTATGCTTATTGTAGCTGCTAGCTAAAAACGCTAATTTAGCGTAGTTTGCCCTGAATTCAGCTTTGACAAACAAATATGATCGACTGTTTCTAGTAGAATTCCAAAGTTGTCATCTTGTACCCTGTCAGAGCCCTGTATGCTTGCAGAGACCCCTACAGTAAGGAAACATGCAAAACGGTGTCCAAACCTTTGTATTTGAGCTTTATTTATGTCTTACACAGCATCCCAACTCTTTAGCTAACTTAATAACTTTAGCTAAAGTGAATAGTTAGTCTAATTCATTAGTGCAGCATTACTGGATCACCTCTGTTTGAAGTGATATAATATGATATACAACTATCACTGACACAGCAAACTTTGTAAATAAACAAACAACACTTCTCATTCTCTAAACGTTTGGCCACAGCTGTAAATTACACTATCAGTACTTGTTCACTCTTGACAATAACTACATTTCTAAATTCTCTTTGTGCATTTACAGGTAAACAATATCGAATATTTTATCTAAATGACTGCTTTGTCTTTGAAAAGGTGAAGAGCCTGAGGCCGGTGACACTCCAGTTCTACTCTAATTACATCCTTACGGTGGCTCACAGGACAAGGCGACATTCCTGTCCTGCCAGAAGAGAAGAGAAACTTCAGAGTCTTCATGAAGTTCAACCACACCTGTCATATGGAATATGACAGGGTTTCAAACTCCAGTCCTCGAGGGCCGGTGTCATGCAACTTTTCCATGCCCTCGAGGACTGGAGTTTGAGACCCCTGCCGTATGGTGTTTATGCAGTTTTCTACCCCACAGTTACAGCATGTCTGACTGCCTGTTCAGCATATGCAAAATATATGATGAGTTTAAGCATGTGATGACAAAGGCCTTCCATTATGGTGTTTGTCATCACATGTCACAGACATCTGGATGATCATTTGGAATAAACAAAAAACAAAAACTTGTTACTTCATCTTTTATCTTTATTATTATTATTATTGTTCTTATTTTACATTTTTCATTGTTAGGCATTGGGTTTATTTGTAGTAGTCCTTTCCAGCTTCTCTCCCTCTTCCATATTACGGTGTCAGCTTGTCAGCATCTATTTGGGTTTGGGAGTGGAACAGGAAGTAAGGAACAGAAAGTGCCATTTAAACCAGGAGAGGTTCTTATATTTCAGAAGAAGGGATTAATTCAAAAGAAATGACCTCAATGCCATATTTTATTTAGGAACCCTAGAGAGCACTTTGCAAAATAACACATTCTTATAATTTCACCCTCAGATGAGCCAAGCTACGACTATCAGGGAAGGTGATGTAGGTACAGAGCATGTGAGAGTGGTTAAGTTAATGTCTCTTGTCTAGATGAAGGCACAAGAGGGATCAATGGCACGGCGTAGAGATTCAGTATCTTCAGTCTTCAGTGGACACTCCATTTCTGGCACAAAACACCTGTAAAAGATGGTCGATTTAGGAGGTGACCCGACAACTTCAGCCTGTCAAACATAGCAATGGAGCAGTATGTTTAAAAAAAACAACTAATAAGCATGCACTCAGTACCCTAAGAATTATTATGGTAGTTAAACACAGTGATAGTTGTATATCATATTATATCACTTCAAACAGGTGATCCAGTAATGCTGCACTAATGAATTAGACTAACTATTCACTTTAGCTAAAGTTATTAAGTTAGCTAAAGAGTTGGGATGCTGTGTAAGACATAAATAAAGCTCAAATACAAAGGTTTGGACACTGTTTTGCATGTTTCCCTACTGTAGGGGTCTCTGCAAGCATACAGGGCTCTGACAGGGTACAAGATGACAACTTTGGAATTCTACTAGAAACAGTCGATCATATTTGTTTGTCAAAGCTGAATTCAGGGCAAACTACGCTAAATTAGCGTTTTTAGCTAGCAGCTACAATAAGCATAAAGGTTACTGTACGGCTATCAATTGTTAACATGACACTTGTTCTTATACATGTAATACATTTATTACCAACCTGAGAGTTTATCTGCTGGTCATTCGACATGACGAATGACTTCTGAAGTCTTAATTCAGCTCAAGACGCTGTAGATTCCGTCAGTAACGCTATCAGTCTGTAGTTCTATTAATCTGCGCTTGAACCGAACCGGATGTAAGTCCCAAAAACTGAATTTTGGAACTGAAATTGAATTGTAGAACTGAAACTGAATGGTGAGAAGTGAATCTGAAATTATTCGAGAGCTGAATTTTTAAAGGATAAAATGCAGTTTCAAAGCAAATCAATTCATTTTCAAACCATAAATTCAATTTCAAATTAGACTAATTCAAATTCAGTTTTCAAAAGCTTTCATTCAAGTTACAATTCAGATTCAATCCGAGTAATTCAAATTCAAATTTAACTTATTCAAATTCAGTTTCTGATGGCACAGATTTCTGCCCATACAGACTGTCTGGATCTGGAGCTGCACTGTAAATAAACACTGAAGCCCAGAACAGGAATTTAAATTTTAACAAACTAAAATAAAGTACTTCAGCTACTTAGTTGGCAACTAGCAATATCTCAGCAGACTAATGCAGAGGTTCCCAAAGTGTGGGGCCCGCCCCTAGGGGGGCGCAGAGCCATTGGGGGCGCTATGAAAAGAAAAAAAAAAGAGCGCTTGGACACTGTGGACAGGTTTTGACGGGGCTCCCACACAAACGTAAAGCAGGAGATGAATCATCGCCAAATATGTTTCCAAACCAACTTCCTTCCAAGCCAAAGACAGGAAAATATGGTGAAGCATATCTTCCTTTGGCTTCACCTGCACAAGTGCCAAGGTAGGTCTCCCCTGCAAAATTAGTTTCCCTGCGTCGGGAGCAGCGCTGGGCTCTCCAAATCACGGACAAACAGTATCTAACAATGTTGATTTTAAGTTCACAAACACTTCTTGTAATGACTAACTACTCCTGACATTTTGGACATGTTAGCTCTTTATGCAGTAAAGCTACAGTGGGATACAAATAATATCAGGCTGATCCTGCCGTAATTTGTTCCCCTGTTCAAATCACGGACAAACAGTATCCCACAGCTGTTTATGTGTTTAAACCCATTTTGCACAGAGAGGCATTTTTGAAAAATGTATTGATAGCAATGTTGAATATTATTACACAGGAAAAAAACAACTACACGTAAAATAATTACACCGTGGACGCTCTGCCTTTCTAAATGGAGGGACAGTAACTGCGTGTGTGTATGTAAGCGTGTAAAACCTGAAGATAGTCAGATTAACAGTATTTTGTCTCTATCTGCCATTCTGCAATTCATCTCATGTAAACAATAACGTGGCGCACAGCGTGACGTGAAAAGAGGCACATACCTTTAACGTTGCGTGACGAACTCTGTAATCCTCGTCCACACGTAAACGCAAAAAAGGAGTTTTAAAAAATCTCCGTTTTCGGTGAATCGCAACGCCGTTTACGTGTTGACGAAAAGCCCAAACGCATAGAAACAGCTGCGTTTTCAAAAATGCCGGTGTAGGTGTGGACGTAGCGTAAAAGAGTTAGTAGTATATTTTCTTACTACCTGTAATTTATTGCAGATTACTTGTATTTGCTTAATTGTTTACTAAATGTTTGAGGTGTGAAATAAACCGCAATGAAGTTCGTAAACAAAATATGGGTGTGTGTGTTTGGAGGATGCGTTTGTGCGGGGGTTAGGTGTGTGTGTGTGTGTGTGTGCGGCGGGGGGACGCGAACATTTTTCTTGCAAAAAAGGGGGCCTGCAAAAAAGTTTGGGAACCACTGGACTAATGGCTTAGAAAGCTAAAATATGCTAACAATCTCTAGGGATATAAGCTATATTAGATAATATTTTTGCTATTTAGAGAATAAATAAAAAATAAGTAAACACTTTAATAAGCAAACACAGCAATGTCAGATTAGTTTGAATTTTTGCTATATTTCAGTTAAAGTGATTTTTAAAAATCTGCATCACTGATTTGTGTCATGAATTACCTCTTCATCTTTCTGTTGCAGCAACGAAATTCTTATTTAGGTTGTTCATGACAAACCAGTCTCTGTGTGAGCGCACAACATCATGACATGTCTCCAGTAAAGAAGTTGGCAAAATATAATATTAAAAGACAATGTCTGAAAATGAATATGAATATATTTCCATTATACTATATATACCACACAAAGTACAAATTATTATCATATCATTATGTTTATGTGACTCCATAAATTTTCCTCCACGCAAGAAAGCCAGTATCTCCAGTTTTGAAAAGGTAATTGTACAATCCAAATAAGTATGAATAAAATGTCCTAAACAGAGACATTCACCAAATTTCATTATTTTCCCTTTCTTTATATCTCATGAAGATCTTAACTCTTTTTGAACTGCATTACATTGGGACATTGCTTCAACTCCATACTCAAACTGTTGCAGCTTCACTCCACGCACAGAAACACAAAAACTTTTTTTAGTAGTACACATATTCAGTCTTGATGTTAAAAAGGCCCCTAAAATTATAATTTCCTTCTCTCAACCCCTGGGAGTTCATTATTTTTTGCTCTGAACAGAATTTGTGCTGTTTAAAATTCCATGAGATCTGCAAATTTCAGTGTTTCAGACTGCAAAAATATGCAAAACCATAACACTCTGTTAAAAAACCCTAACAATTTCTATTACAGTTTATAACATAATGTCATGGTCCTGAGTCTGTTGACTCAGTGTTTTGTGTTAAGTAATATTATCTTATGTTTTTGTTTATTCTGGTTATGTATTCTATTAAGATTTCTAGTCGCTAGGTTTAGGTTCCCATGTTCCCTCTGTTCCTAGTTCTGTCATGTCTCTGTGTTAAGCCCGTGACTGTGAGTCTGTGTCTTTGCATGTGTGTTGTGTTTCCTGTTTTACTCTGTGTGTTCATGTCTCATGTCAGTGTTTCTGGTTTTGCTTCCCCTGTCTTGTCAGCCCCGATTACTCCCAGCCGTGCTCCCCTTCTGTGTCTCATGCCCTCGTTATCCCAGTGTGTATTTAAGGCCTATGTTTCTCTGTGTCAGTGTTGCGTTGTCCCTCATACCACCCTGTGTGTTCTGTTTGCCTGCCTGCTTGCTAGTTTAGTTAGTTCTTTGTTCAGTCTGTTATCCCACAATAAAGCCGAGTGTTTTAGAGTTCACCTGTGCCTGAGTCCTGCTCTTGGGTCCACCTTTCCTGCCTGCCTTCACACAGTCTTGGCAAATAATGCATGGAATAGCTGTGAATGTAAAAGTTAATGGCTACAAAAGTGTGAACTGCATTGATCTACTGAAGACACAATGAAGTACAATGGTCTCTGGAGCAAAGGTCACCTCACAATGACTGCTATTAGTGGTAGAACCAGTCTTCTGCTTGTGACCAGCTGTAAAAAAACATCAACAGTATATCAAAAACACAAATCAAATCCACATTTATAACAGAGATGCCCAATTACCATTCAGCATGTATATCTGCCCCCTCAACTTCCCCTTATTCAAGATTCAGACTTGCAATAAGAACTATGAATCAAACTCTTGAACTGTTAAACTGTCAAAGTGATAGATTAACAACATGTTCATTATCTGCTGGAAAATCCATCTATTCTGTTGCAAATGATTCAGCCATTTATAAACAAAGATAATAAAACATTTCTTCTTTCCATATTTGTTGTTCTCCCATATTAACCTGTACCATATTGCTGATTTACTTTTTATGTACAGTTTACAGTGCTTTGAAATTTTTTTTTGTGTTGTGTGACTTTCTAAACAATCTTCATTAATTGTTAGTTGTTTTTGAAAATCACTTAAATTGGGGATTTTTTTTTTACCTTTATTGAAAGAAATGATCATATACAAGTCAAGGAAACAGACCAGTATTGTAACAATTTACATTATAAAGATGGTGAAGCAAGTCATTTTAACTTTAAAGGGAGAAAATAAAAGTATCTACACTGTAAAATGTAATTCTAAATGTTTGTTATTTCAACATATTATTCTATATCAGTTTGACGATAGATGACTGAAGTTGTTGTTATAACATAGAATTACAAGTTAAAAACGTCCCAATTACACCAAAAAAAGCTAACTTGAAAACTCATGTCAAGCTAAATCAGCAACTTATGTGAACTTGACAATGCGGGTAAGTTGAGCACAGCAGGATTCAAAACTGCCTCACGTGACTGCTACCGAGGTGCATCATGGGGAATTGGCGGTTAACGACATGCTCACTTTACTTGGACGTTTCCTAATCGTCTTCTTTGGAATATGCTTTCAAGGTGAGTAACATTGGTTATAACTATAAGGAAAGAGAGCTACAAAAGTTGGAACATGTTTTGAATCTATGGCATGACGTGTGTTTTCTCTTTTACCGAAATGTTTGCTTTAGCTAATGTAACTTTAGCCGACAAGGTCCAGCTTGTATGTCATGACCAAACTTGACCTAATAAACTGACATATGGCCTTTTTATGGGTTTAATGTGGCACTGACCAAATCACAAGTATTGTGCCGCTAGCTTTAAGGTTGTGCACTCCACCACTGTTGCGATATTAGCAAGCTAACTCAGCTAATTAATAAAGCTTATTTCATATTGTCTCTGTACTTGTAAATTTCTTTCAAGTTCACAGGCTGTTGTATTTTGGTGGAAGTTCATTTTGGCAATATTTCCAATAACTGGCTGGGTTCAAAAGAACTTTTGGCAGGACTCCGATGCTTGTTGTCATCTGTTTACCCCTATGTAATCACTTAAGTTGTTATTAACTGCTGCATGCTAAGTTGCAAGAGTGCACTGAGGACTGAGACAAAATATGGTCTACAAACCAGCATTATATTAGTTTTATCAGATAGTCCTCCAGTGTGTTTTATTTTTGCTTTAATTCTATTGTCCAGTTATTTGTTACCCTGAAATGCTTTATGCTTAACAACAGCTCACTATTTTGACTTATTTTTGAACTCTTGTGATCAGTATGACTAGATTGTGTGAGTTTCCATACTAAAAGAGCTGTAGTGATAAAATAATTGGCATCAGAGACACTGATTTTTGGCATGGTATACTGCAGAAGTTTTTTTTTTTTTGCATAATTTACCTTTTAATTAAACTGCATTCTCTGTATTGTAACAAAACTAACATTGTTTATATGTCAGAAAATTAGCAAACATGAATAAATGGCGAAAACAATATAATTATAACATATATTTTTATTTTACTTATTTTAGGTCTGTGAAGCCAAACTTGATGCTGGGGATTTATTTTTGTCAGTGGAGTCAAATGGTAAGTTACAATTTGTGCATTTTGTCATACTGGAAACACCACAGATTATATTGTAACTTAATAGCTCTGTAGAACAAATGATATAAAGATTGTAGTGTCAGGGTACTTCTTAAGAAGTAATATGGCACTATTGATGATCACATGCAGGTGGCATAAACTAAATATTCAGATGTGTTACCAACAAATGATTCATTAACAAAAGCAATGGAGCAGACTGTTTAGGTTCTTGTGGTTGTAATAACATCCATAACTGCAGGTTTGTCATTAATTTATTTTCACAGGTCTAGATGATCACATCTGTCTTTGTCATTTAAATGAGGTGGACTTGCAAACTTTTGCGCTCTTTTGGGTAAATTGCTGTCCACTACATATACACAGAATGTGCACAGTATTTCAGATCTAAAAGGGAGTATGTAATGGACTTGCTGGCTTTAATGTAAAAAGCCTGTTGTGTAACTTTAATGAGGCAGTTGGACTAAAACAGTATTGCTCATCAAGGTAAACATCTGAGGAATAAGGAAATTGTTACTTGTCCTTTTACTCAGTGTTCTTTTAATCGCACGTTTACTAAAGTTTTACATCACATAAGTCATTTTCACAATCATTCTACTTTAAAAGATTTCGAGACAGAGCTTATTGTTCTCTGAACTTCCTTGTTCGCTGAACGGCAGGTAAAGTGCATCTTTTGTTTGTTTGCTTTTGTGTGTTTGTGTTTTCTCTAATGGGCCTCAGATGACTGTTTGCTTAAATTTGGGTCTCAAAGAATCTTTTTTTATTCTGCCTGTACTCTCCACCCCTCTTCTTCTATTGCTCAGGTTGAAGCAGAATTTGCCCGTCTTACATCTGTTGACCTGAAAGGGTTCCTTTTGCTGTGCTTGACCATTATGGAGAGGTTCGTGGAGCTGTACAAAATCAAGAGCGGCATAGGAGGGCTAACTAGGCTCATAAGATGCTTCGGAGATGATGTAAGTGTTCAACTGCGAAATCTAATCCTTTGTTTAAGTTTTAGGTTATCCAGTTCAACTGATGAACTCATTGAAAGAAAGCTGATAAGTAAAGTCTGTCATCATATTTCACAACTGGACATTTAGTGTGGTAACTTTTACAGAATCTATGTATATTGATGGTAGGTTGGATATCATATTCTACTTGAATGTCCTGATAAGCCTGATTCAAAATCTCCAATGATAATCATATATTGATGGAATTATGTATCAAAAAGCTGTGAATTTGGAGCTGTCTACATGCTTCATAAACACTGTTTAAAAAGTGTTTTTTTTTTTTTGACTTCTTTGACCAGAGCCCTACACAAAGGAAGAGGACAGAGGACCTCATTTTCTAAAGGAAGATCCCTCACACACTTTCAAGACTGTGAAGGTTAGCATTGTTTCTTTTAGTAAATTTAATAATGACAGCACCACAGTGGATTTTAATGAAACATGTGGCATCTATGAAACAATAGATGCCACATGATAACATGTGTACTTTTTCCTCACCAAATGTATTATTACAAGATCTGTGACACTGGATTTGGTCTGGGTTTCAGAGAAACTAACTGGCAAGCTAGCATTGATATTATTAGTGTCTTGTGTTTATTCATGTCTTCACCAGGGTCTTTGACATTTCGCTGCTGTACTGTTCACTTCAGCTTTACGTTTGATTTCTCACATTGTATATTGTAATGGCAGAGATATTAGGATATTTAAGGGGCTGCAGTGGCTGCTACAGCTGTGGGGGCAATACTTTGGTGAAATGTCCTGGACCCTGGAAAAGAGACTGTGTAGACTGGGTAAGCAATTAAAGGTTACTGGCCGAGAGTCATTGGGCAGCTGGGTAAAGGTGGATGTTGATATTCAGTGCCAATTATGCAACCTGTTCAGCCATGTCTATATGCTCTTTTTCATGCTGTTAATATAGGGGAAAAATAAACTTTAATCAATAAACTGATTAAAGAAGCATTGTCTATGGAGCCATAATCTGATCCTGTAGTGTAGCTGCAGTTTGCACATTTCATGTATTCTCAGCTAGATTTGGTTTAGAGCACAGCCAATATTTAGCATAAGTAGATTTAAATTCACACACTGGTGATGGCAAGCTACATTGTAGCCACAGCCGCCCTGGGGGCGCACTGACAGAGCGCGGCTGCCGGACACTGGCACCACCGGGCCCTCTGACCACCACCAGTGGGCAACAGGTGAAGTGTCTTGCCCAAGGACACAACGACTGAAACTGTCGGAGCCGGGGCTCGAACCGCAACCTTCCAATTATAAGACGAACTGTCAACTCTTCAGCCACGATTCAGTCATCCACCCATGTGTGTGAATGACTGAATGTGTAAAGCACTTTGGAGTCCTTAGGGGACTAGTAAAGCGCTATACAAATACAGGCCATTTACCATTTAAATTGAAAATTTTGTTTGAATTCTGCAATTGAAGACATGCTCAGTTATTTATGAACATGGTCTTTGTTTAAAGCAAGAAATGGATTTGTAACATGGGGTGCATATCTCATTCTGAAAAACTTTAACAACTAATAAGTGTTACCCAAAGCCAATCACCATCATCCAAAGCATCAGTATGGCTCTTCTTTGAAAGACATGAATTCTTAAGCACAAGGGATATTGTGTAATTGTAATTGTGTAATTTTTTTTTTTTTTTTTTTTTTGTCTTTGAACCCTTTTATAGCCGACAGGTATTGAAGACACGTTTTCTAAGAAGATGAAAGTTGGCATTGCGATGGTGAAAGAAGAAGACATCATCGATGTGTTGGTTGTCCTTGAGGCGGCAGTAATCCTGTCTAATCTGAGGGATGTCTCAAGTGCCATTTCCATGCTGATGGGCCTTCTTTTGCCCTCAACATAGACTATCCAAAGGAACTTAAGGACATCTTTGAAGTCATTCAGAACATCCTAATGAACATTGGTGGAAGGCAGTGCATCTCACTAGTGCATGGTCTAAGAAACAGACTCTTGCAGAAAGCCATGCAGAACTGTAATTGTATGCTCCTTAGTGTTAAGGACAGTTTTATTTTACTGTTTGTTTTTTTATTCTTGCAAGTTCTCATTCTCACTTTTGTATGTCACTAAATGACTACACTTTACATTCCAGATTAGACAATTACTCATTTGTTCATGGTTTAAGAAACTTATGTGAACAACAATATAATGGTGGACTCTGCAGATGCTTATCTCATGCAAGTCAGTAGTTTTTCCTTTGTTTTGCAATTGAGCAGACTCAAACTGATGTTTCTGAAATATTCATATTATCAAATGTTTCAGAAGCATGCACTCATTTTCAGAGATATTGGTTCTGTGGAATTTGTTGCAATTGTAAACAAAGACAAATACAAGAGTTTGATGTCTTACTTGTTATAAACTGATCTTTACTGTCACTTATCAAAGGTTTTGTACTATTTTAATATTTCAAGTTTTATGCTAACAGGTGTGACTGAGCACAATGAAGTTTAAAAATTTTGCAAATGTAAAGAATAACTTTTCTAAAATAGCAAGTGTCCCGTTGATACATTACATTAATGCAGACTTTATGTTGTTACTTCACAAGAATCACTACTGCTCCTAGAGTATTGGTCAGAATTTAATCTTCACCCAAACTGGGCTCAAGACCAGGTTTAAATTTATTGTTTCACTGGGAGCAGCCTTTGAGTTTTGATGGATTGTGAGCCTGATGAGCTACGTCACTGATTTTTCTGTTTCTCAGATGACTAAGATGGCACAATAAATGGTGAATGTTGGGTGCTCATGAGTAATTGTCTTGTCATGTTCTTAAAACAAACTTTCTGTATGAAATGATCAGATAGACTTTAATGGAATCTGTGGGGTTTTTTTTTTTTCTGTAAACAACAGAAAATTAATTTAAAGGAATGTAGGTATTTAAACCTGAGATCTAAGATAAACCTAACAGGTAGTTTTGCTGAAATGGATGTTAGAAAGCTAAAAAACAAAACAAAACTTAAGATGTTTAATACACATTTTTCTTTACATCCAGTCAATCAACTCTGATAATTAAAATGAAACTGATTTACAAGTTCACTCAGCTACCTGAAGGAGCTCAGGTAATTAATAAACTTAAATCAACTTAGCTAACAGGTTATGTTAGTTAAGCTAAAATAGATTCCTAAGTTAAAAGAACTACTAAAGTATTTGAATTAACTAAAAACCCAAGTCAACTGAACTAGGACAAGAGTTTAAACAATAGATTATTTTAATTTAGCTGAAAGGGTTTTCCCAAGTAAAAATGACAATTAAAGGAGTTGAACTGACTAACAAATCTCAGTCAACTAAACTAAGATGAAAGTTTAGACAACATGTGATTTTTCATTAAGATAACAATTGGTTGTGTTATAAGAACAAACTCTATTTCTTGACTTAACTTAAAATTTTAAGGCAGCCCTTTACCTCATATTTTTAAGTTGAAACAACAAGTTATATTTTACAGTGTAGGGTATAATAATAAAGAACATAGACCTTTTGACATAGGCGGGAATATTCAGAATAGCAAGTACTTTGTGATTTTACAGTATAGTACAGCAGTTTTTTCTAATTCAGATTGGAAATAAGCTTAAGTGACTTAAAATAATGACAAAAGTAATTCAAGAAGACGGTGAACAGAGGAGAGGCATTTTTCCACTTACATGAATGAATGAAATACTTACACAGCACTATTACAAAATTGATAACATCTGAGATTTCAGAATCTAGGTTGTCCACAAAGTAAAGAACATCCTCAGATGTAAAGGAAGGAACACTGGAAATTCTGAGTGAAACCCAACAGTGTATTTCAAACCAGAAATCATTAACATACTGACAACTGAAAAATAGATGCTCTAACGTTTCTGGATTGGAATAACAGAAGACACAAGAGTCTAACTCAAAATTAAACCTTTTATACAGGAATTCTCCAACTGGATAAATGCCAGATATAATTCTGAATTGTGTTTCTTTCATTTTAGGAGTGAGTGTTATTTTAGGTAAAAAGAAAATGACTTCTTTTTCTCGACATGTTATCAAGGTTATGTCTGACATTAACATTATAGTTACAGAATACTATTTGCTTAAAGGTAGTAGAGATTAACTTATTATTAAATCATTTGTCCTTTATTGAAGTATTACCTATCGTCAGTGAAGGTAAGTATGTTCTTATTAGTGAATACTTTAAAGTATTTGCAATAAGATTTAACAACGGTATGGGTATCGCTTTACAAACCTTATTATAATTATTAAATGAAACGTCTATTTTATATTTTTCAAGAAATTCTTCGTGAGATAGCAAGTTTCCGTTTTTATCAAGCAGATCAGAAACAAAAGATACACTGTTATCATACCAGTCTGATTTAAATAAGGACTTCTTACTGATGACTATAACCCTATTATTCCACAACACAGAATTGTGAGGTGAAAAATTGTGGGTGAAAATTAGTTTCCCAAAATTCGAAGCTTGCTTATAGAAACTAGACAACTTAAAGGGAATCTTAGATATTTCAAAATCGCATTTGAGCAAAAATTCTAACCCCCCGACCTTATTAAAGAGTTTGTTTGGAATATGGTACCACATAGATTGAGGATAGGAAATGCAGTCTTTTATCCATCTGAGCCTGAACGCAGGAATAATGGATTCAAAGTCTAAAGCTTTTAAGCCCCTGTTTTCATAGCCTTTAACTAATTGTGATTTGTGTATATAATGCGTTTTATTCTTCCAGATAAAGCTGAATATAATAGAATTGGACAGTTTTTGGAGATATAAAAATTGAATAACAGGGGTATATGAGTCCTTCAGCTTTAGACAGTAAGATACGACCTAATATGGATAAATCACGTGTTAACCATTGATTAAATATTTTTTTAAACTACATTTAATCTAGGAGTTATGTTATTAATCTCTCGATCATTAATATTTTTGCTGATCATTAAACAAGGTATTTTACCTCCTCTTTTACTGGAATATTGTTAATAACATTTTGATTACAGCTGTGTACAGCTAAGATTTCACATTTTTTAAGATTTACTGTTAAGCCTGATGCTTTTGAGAATGAAAGGATTTTATTAATTGCAATAGAGACCATATTTATATTCTTTAGAAATAAGGCAGTGTCGTCAGCAAATTGACTAATTTTAAATTCTTTAGCAAGAATATTTATGCCTTCCAGATCTGAAGAGAGTTTGATATAAATGGCAAGCATTTCTGCTGCAACAATAAACAATAACCCGCTAATAGGGCATCCCTGTCGAATGCCATGATTAATTTTAAAACTATTAGGAAAACCTTGATTGAGTCCAATACTACTATTTATATCTCTTTACAACATTTTCACTGCACTAACAAATCTGGGACCAAAACCCACAGCCTCCAGAGCTTTAAATAAAAAAAATTATGCTCCAAAGAATCAAAAGCTTTAAAGAAATCAAGAAATAAAATAAGGCTACCATGAGGAATTAAATAGTTATAATCCAACATATCTAAAACTAAACGGGTATGATGATGGATATGATGTCCTTTTATAAAGGCTGACTGTGTCTCATCTATTATTTGAGTTATTCCTGTTTTTAATCTGTTGGCATAGACATGAGCTAACAATTTATAGTCACAGCAAAGAAGTGTGATTGGTCTCCAGTTGTCTAAAAGGATAGAATTCAATTGTGATTCCGTCAGGACCTGGTGATTTACCACTCGCCATTTGGGAAATAGCCGCATCCAATTTGGCCAAAGCAATTTCAGACTCATTGAGATTTTTAAAGTTTGCGTCAATTTGAGGAATTTTTTCCCAGATAGAACTAAAAAAAAGAATCAGTTTCTAGACTGGAATAATTTGTAGTGTAGAGGGCTGAATAGAAGTCTGTAATATAGTTGTTTATAGTCTGTTGGTCCTCAGTCAGGGTATTATTAATTTGTAGCTTCATTATATTTTTTTTTGTTTGTCTACTTTTCTCCAGATTAAAGAAATAAGTAGAATTCTTTCCCCCCTCCTCAATCCATTTAGCCCTTGAAATCATGAAAAATTAGGTTTAAATTTTTGTTCATGACAGTGCAGATTTCTGACATTTTGTGTAATTTAAGCATGTAACAATGTGATTGTTTTCTAACAAAAAACTGCTGAAACTTAAGTTAGACTTGTGTTTGTAAATGAACCGCCCAATGTTGTGTAGCTTTATGGATATTGGGCTTCATATTTATTTATTATACAGGCTATACAGTACATAAAATCAAAACTCACATGTGTTATGTAACTAAAGTGTTTAATTATGTGGGCTACAGAAAATAATTAAGTTGTAGACCATATTTACATGAAAAACATGTATACTTACTGCATTTGAATCATTTTAACCATATGTAACCACCTGCATACAGGGAGTGCAGAATTATTAGGCAAATGAGTATTTTGTCCGCATCATCCTCTTCATGCATGTTGTCTTACTCCAAGCTGTATAGGCTCGAAAGCCTACTACCAATTAAGCATATTAGGTGATGTGCATCTCTGTAATGAGAAGGGTGTGGTCTAATGACATCAACACCCTATATCAGGTGTGCATAATTATTAGGCAACTTCCTTTCCTTTGGCAAAATGGGTCAAAAGAAGGACTTGACAGGCTCAGAAAAGTCAAAAATAGTGAGATATCTTGCAGAGGGATGCAGCAGTCTTAAAATTGCAAAGCTTCTGAAGCGTGATGATCATCGAACAATCAAGCGTTTCATTCAAAATAGTCAACAGGGTCGCAAGTGTGGAAAAACCAAGGCGCAAAATAACTGCCCATGAACTGAGAAAAGTCAAGCGTGCAGCTGCCAAGATGCCACTTGCCACCAGTTTGGCCATATTTCAGAGCTGCAACATCACTGGAGTGCCCAAAAGCACAAGGTGTGCAATACTCAGAGACATGGCCAAGGTAAGAAAGGCTGAAAGACGACCACCACTGAACAAGACACACAAGCTGAAACGTCAAGACTGGTCCAAGAAATATCTCAAGACTGATTTTTCTAAGGTTTTATGGACTGATGAAATGAGAGTGAGTCTTGATGGGCCAAATGGATGGGCCTGTGGCTGGATTGGTAAAGGGCAGAGAGCTCCAGTCCCACTCAGACGCCAGCAAGGTGGAGGTGGAGTACTGGTTTGGGCTGTTATCATCAAAGATCAGCTTGTGGGGCCTTTTCGGGTTGAGGATGGAGTCAAGCTCAACTCCCAGTCCTACTGCCAGTTTCTGGAAGACACCTTCTTCAAGCAGTGGTACAGGAAGAAGTCTGCATCCTTCAAGAAAAACATGATTTTCATGCAGGACAATGCTCCATCACACGCAGCGCCCAAGTACTCCACAGCGTGGCTGGCAAGAAAGGGTATAAAAGAAGAAAAACTAATGACATGGCCTCCTTGTTCACCTGATCTGAACCCCATTGAGAACCTGTGGTCCATCATCAAATGTGAGATTTACAAGGAGGAAAACAGTACACCTCTCTGAACAGTGTCTGGGAGGCTGTGGTTGCTGCTGCACGCAATGTTGATGGTGAACAGATCAAAACACTGACAGAATCCATGGATGGCAGGCTTTTGAGTGTCCTTGCAAAGAAAGGTGGCTATATTGGTCGCTGATTTGTTTTTGTTTTGTTTTGAATGTCAGAAATGTATATTTGTGAATGTGGAGATGTTATATTGGTTTCACTGGTAAAATAAATAATTGAAATGGGTATATATTTGTTTTTGTTAAGTTGCCTAATAATTATGCACAGTAATAGTCACCTGCACACACAGATATCCCCTAAAATAGCTAAAACTAAAACAAACTAAAAACTACTTCCAAAAACTTTCAGCTTTGATATTAATGAGTTTTTGGGTTCATTGAGAACATGGTTGTTGTTCAATAATAAAATTATTCCTCAAAAATACAACTTGCCTAATAATTCTGCACTCCCTGTATCAAAAACCGCTACTGATCCTGAAGCTGTTCAGGTTTTAGCCTGCCTGTGGTACGGTCGTACGTTGACATTGTGGTGGACCGCCAGGCGGCTCCACTCACACCCAAGTGGAAGGGAAGTGCTGGGGTGGAGATTTTGGCGCTTACTGTATGTGAGGTTCAGAGAGTCGGTTAATAAAGTTGGAGTGAGACACTGAGACCTCTCCTGTCGTTATTCAATTCAATTCAATTCAATTTTATTTATATAGCGCCAAATCACAACAAAAGTCGCCTCAAGGCGCTTTATATTGTACAGTAGATAGCACAGTAATAAATACAGAGAAAACCCAACAATCATATCATATGACCCCTATGAGCAAGCACTTTGGCGACAGTGGGAAGGAAAACTCCCTTTAACAGGAAGAAACCTCCGGCAGAACCAGGCTCAGGGAGGGCGGGGCCATCTGCTGCGACCGGTTGGGGTGAAAGAAGGAAAACAGGATGAAAGACATGCTGTGGAAGAGAGACAGAGATTAATAACAGATATGATTCGATGCAGAGAGGTCTATTAACACATAGTGAGTGAGAAGGTGACTGGAAAGGAAAAACTCAATGCATCATGGGAATCCCCGGCAGCCCACGTCTATGGCAGCATAACTAAGGGAGGATTCAGGGTCACCTGGTCCAGCCCTAACTATATGTTTTAGCAAAAAGGAAAGTTTTAAGCCTAATCTTAAAAGTAGAGATAGTGTCTGTCTCCCGAATCCAAACTGGAAGCTGGTTCCACAGAAGAGGGGCCTGAAAACTGAAGGCTCTCCCTCCCATTCTACTTTTAAATACTCTAGGAACAAATTCAAATTCAAATTCAAATTCAAATTTTTATTTGTCACATACACAGTCATACACAGTACGATATGCAGTGAAATGCTTACACAACTGCTCGTGACCTAAGGAAAAAAGAAAAGGCTATGAATAAGATAGGAAATAAATATGAAAATTAAAAAGGGTAAATTTAACTAGGAAGGAATAAAATAAAATATATATATGAATTTGTTGAAAATAAAATAACTGTACAACACAAATTAGAATAAAGGGTAAATTTAGCTGGGAAGGAATAAGATAAAATATATATGAATTAAAGTTTAAAATAAAATAACTGTACAGCAAAATACACAATACACAGTATAGAAATATATAAGAATGTATGAAGAAATATAAATATATATACAATAACAGCAGCATTTTACAAGTATTAAATGGAAATGGAGAAATATAATGTCCAGTGTTGTGCAAACCACATTGTAGGTGTCTTGTGCAGTGCAAATATGCTTAAAGTGATTAAGTGTAAACAAAGTCCAGACTGTCCAGTGTGTGTGTGTAAGAACCATATGTGTGGGTCCGTTCTATGTGGTGGTGTGATGATTGAGAGACCGTATCGCCTGCATGGAAGAAGCTCCTCCTCAGTCTCTCTGTGTTGGTCTTCAGGGAGCGGAATCGCTTTCCTGACCTCAACAGAGAGAACAGTCCGTTGTTGGGATGGCTGAGGTCCTTCACGATCTTCCTGGCCTTGGTCCAGCACCGCCTGCTGTAGATTGAGTGCAGGTCAGGGAGCTCGGAGCGGATGGTGCGCTCAGCTGATCGCACAACCCTCTGTAGAGCTCGTCTGTCCCGCAACAAGTAGGCCTGCAGAGCGAGAGCGAAGTGCTATAATAGGGTGATATGGTACTACAAGGTCATTAAGATAAGATGGGGCCTGATTATTTAAGACCTTGTATGTGAGGAGCAGGATTTTGAATTCAATTCTGGATTTAACAGGAAGCCAATGAAGGGAAGCCAAAACAGGAGAAATATGCTCTCTCTTCCTAGTCCCTGTCAGGACTCTTGCTGCAGCATTTTGGATTAACTGAAGACTTTTCAGTGAGTTTTTAGGACATCCTGATAATAACGAATTACAGTAGTCTAGCCTGGAAGTAATAAATGCATGAACTAGTTTTTCAGCATCACTCTGAGACAGGATATTTCTAATTTTAGAGATGTTGCGCAAATGGAAGAAAGCAGTCTTACATATTTGTTTAATATGTGCCTTGAAGGACATGTCCTGGTCAAAATGACTCAAGGTTCCTCACAGCATTACTGGAGGCCAAGGTAATGCCATCCAGAGTAAGAATCTGCTTAGATACCATATTTCTAAGATTTTCAGGGCCGAGTACAATAACCTCAGTTTTATCTGAATTAAGAAGCAGGAAGTTAGCGGCCATCCAGGTCTTTATGTCTTTAAGACATTCCTGCAGTTTAACTAATTGGTGTGTGTTACCTGGCTTCATGGATAGATAGAGCTGCGTATCATCTGCATAGCAGTGAAAATTTATGCTATGTCTTCTAATGATGCTGCCTAGGGGAAGCATGTATAATGTAAATAGAATTGGTCCTAGCACTGAACCCTGAGGAACACCATAATAGACCTTAGTGTGTGAAGAGGACTCTTCATTTACTTGAACAAATTGGAGTCTATTAGATAGATATGATACAAACCACTGCAGCGCAGTACCTGTAATACCTACAGCATGTTCCAATTGCTCTAATAGGATATTATGGTCAACAGTATCGAACGCTGCACTAAGGTCTAGCAGGACAAGCACAGAGATGAGTCCACTGTCAGAGGCCATAAGAAGATCATTTGTAACCTTCACTAAAGCTGTTTCTGTGCTGTGATGAGCTCTGAAACCTGACTGAAACTCTTCAAATAAGCCATTCCTCTGCAGATGATCTGTTAGCTGTTTGACAACTACTCTTTCAAGGATTTTTGATATGAAAGGAAGGTTGGAGATTGGCCTATAATTAGCTAAGACTGCTGGGTCTAGAGATGGCTTTTTAAGTAAAGGTTTAACTACAGCCAGCTTGAAGGCCTGTGGTACATAGCCGATTATTAGAGATAGATTGATCATATTTAAGATTGAAGAATTAATTAATGGCAGGACTTCTTTGAGCAGTTTTGTAGGAATGGGGTCTAAAAGACACGTTGATGGTTTGGAGGAAGTAATTATTGAAGTTAACTCAGAAAGATCGATTGGAGAAAAGAGTCTAACTTAACATCAATGGTACTAAAAGTAGCTGTAGATAATATTACATCTGTGGGATGATTATTGGTAATTTTTTCTCTAATGATAAAAATTTTATTTCTGAAGAAGTTCATGAAGTCATTACTAGTTAACGTTAAAGGGATTGTTGGCTCAGTAGAGCTCTGACTGTTTGTCAGCCTGGCTACAGTGCTGAAGAGAAACCTGGGGTTGTTCTTATTTTCTTCAATCAGTGACAAATAGTAAGATGTTCTGGCTTTATGGAGGGCTTTCTTATAAAGCAGCAAACTATTTCTCCAGGCTAAATGATGATCCTCTAAATTTGTGACACGCCATTTCCTCTCCAGCTTATGAGTTATCTGCTTTAGGCTACGTGTTTGAGAATTATACCACGGAGTCAGGTACTTCTGATTTGAGGCCTTAGTTTTCACAGGAGCTACAGTATCCAGAGTCGTGCGTAGTGAGGAGGTAAAATTATTAACAAGATAATCGACCTCTGTTGGAGTAGTGTTCAGATAGCTGCTCTGCTCTATGTTGGTACAGGGCATTGAAGATAATAACAGTGGGTGGATTATATTCTTAAACTTAGTTACAGCACTTTCAGAAAGACATCTACTTTGATAAAGTCTACTCTCCACTGCTGTGTAATCAATCATTGTAAATGTAAATGTTATCAGGAAATGATCAGACAGCAGAGGGTTTTCAGGAAACACTGTTAAATGTTCAGTTTCTATGCCATATGTTAAAACAAGATCTAGAGTGTGATTAAAGTGGTGGGTGGGTTCTTTTACATTTTGAGAGAAGCCAATTGAGTCTAATAACAGATTAAATGCAGTGTTGAGGCTGTCATTTTAGCATCTACATGGATGTTAAAATCACCCACAATAATTATTTTATCTGAGCTGAGCACTAAATCAGATAAAAAGTCTGAGAAATCAGAGAGAAACTCTGTGTAAGGCCCAGGTGGACGATAGATGATAACAAGTAAGACTGGTTTCTGAGTTTTACAGCTGGGTTGGACAAGGCTAAGCATCAGGCTTTCAAATGAATTAAAAGTCTATCTTGGTCTTTCGTTAATTAATAGACTGGTGTGAAAAATTGCTGCCACACCCCCCTCGGCCTGTGCTTCGAGGTTTCTGGTAGTTAGAATGACTCGGGGTGTTGATTCATTTAAACTAACATAATCATCCTGCTGCAACCAGGTTTCTGTAAGGCAGAGTAAATCGATTTGTTGGTCAATTATTAAGTCATGTACTAACAGAGACTTGGAGGAGAGACCTAATATTTAATAATCCACATTTCACTGTTTTACTCTTTGGTTCAGATGTGGATTCTGTATTGTTCTTTCTTTGTGATTTTTTATGTTTAAGTTTTTTATTGCTGGTTTTTGGTTTGTTTTTTGTCTGTTTGGGAGCTGACACAGTCTCAATGCAGATGGGTTTTTGGGGGGTAGCAGGAGGAGAGAAGCTGCAGAGAGGCGTGTAAGACTGCAACTCTGCTTCCTGGTCCCAACTCTGGATAGTCATATTTGGGGGTTTAATAAATTGGTCCATATTTCTAGAAATGAGAGCTGCTCCATCCAAAGTGGGATGGATGCCGTCTCTCCTAACAAGACCAGGTTTCCTCCAGAAGGTTTGCCAATTATCTATGAAGCCCACATCGTTTCTGGGACACCACTCAGACAGCCAGCAATTTAAGGAGAACATGCGGCTAAACATGTCACTCCTGGTCTGATTGGGGAGGGACCAGAGAAAACTACAGAGTCCGACATTGTTTTGGCAAAGTTACACACCGATTCAATATTGATTTTAGTGACCTCCGATTGGCGTAACGGGTGTCATTACTGCCGACGTGAATTATGATCTTACTGTATTTACGTTTACCCTTAGCCAGCAGTTTTAAATTTCCTTCAATGTCGCCTGCTCTGGCCCTTGGAAGACAATTGACTATGGTTGCCGGTGTCTCTAGCTTCACATGTCTGAGAACAGAATCACCAATTACCAGAGTTTGACCCCGGGGCGGTGTGTCGCCAAGTGGGGAAAAACAGTTAGACACATGAACAGGTTGGTGGTGTACCTGGGGCTTCTGTTTAAGACTATGCTTCCTCCTCACCGTCACCCAACCACCCTCGTTCCCCAGCTGCTTGGGGTCTGCCGGGGAGAGCTAGCGGGGCCTCACGCTATCGTCGGCTGCACCAGCTACAGGGGCCTGGCTAGCTACGGGTGAATGAAGGGTGCGGCCGAGTCTCCAATTCAGTAATCCTGGCCTCCAGAGCTGCAAATATGCTACATTTGTTACAGGTATCATTACTGCTAAAGGAGGCCGAGGAGTAACTAAACATCTGACACAATGAGCAGGAAAGTGCAACAGGGACAGGTGAAGTAGCCATGGTGCTAACGAGTCGGCTACTGAGCTAAGCTAAGCTAGCGAAACAGTAAAGAGACAGTGAGTGAATACTTTGGCTATAAATTAGGTAGTGAGTACACAGAAAGGGTGAGTCAGATGAAGCACGTTAAGATTATACTATGAAAAAGGGATGTATCAAAAGATTTCAATTAAATTGCTAAGCAGAAAAGCTACTCAGAAACACCACTGTGTTTGAGCAGGAACAGGAAGTGATACTCTACCACAAAGCGAGCGAAAAGGTGGTGACGGCGAGGCTGTGATGGCTTGGACATGTGCATACCTCCACATTGGTGACCCCTGTAGCGAACATGCTCGACGACGAAGCCAGCTCCGGCCTGGAAGCATCGGCTGTCGCCGGACTTTCACCTCCGCCGATGGCTGCGTTTGCTGTGGCGATTAAATTGCCGGATTTTTGGCTTCACGATCCTCCTTCATGGTTCGTGCACGTAGAAGCTCAGCTTGCTCTTCGTGGAGTTTCAGCCGACGATACTAAATACCACCATGTGGTGGCCTCACTTGACCCGCTGTCAACCCGCGCGTGATGACTCTCCTCCGGGACCCCCAGCCCAAGGGCATCGCCGCCCTCAAGGCGCTGCTGCTGCGGCGTTACCCCCTCTGATGCTGAGCGGGCCGAGAAACTCCTTTCCCTCGCGGGCCTGGGCGACGGCACCGCTCTCGAGCTCATGGAGAGCATGCTGTCCTTGCTGGGTGCGGATGACGGAGGATTTCTCTTCACCCACCTCTTTCTCCGACAGCTGCCGGCTCCGGCACGCGCTGGCCTTGCCAACTCCCCCACTATTAGCCACGAAGGATTACCGCTCCCTTGCGGAAGAGGCGGATCGCATCCTCCTGGCTACCAGGAGTTTCGGCGTCCAGGCGATTGTTCAAGACTCACCAGCGTTTTCCCCCGGCCCCTCACCGATGCTCCAGGGGCCCCCCGACTCGTCCACGGTGGCCGGAATCGCTGCACTTCGGCACGGCGGCACGGCAGCACCGCGGAAAAGGGCTTTGCTTTTATCACCAGCGTTTTGGACCGAAGGCACGGCGCTGTCTTCCGCCTTGCAGTTTCCAGACCCAGGAAGCGGGCATGTCAGCGCTCTGTAGCAGCCGCGACCGCTGGCAACAAGGAAAGGCTGCTTTTCTTAGAGGACTCACGCTCGAGGCGTTTCCTGGTGGACTCCGCCTCACAGAAGAGCCTTCTTCCCCGGCTGGCTCGGACAGGCTAGCTGAGGGCTGCGGGCCATTGCTAACAGCGGCTAATGGCTCTCCCATCAAAACCTTCGGTGAAAGGTTGGTGACTGTTTGCTTTCATGACCGTGACTTTCAGTGGAACTTTGTTGTTGCTGCTAGCTCTGTGCCTATAATAGGCGTTGATTTTCTTTGTGCTCACGGACTGCTGGTTGATGTTGCCAACAGACATTTAATTGATGCTGTGTCATTTTCCTCATTACCCTGTTTGACTCGGGGTGCTCAGCCCGTGGTGCATGCTAACTCAGTAGATTCGGGTGACGTTTTTCAGTGTTTGCTTTCTGAGTTTCCCTCACTCACTGTCCCCACTTTCTCGAGCACTGTGACGAAGCATGGGGTGGAGCATTACATAACTACAGTAGGGCCCCGGTGTTGTGCAGCATGGCTCGCCTCGACCCTGCCAAACTGGCTGTAGCTCGGGAGGAATTTGCCACCATGGAGCGTCTGGGCATCGTGCAGCGTTCGAATAGTGCCTGGGCTTCCCCGTTACACATGGTCCCTAAATCTGATGGTCGGTGGCGACCTTGTGGGGATTTCCGCCGTCTTAATAATGTCACAGAGAACGATCGTTATCCCATTCCCCACATCCAAGATTTTTCCGCCCATCTTGCGGGGACCTCGGTTTTTTCAAAGATCGATTTGATACGGGGATATCACCAGGTTCCCGTGCGCGCGGAGGATGTCCCCAAAACCGCCGTAATTACACCTTTCGGCCTTTTCGAGTTTCTGCGCATGCCGTTTGGCCTGAAAGGTGCCGCCCAAACCTTCCAGCGGTTGATGGACTCGGTCTTTTGCGCTGGCTGCCCTTTGTGTTTGTATATCTTGATGATATACTGGTGGCCAGCAGCTCGAAGGAGCAGCACATGTTCCATCTGCGCCAGGTTTTTCAGCGTTTGGCGGAGCATGGACTGATTATTAATCCATCTAAATGCCAGTTTGGGTTGCGGTTCTCGATTTCCTTGGGCACCGTATTTCCGCCGGTAGCGGTTCCGTTGCCTGACAAAGTCCGAGCTGTTTGAATTTCCGCGTCCACGAATGTTAAGGCACTGCAGGAATTTTTGGGGATGGTGAATTTTACAACCGTTTTCTCCCCAGAGCGGCACATCTGCTGAAGCCCCTTTATGGGGCGTTAAAAGGTAAGAAGGCTAATGACTCCGTTGACTGGTTTCCGGAAAGCATCCAAGCGTTTTCTGATGCTAAGTCAGCGTTAGCTAATACTGCCCTTCTGGCCCACCCATCCCCCTCAGCGCCGATTGCGTTGACCACCGATGCATTGGACATAGCGGTGGGTGCGGTGCTGGAACAGCGAATCTTGGGTGTCTGGCAACCGCTCGCCTTTTTCAGCCGTACGCTGCGTGACAGTGAACGCAATTACAGCGTTTTTGACAGGGAGCTGCTGGCGCTCCACCTGGCGACTCGGCATTTCCGTTTTTTTCTCGAGGGTCGTCACTTTATCGCATACGTGGACCACAAACCCTTGACGTTTGCCATGTCCAAGGTTTCTGATCCATGGAGTGCACGCCAGCAGCGCCAGTTGGCAGCCATTTCTGAGTTTACCACAGACATTCGGCACGTGGCTGGTAAATCCAATCATGTGGCTGACTGTTTGTCCCGTGCGCTGGTTTCTCCCGTCTTTCTCGGCATAGACTACTCCGCCATGGCTGCCGATCAGAGCGGTGACCCGGACATCCTCGCGCTTAAATCCACCCAGACGGGCCTCATACTGGAGGACAGACCCGTGCAGGACGGTGGTCCCTCCTGGTCTGTGACGTTTCCACCGCCGCCTCGCCCAGTGGTTCCCGTTTCCTGGCGTCGTCAAGTTTTTGACTCGGTACATGCTCTCTCTCATCCGGGGTCCGGGCCTCTGTTAAACTGGTCAGCTCTAAATTTGTTTGGCCAGGCCTTCGCCAAATCTGTTAAGGAATGGGCGTCGGCGTGCATTCCCTGCCAGCGTGCGAAGGTTCATAAACACACCAAGGCGCCCCTGGAGCAGTTCTTCATACCCGCAAACGTTTCGATCATGTGCATGTCGATCTGGTGGGTCCTCTGCCGCAGTCGCAAGGTTTTACGCACCTTTTGACTGTTGTTGACCGGACCACCAGGTGGCGGAGGCGGTCCCCTGGCATCCACTACCGCAGCAGTGGTGGCCAAGGCGTTTTGTCAACCGGGGTCTCGTGTTTCGCCCACCCGTGGACATTACGTCAGACAGAGGCCCCCAGTTCATTTCCGAGCTTTGGTCGGCCATGGCTGATGGACTGGGGCTAAAGTCCACCGCACAACTGCATACAACCCGCAAGCTAATGGGATGTGCGAACGGTTCCACCGGTCGCTTAAGGCTGCTTTTCGCGCCTCCTTACAGGATGGCAATTGGGTTGACCGCCTCCCGTGGGTTTTGCTTGGGCTGCGCTCTGCGGTTAAGGAGGATCTCGGCGCTTCCCCAGCTGAGCTAGTGTTTGGTCAGCCCCTCCGCGTGCCTGGAGAATTCTTGCCCGAGAATCCTCCTCCTGCTTCGATCCATCGGTGCTACCTCTCAACCCGCTTTTGCACTCGCTTGGGTTCCTGGTCCGGTGCACCATTGCGTGCCTGACACTTTTGTTCGAAGACTTTAGAGACTGCTAAGTTTGTTTTTTGTCAGGCATGATGCCCACAGGACACCGCTATGCCGCTGTATGACGGCCCATTCAGGGTTATCGAACCGGGCCAGAAACATTTTGTTTTGGATTTTGGGGGTAGAAGGGAGACTGTGTGTGTTGACCAGTGTTGGGGAGTAACGGAATACATGTACCGCCGTTACGTATTTAGAATACAAAATATGAGTAACTGTATTCCGTTACAGTTACCGTTTAAAAGGTGGTATTCAGAATACAGTTACTTTGTTGAAATAAATGGATTACACGGCGGTACTTCCCTGTTTCATATTGTCGCGGGTCAGGACTGTTTGGGTTTGTTTGACAGCTACGTAATGTTGTTCCAGGCGGCAGCGTTACGGTTGCCATGGTTACAGGGTGACGCGCTCTCTCTCTGCGTGTTTCCTGGGTGAGAGAGAGCGCTTTTTTGTTGTTGTTGTTGTGCTAAGCTAAAAGGCAGAATGCTACAGGCATGGCCCTAAAGAATGTAGCATCATGGGCAGTGTAGTGTTGCAGCGAGAATGGACTGCCATACACGTTATGTGTCTGTGAGCGAGGGAGGGAGAGAAAGGAAAAGTCCGAGCTGTTACGGAGCAAAAACGGGAGCTGGAAGCATGTAAATATAATAATAACCACTGCAGCCAAGAAGAGTGCCTGACGAGCCCAGTTGTAAGTAAGCTATTAAGACTCAACTGTACACTGTGTTCGTGTTTTCCTCCGGAAAAAATAAGTTCCGTTGGAGCACCCTTTCAACGCTCTCTGTCTCTGGCAAGCAAAGTTGACCCAGACAACAAAGTAAAGCTAGTTTTCGGCTACCAGCCCGACACGGAACCCACCGTATTAGCCAGAGGTCCCTTTACTACTGTTCGGAGCCGCGGACCTTCAGTAACAGTAATAAATCACAGCAATAGTACATTCACGTAGTTGTAAACAGCACGATAATATATTAAGTAATCCAAAGTATTCAGAATACGTTACTCTCATTGAGTAACGTAACGGAATATGTTACAGAATACATTTTGGGGCATGTATTCAGTATTCTGTAATGGAATACATTTTAAAAGTAACCTTCCCAACACTGGTGTTGACAGACTTAAACCTGCACATGTTCTTCCGGGCAGTAATGTAGTGCCGGCCCAGGCCCCTCGCCGTGGCCGCCCTCCTTCGTTGGGGTTGACAGACTCTGGTTTTCCCCCCAGGACTGCCCCCGGACCGCGGGCGTTTGAGCCTCCTTCTGCCTTTCCTGCTCACCTTCACCAGCCCCGTTCACAGGATTGACCTTCCTCTGCCTGTTCTCTCCCTCCCAGGTTCAGTTGTTCGGGCCGTTTGCTTAGGCCCAGGGTTCTGGACTGAATAGAGACCTAACTGTGTGTTCGGGGGGTATGTGTGGCGGACTGCCAGGCGGCTCCGCTCACACCCAAGTGGAAGGAAGTGCTGGGGTGGAGATTTTGGCGCTTACTGTATGTGAGGTTCAGAGAGTCGGTTAATAAAGTTGGAGTGAGACACTGAGACCTCTCCTGTCGTTATTACATACCTCCACAACGTCAGTGACGTTGATTTATAATGAAAAAACCTTATAAATTAGCAAAAAAACCTTAATAAAAAAGGTTTTCAAAAAGCGACTCGGCGTGTAATCTTTAATGAGCACGATAAATGTTTTGCCTCACATTAAAGTTGTCCTATAAAAAAAAAAAGGTAATAGCGTGATTATCCAAAGCGGATGGTAAAATGACTGCATGTAGAAGTTGGACAAAATATGTTAAAGCTGTAGCCGAGTGAATGAAATGTTTTTTTTTTTTTTTTTTTTTTTTAAATGCTAACTATGAAAAGGATCCGAGCAGATTTTATACAGCCAGTTCAGTCAGCCAGCCTCTCTACCCAGCATACATCCAACACGCTCTCACTACGTGTTGTTCTGGTACTTTTAGGGAATATGTTCATACAGTACATTGTGTTAATAAATGCAACAGTTTTTTAAATGTTTGTTTGGGTTTAGCAAATCAATATTGAAATCTACACAAATATTTTTTACGACCTATTTCTGTTACTGTTTCCTCCATCCAGTCTTTAAGGGTCTCAATATTACTACGTGGAGCTGTATAAATACAGCTGATGATTACATTTTTACTTTTTTTCTTTATAGATTTCAACTTTTATTCATTATTATACATTATCAATGACTGTCGTAATATTACCCACCACCTTAAAATTTCAAAGTTTTGTCCACATACAAGGCCACTCCTCCTCCACCTTTGTTTAACGACTTATATATACCTGAATTATTAACCCTTCAGGTCAAAGTCCATTCTTTTATAAATATTAATCCAAGTTTCAGATAAGGAAATGACACTGAATGGATGTGACAACTGGTTTAGATATTCCTTGATATGATAAAATTAGACATCTACTGTTAAAGTGGATAATTGATAATTTACTCTCAGTTTTAATCCCCTGGTTGTGATGCTCATTTGTATAGTAGCAGCAGTTGTTACTGATAGAAAAGAAATTGTTGTCTGGATCTATTTCATATTCTAAGTCCTGTGTATTGTGATCAATATAGTTAAATGTTTTCAGTTCCAGTTAATCATATTCTGCAATTGTCTGACTGATGCAGCTGTCCCCCCCCCAGATGTAGCTGAGCTGTTCCTTTCACTGTATTTCATAAGGGATTATGTGGTTGTTTGTTACCTTTTTATTTTTAGGGATGCTGTGATGAAGTTTAGACCCCTCAAAATAAGGTCCATAGACCATAACCACTACATTAAAACTGCTGCTTAATACGTCGTAAAGCATTGCGTCAACCACCGAAGGAGAGGAGGAGGAGGAGGAGGAGGAAGGAACTGTGACATACTCAAGGGCTCAATGTGAAGACTAAAGAAGAAAAACGGACATTACAAAGAATAACAATGTGTGGTTTTTTGTTTGTTTGTTTGTTGATGTTTTTTTTTTAGAGAAAACAACTGAGGACTTTTTCTTCATTACCAAAGGAAAGACGTTTGGATTATGACGAAATTAAAATACGTACCTGACCTTTTTGTTTCTTCTTCTCAGTTCTACATAAAATGAAAATAAAGAGGATTATATTTCTATTTCTCAGCTACGCAGTGTCTGTGGCTGGAGGTGAGAACCATCTTAACTGTACTTCACAGATGTGTAGACTGAACATTAGAAAACAGTGAAAAACAGCCAACTGTTGGGTTGTATATTTAGAGCAAAGCTTACTGCTGTCAAACCAGCGTCCAGTTCGAGAAGTGCGGTCTAGTGTTTCATATCAAAAGACGCTACTTCAACGGTACTGTATATTTACGTTGTATTTAGAGCTTATTTTACAAATATATGTTGTTTAATTTGACATATCTAATCACTGATAAATCAGCTGGGGCCCACTTTTACTTTTTGGTGACCGTGAAGTTACGTCAGGATGACGTACGTTAAATGTGAAACAAATGCAAATAGAGGTAACATAGTTGTATTAACAGGGGGATGATTTATAGAACTGGGATTTTAATTTCGTAGAATTATGATAAATTATGATAAATATTTTTAAACATATAGATGTTAATAATAACTGTATGTCTGACGTCCGAAGTCCAAAGGTTCATTCAGATTGTCCGTCCGGTTAAGAGATCATTTACATAGAGACATCCAAAACTTCAGGCTACACATTACACTAAGATAATATTCTGAACATAAAGATCAACATAAAGGTCAGAATTTATTTAAAAATTCATAATGACAAAAACATAAATGCCTCCTACTTTGAGAATTATAGAGGCTAGTTATTTACCTTTAAGGATGTATTTCTGATTGCATAAACTGTAGGTACAAAAATAAGAAAAATTAGGAATTTCTTTCGTTTTAATTTAGGAATTTGAATAAATGTATACTGCTTTATGTGTAAAATTACCTGAACTTAACTGAATATTAAGTTGCTGTTTGTTTGTCAATCAAAAATGTTTTTCTAAATAAGCTATAATTAAATAATACGTTTTTTTTCAGCATTATATACTTTATTAGAGTAATTGATTATCTACTATGTACTGCTGTAAAAATATTTGAAACTTAAAAAAAAAACATTTAAAGAATTACGATTTCAAAATGTAACATATTAACTGTTTTCCAGTGAGTAACTCTCTGCAGTATTTTTACACTGGATCTTCCGAGGTACCAAACTTCCCAGAGTTTGTGGTTGTTGGGATGGTTAATGATGTTCAGATGATGCACTATGACAGCAGCATCAGCAGAGCTGTGCCCAAACAGGACTGGATGAAAAAAATCACAGATGCACAGTACTGGGACACTGAGACTGAAGGGTTCAATAATACCCGGCAGTTATTCAGAGACAACATTGAAATTGCACAGTGGCGCTTCATCCAAACTGGAGGTTTGTTTATGATTAATCTTTTTCATATTCCTTGTTATCCATCACCAAATTTGTATCCATTACCATAGTTTTATTTATTTACCAGAAGATATAACACACATGAGTCTGAGCCGATTAGACAGAAATCCTGTTTCAAAAGTCATAAGATCAATGAAATAAATCTTTGATGTTAATGGAACCTTTTAAAAGGTTGTATTAGTTTGTTTCAAACTGCTCTTGCATCTTTTGCTTAATTTGTATTTATGTATATTTTGTGATTTTATTATGTGGCTGTCTACCTTAATCTGACTCTGACAAATAGATAAATAGAGATGAAGTGACATTTTACCTCCACTGTCTCAGTGTATGTTTCCCATGATGATTTCCTGATTCTGTCTCTTTCTTTCTCAGGTGTCCACATAGTCCAGCTGTTTTATGGCTGTGAGTGGGATGATGAGGTTGGAAACATTACAGGATATCATCGGTACGGCTATGATGGAGAAGATTTCATAGTTTTTGATCTGAAGACAGAGACATGGATTGCTCCAAAAGAACAGGCTTTCATCACAAAACTCAACTGGGATCGTGATGCTGATGGGAACACAGAGATAAAAAACTACTTAACTCAGGAGTGTGTTGACTGGCTGAAGAAATATGTGAACTATGGTCGCTATACTCTAATGAGAACAGGTAGAATAATCCCGTTTTGTTTCATGGCACTACTTGTCCAAAAACTGGAAAAAAATGTTTTGTTAATTTGCAAATTTTAGGACACAGACATACAAAACAAACAAAAGCAAATCAAACTTTTCAACCGACCAGATTAGTATCCCAGACATTTAGATAAATTAATTTTAAAAAGTGTTCCTTTAACAGAAGGAAGACAAGAAAACCTTCATCATCCTTCATTCAGTTTTTATGTTCAGCCACTTTTATATAAATAGTGTGCAACTATGGTTTTATGGTGTTGGTGTTGCAGAGTATCTTCTTTAATGAAAATGTGAGCAGTGCCAGAAATTAAAGATATGAATAGAACAACGAATTAGCTTTTAACTGTATGTATTATGTAAAATCTAATCTAATCTAATCTAATCTAATATAAAGACAAGCAGTAACATTTTGCTCTCCCTCCAGATCTTCCTTCAGTGTCTCTCTTGCAGAAGACTCCCTCCTCTCCAGTCAGCTGCCACGCTACAGGTTTCTATCCTAACACAGGCAAGATAGTCTGGAGGAAAGATGGAGAGGAGCTTCATGAAGGTGTAAACAAAGGAGAGATCCTCACCAACAATGATGGGACCTTCCAGATGAGTGCTGATCTGGATCTTTCAGCCATTGCATCTGATGATTGGAAGAGGTACGACTGTGTGTTTCAGCTCTCTGGTGTGAACAAGGACATCATCACCAAAGTGGACAAAGCAGTGATCAAGACCAATGAAAGTAAGATTGGAAGCAGAAGTGATAAGTGTGGGAAACAAACATTTAGTTTATCAAATGAGTTTACTTAATGTTGCTTTATGGTTAGTTTATTTTGCTCTTTAGATCAGTATTACAGAAATATATGTCTCATTTAGGGATCATTGTGTTTTGCTAAAACATATGTACTGTTTTCAATTTAAAGTTTTTAAAGCTCTTTAAAATGATTATTGTTTTCAATCCTAATTTTTTATGTTCACTTTCCACTGCTTTCGTATCTTTGGTGAATACATGAATACTAAATGTCAGGCTTTATTTCAGATTCTATAACTTTGCTAATTTGCCAGTGCATTTTAAAAACTTCTAGACAGTTTTAGACAGTGAAAGAATTATTCACAAAGTACAACTGTATGTACTGACTCTTTAATAAATCAGACTCAAATGTATTTTCCTAGAATGCTCATAGGTGAAAAAAAATCTACATTTACTTTATAGGAATTCTCTTTGTTCTCATATATAGTGTAATAGCAACAAACAACTTAACAAAACAAGGATAAATAAGCACACAGAACACTGCACTCCAATGCTTGGCGAAGTAAGGATTCAATTCATGAATTAATTAAGTACAATAACAAGACAGCACACATTGACTATTACAGGCAAAACTGATTGTCTGTTGTTTCTCAGACTGATGTTCCTGTCTAACCTGGTTTATCTGTTCAGTTTGTGATTTGTTTGATTTTTGAATTACAGGTAATTCTCTCTCCATGATCATCCCTGTCATTGTTGCAGTGGTTGTTCTTGTTGCCACTGCCATTATTGCATTTATTATCTACAAAAAGAGGATAGGTGAGAGACCAAAGCAGACATCTTGTCTTTATTACTTCAGTGTTGATGATTTTTTTTCATGTTACAAAAATGGAACAAACTTAAAATTCCAGCAAAAAGAAAAATCTGTTCTGATCAGCAGCACTTCAAACCTTAGAGCTGTAATTTTTTGAAAATATGAAATAACAGTATCAGAAAGAAATCTTAGGAAAATTAGATTTATTTTTACTTTCTTTCATTACAGACAAACGGCCTCCATGTCGTAAGTAAAACATGTTTCTGTGAGATGTAGATTGAAACTTTTCAGGACTCTTTCCTCAGTTTAAGCTGTTTGTAAAAGTGTAAGATAAGCTCAGGATGTGGACTAATGATGTTTTTCTCACCTACAGCTGTAGAGAACCATGAAGTCCATGAAGTCATTTAAGCTTCCTAAAGCTTAAATGACAGACATCCCTGCACACAGTGAGCTACTTCATACTAAATAGAGCTATGTTAAATATGTTCTATATGTGACAATTTATTTAATTCAATAAAACTTCTTTGAGTCTGTGGAGTTGTAAAAACACCCATTTCTTAGTGGTAAAATATTTTTTATTCTCAGTTACTAAAAGTCATTTTCAAGAGAGGCACAGATGAATGATCTGAATGAAAATCAATGAAAACAAAAGTTTGTTCACCAAAATCAAAGTAGGTAAATACTATTAGTGAATTGTAACCATTTAAAAATTCAACAATACTGTAAATATATTACTTTTCAGAACCAAAGTTGTTAAACATTGTTTTCCATTTTGTGTCATCTTGTTTATTTTTGTCTCTTTGGGTTTATGGAAATACCTGAAACAAGGAGCAGTGCCACCTCATTCTTCCAGATTGAATGTAAATCAATTACAGTATAAAATGGGAATCTGGTTTCAGATCCTTCCAAATTTAAATTGAAAAGAAATAATCTAAATGTCAGTTAGCAAATATTTAACAGATATAGTGTAAATGGCAACATTAAATTATTTTGAGAACTCTTAATTTAAAAAAAGAAGAAGATTTTTTTTAATATAAATAAAACAAAGATGACTGCTTGGAGGGAAGTAAGACATTGTCCGGGTGATCAAAGCAATACAGCAGTCTCCAAACAATTACAGATGAAGATTATGTTCATCTTAAACAAATCCAACATTTTTAAAGTTTAGTATTTCTCTGTTTTTCAGTACGCTAATGAAAATTCTTAAATACTACCTGCTCATATTTCTTGAATGTTCTGTCTTGTGTAAACATTAGAAATTAAACAGATGCTTATAGCAGTTCACAGCAATTTTAGAGAGTGAAACACATTTGACCTTCCTACATTCTTACTTATATTTATGTCAACAACATCAGGCAAATGTTTATCAGTTCAAAAATCAATAGTCAGTTAGTAATCAACAAATTTCTACAAAAAGAATCAATTCAACCACAAAGAAAACACCACACTGCATATGGCCAATAAAATAGCAATTCAAAATCAACAAATCTACACATTAACTGAAAAGAGCTCTCCTCTGAATAAATACAGTAATAGACCAATCAGATAAGTGCCTAAGACTTGCAGCTGAGCATATTTTTTTGGTTTGTATTTTTGTTATTGACCTTATATGAAAGCATTATAATTTCATACAGGTGGTGCACACTTTCATTGTCTTTGTCAGGTGTCTTGCTGTAGCATTTTCAGAGGGAGAAACGTTTCATCACTCATCAAAGTGACTTCTTCAGTCTCAACTGACTGCAGGTTTCCCCAATCTTATAAACAGTACATCTGCACAATAACTGAAACTACCCCACTGAATGAACAATGGGCTGTGAGGTCAGTTCCTTGATCATTAATATGCAAGTTGTCATGACCATTGATAAACAACCACTGATCAAAGACCACTGATCAACGGCCATGAGTACCATTCACAGAGAGTTGGGGAATGGCTGCAATCACAGCGTTGTAAGATGGTGAAAGATGTACCCTTAGGCCCCCTCCTTGATTCATAGATGACCTCAAAGCCCAATGTTCATTCAGCCCATTGTGCATCATTGTTCTGGCTAACAAAATCTTCTACAAAAAAAAAGCAGCTATGTTAGAAATTGCAACATTCATTAAAATCAAAACAAATTTCATTTGTACTCTGAAACAAACTTTTTTAAATTGTTAAAGGAATCTTGTAAAAATTGATGATTTTACAAGTTTCTGTAGATGGATAAATCTACAGTATGCTTAAATGTTTAAATATTCAATGATTATGATCAGTCTATGACAGAGAAGACTTTATAGTACTACATGCAAATACTAATAACTCAAAAACAACAGGCCTTTGAAACTAAAACGAACAGTGACAGAAACAAAGCTTTGTTAGAGCAGCTACATCACCCAGGAGTGGCTAAAGTATTTGAATAGGAGTTATCTACTAAAAACATGTTAGATTAGATGCTGATGTACATTCATTTTGCAGATCTGCCCTTTGTTCTCTCTGTTGTAGTGATGGGATTTCCGGCTCTTTTTAGAGAACTGGCACTAAAAAGAGCCGGCTCTTTCGGCTCCCAACCGGCTCTTCAGGTTGTTTTGTTGCTTTAATTAATTTATTATTAACAACAATAAAAATTATGCACAAAAGGAATTACTAATGTAAAAAAAACGGTGGTTTTATTTATATATGTTTACATATAAATATATACGGTGGCCCCTGACAAAGCACGTACAAACTCCAAAACACATTTCTAGCGTTAACTGAACTTCCAAAACAGAGCTACCTAGATCAGTTAAATTACACAATTGAAAGCATGTGTGTATTGTTTGTGTATTTATACACAAGCACTCATATATATTCGAATAATTTAAAAAAATGTTCATTTACCTCTTACTACCACACACCAAATCCGGTCGTTGGTACTTCCTGGCTTGTGTAGCCACTAGGTAACAAAAGCTCAACACTGCGCCTAGCATTCTGGAGCACTTCTGTTCTGTTTTGTACGTGCGTCAGAGTTTTTATGTGTTTTGGAGTTTGTACGTGCTTTGTCTCTAGGGGCCACCGTAAATATACTTTTATTTATTCACTCCACATATAAATAAATCATATAATACAAAAAACAACTATTTACATTTCAACTTTTAACTATTTAAATTTTGAGCTTTTTCCTTTCACAAATTTAAAGTGAAACAACACAAGACACTGCAAACCACAACACAATTAAATATAAATTAAAATATGAAAACAAAAAGAAGATGCACGTTCTCTGTCATATGGGCCTGCATGAATTTCTGAATCCTTTATCATCCGCAACTGAAAATAGTTGTGGATGATTACTATACCTTTCAAATGTGATGTTGTTGTCCCTGGCTCTCTTTCTCTCTCTTTCCCTCCGGCTCTGTTCCTGTGCTACTGAGAGTGTAACTGCGGGGTACTTCCAGGGCGCAGGGCAAGATGGCGGACTGAGCAGTCGCATCTGTCTGAACTCCTCACTAAAGTCCCGATTTTTTAATCTTGAAGTTATATAATCCACTACTTTGAGTTATATTGACGACGTTTCAGCCCGAACATGAAGAAAAACAACAACACGAAACCTCCGGCAGTGAAAAACCTCCCTTTCACAACCCAGAGAAACAGCAAGCATGACTACTCAGCCCCGATGAAAACGGCTAATTCCAGCAGCAACAAGAGGGACAGAGTGTTAACAACCCCTGATAATACTCCTGAGAAACCACATATGGAGAAAAAAGCAAAAGGTACGGCTAATGATAACGACTCCAACACATCCACTGACAGTACTGAAAGCTATTGAGAGTCTTGGAAAACGTGGTGATGGTCGCATGGACGAAGTTAGCAAACAAATTCAACAACATAGCACCATGCTGGCTTCCATCGCTAAATCACTGCAGTTTAATTCAGAGGAGCTGCAAGAATGCAAAAAGAAAATAAAACACCTGGAAAATGAGATTGAATCACTCCTAAAAAAGATAATGATGACATTAAAGATCGTGTATTGAGCCAGGAAAGATACAAAAGAAGATGGTGTCTCTGTATCAAAGGGAAAAAGGAGAAAATAAATGAAAATATCAGAGAAGAAGTGGTGGAACTTCTAGGAAGGATTGCTCCGGACCTAAAGATGAAGATGGAAGAAGCGGTTGATGTTGTCTACAGAGTGGGAAGAGCGGCGGAGAATAAGCATCGACAAATCATTATTCTGTTTGTGAGACGTGCCGTGAGAGATGACATCTGGAGGCGAACAAAGGCTTCTCCTGTGTGCAAAGAAGAAGGCATCCGCTTTGCTGAAGACCTGACCCCGGAGGACTGGAGATCCAGACAAGCATTGTGGCCAAAAATCGACCAGGCTCGGAAGGAAGGCAAGGCTGCGGGCTTCAGGGGCCCTTTTGGTTTCATAGAAGGCAAACGCATCAGGGAAGAGACTCCAGGTACGGGCTGAAATCTGACTGCGAAAGCAATATACAGTGGAACATTTCGGATGATGGGACTTTTGCCTCAAGACTTTCCTACTCCACCTCCTAAACTTCCTCTTTAAAGCTGTTCATGTGTTCCGTGTTCCAATTGAAAGCTAACATTTCTTTTTTTAACAGGCAAAATGTTTTTTTCTCCAGGAAACTCATTCTGAGGAATCTGATGTGAAGTTTTGGTCACAACAATGGGGAGATAAATTTTTTTTTAGTCATGGTACAAACAGGTCGGCTGGGGTTGCTATTTGTTTCAACAGATGTCCTGGTAGGTTTTTGTGCAACATGGCAGACAAAGGTGGACATTGGGTTGCCTGTGTGTTAAATACTGATAATACTCTGATTATTTTGGTTAATGTTTATGGATACAACAATGATCAAGAAAATAAGAACCTGCTGCATCAAATTTCTACAGTTATAAAGGAACTTAATACCAAATTCCCCACTGATTATATAGTAGTTGGAGGTGATTTCAATGTGACTCCCGATGAATGGTTGGATAGATGGCCTTCAAAATTTTCGAGAGAACATAAAAACCCAATATTTGAAAATTTCGCTAATGATACTAAATTAATAGATGTATGGAGATTGTTAAACAAAGATGTCAAACAATTCCCCTGGCACAAACCTAATGGTCAAAGCAGGTCACGTATTGTCTGTGAAGGTTCTCAGTCATCCAGGTCATCGTAGTCAAAGGAGCTTCTAAAGGATCAGGGGTCCTTTTGTCCCTTTTTTGGGGGGGACACTCCCACTGGGTTTAAATCTGGGACTCTCCGCCATTTGACCTTAGAACTGAAGAAGCTTCTCGGATGAGAGGTGAAACGTCTTCAAGCAACGTAAAGAAGTCCAGATGCTTTTCTTTGCAAGCTCCTTTGACCAGGTCACGTATTGATTATTGGTTGGTATCCAACTCAATTTTACAATATGTTAAGGAAACAGTCATCTCTAATGGTCCCTTAAGTGACCATGACTTATTCTAAGACTACAAAGCAAAGACCAAAACAACACATTTAAGGATTATTGGAAATTTAACTCTCAGATGCTGAGAAATGAGGAGTATTGTAATTCTATTAAAAAATTAATTTTAGATATCCAGAATGATGAAGCCATCAATACACCGATACTCAAATGGGAATATCTTAAATTTAGAATCAGAAAAACCTCAATCGCATTCAGTAAAAAGTTAAACAGACAAAGGAAAGAAGAGGAATCAAATGTAGTAAAAGAACTTATGAATCTTTATGGCAAATTGAATTGGACTGAGGAAGAAAAAGGAAAAATCATCTTTAAAGATTATAACAAATCTGAGATCTCGTTGATCAGAACCAAATATTTAAAATTTCCAATCCCCCCCAAATTTAAAGAACTCCATTTTAAAACTACAAAAACTTTTACCCCTCCAATGAATTTATGAGAGACAGATTTAAATTTGTGTTAGACGACTGTTATATTTGTAAAACAACTTCGGAAACAACAGAGCGCATGTTTTATGGGTGTGAGATAGTCCAGAATTTATGGAAATCTCTCCATGTCCTAATATTGTCCCAGTATGGAAATATTGATTTTTGGTCTTTTCAAAATATTCAAATTGGTGTAATCCTTAAGGACAAAAATAGTGAGTTTTTAGTTAACAATCTCATTATTATAACAAAGTATTACATTCATAAATGCCGATATGCTAAATCCCCCCCTTCATGGCCTGCTCTTAAAAACGAACTCTCCCTGTTCCGTGATCCTCTTAAGCTAATAAATAAGCCCCAAGCAATCAAATTGCATAGATTTTTAGAAGAGTTTGATTTTTCTTAGCCCCTTATTCAAGTTATGTGTCTTGTTTATGGAACCTCACTTTTAGAGATTTTATGATCCCCCTTGTCTCCTTTATTTCTGTTCCTTGTTTTTAATTCTTTTTTATTTTTATTTATTTATTTATTTTATTTTTGTATTGGTTATTCATCTTTTATATTATTATTATTATTATTATGTAGATGTGTGTGTATAAATGTGTATGTATGCATATGTATATGCATATGTATATATGTATGTATGTGTATGTGTATATATATGCGTATGTATGTTTACTTTCAATTATTGTCAATTTCATTGTGGTGTACCAATTGCACTGTGGCAATGATGTGTATTCCTCTGATTGGGAGAAAAGAAAAAGGAGGTGTGATTCTGTTCTGAATGATTCAATATGTCGCTTGTCTCTTTGAGATTGTCATTGTTATTGTTCTAAATAAAGTTCATTAAAAAAAAAAAGAAGAAAAAAGATGGCAACCGGAAGGAGTGTGTTTGGAGGCGTGGTCCCGCTCCTGAAATTCAGATACATAATCTCCAATAGTCAAATTTCAGATTGTCTCAGATTGAGATTTGAAATCACCTGATTAGTGCAAATGATTCTTTAACTGAATCTGATGATAAGCTTTACTTTGCCTTTGGTTTGGTGTCCTGGGATTGACTCTAGTCCTCTGTAGCAATATAGAAATTGTGTTGGAGATTTTTCTCTCTGATCTGTCCACTGATTATCTCAGCTGTCAATATGCTGGGTCTGAAGTGTCTATTTACTCTGAAGGAATTTGTAAAACTGAAAGTGCTGCAGCTTTTCAGCTACAGCCTACACACATCAACAACAACAACAGGACCTAATTCATTCTGTTTTAAGCCATCGAGGTGTGATTGCGGATGCCGCTCAGGTACGTCCACCTCCCCCGTAGCCGCGCCGCAGACCACGCCCCGCCATAGCTCTGCAGTCAAAACAGGCTCACTGCAGCCACTAAGAATAGAATAGAATAGAATAGAATTCAACTTTATTGTCATTGCACATGTCACAGGTACAGGGCAACGAAATGCAGTTTGCATCCATCCAGAAAGTGCTTTAGTCGTGATATAGATATATTACAATATAAATTAGCAATAATAGAGATGTGTAAGTATATTACAGAAATGGGTCTATTATGGTATGTTATAATGTACACAGTGTGAAGTATGTTATGAATATTCTATAACTATAAGTATGTACAGGCTGTAGTGAGTACAAGCTATGTACAGGCTATGAACAGGATATAAATATAAAATAAAAACTATACAGAAATCTGAGATATACAGTTATACAGAATGTGAACTATGTAAGTTATAAACAGTTGTGGGATTAAAAATTATCGTATGTACAGAATGATTATCTACACAGAACTATACAGTAGTGGTAAAGTGCTAGTGGTTGTGGGTGTATGTACAGTATGTTCAGTCAATGAGTTTAACGTGGGTCAGATGTCAGGAGGCAGAGTTCAGGAGTCTGACAGCTGTGGGGAAGAAGCTGTTCCGGTACCTGGTGGTCTTAGTCCGGAGGCTCCTGTAGCGCCTCCCAGAGGGCAGGAGGGTGAAGAGTCCATGTGATGGGTGACTGGGGTCTCTGATGATTTTCCCAGCCCTTTTCAGACACGCTTCCTGTAGATGTCCTTTATGGCAGGAAGTGGTGCTCCGGCGATGCGCTGGGCAGTTTTCACGACCCTATGCAACGCCCTTCCGGTCCGAGGCAGAGCAGTTCCTGTACCAGACTGTTATACAGTTGGTCAGGATGCTCTCGATGGTGCAGCGGTAGAAGTTCACCAGGATGTCTGAGGACAGGTGGTTCTTCCTCAGAGTCCTCAAGAAGAAGAGGCGCTGGTGAGCCTTCTTGACCAGCTTGGAGCAGTTGGTCGTCCAGGTGAGATCTTCAGAGATGTGGACTCCCAGGAACTTGAAGCTGCTCACACGCCCACAGCCGTCCCCTTAATGTGGATGGGTGGATGTGGGTCAGCATTCCTCCTGTAGTCCACGATGAGCTCCTTAGTCTTCTCGGTGTTAAGCAGCAGGTTGTTTGTGTCGCACCACTCAGCCAGACGATCCACCTCCTCCCTGTAGGCGGCCTCGTCGTTGTCACTGATGAGGCCAATCACCGTGGTGTCATCTGCAAACTTAATGATGGTGTTGGAACCATCAGCAGGTCTGCAGTCGTCGGGTGAAGAGGGAGTAGAGGAAAGGGCTCATCACACAGCCTTGTGGTACACCGGTGTTCATTGTGATTGTTGATGAGCAGCGGTTATCCAGTCGGACATGTTGGGGCGGTTGGTCAGGAAGTCCAGTAACCATTTGCAGATGAGGGAACTGATGCCCAGGTCTGTCAGTTTCCTGATGAGTTGTGAGGGGTGGATTGTGTTGAATGCTGAACTGAAGTCTATAAACAGCATTCTGGCGTAGGTGTTGTTGTTGTCCAGGTGTGAGAGGACAGAGTGCAGTGCGATGGAGACTGCATCCTCTGTGCTCCTGTTCTGGCGGTATGCAAATTGGTGGGGTCCAGGGTGGGGGAGACAGGATTTGAAGTGTGCTAAGACCAGCTGCTCTAAGCACTTAGTGATGATGGGGTGAGGGCTACTGGGCGGTAGTCATTGAGGCTAGATGGGTTGGAGTTTTTGGGTATCGGGACGATGGAGGTGGATTTGAAGCAGGCGGTACCACAGCGTGGGCCAAGGACAGGTTGAATATGTCTGTGAGCACTCCTGCAAGCTCCCAGAACACGCTCTGAGAACACGCCGGGGATACCATCAGGACCTGCAGCCTTGTGGACATTGATCCTGCTCAGCACCGCTCCTACATCGGTGGGGAGAGAGTCAGAGGTTGGTGGTCTGGCGTCATGTCTGTTATGGTTGTGGTTGTGGGTTCCCTCGCTCAAAACGAGCATAAAAGTTGTTGAGCTCGTTGAGGAAGGAGGCATCAGAGGATGTGGGGAGGGTTTGGTGGTCCTGTAGTCTGTAATGGTCTGGAGTCCTTGCCACATGCGTCGGGGTTGGAGTTGGAGAAGTGTTCTTCTACCTTCTTTTTGTAATGGTGTTTGGCTTTTTTGATGCCCTTCTTTAGATTAGCCCTGGCTGTACTGTAGGCGTGTGCATCTCCTGACCTAAAGGCGGTGTTGCGGGCCTTCAGGAGGAGACGAACATCCCGGTTCATCCAAGGCTTCTGGTTGGGGTACATGGTGATCCGTTTCTGGGTGGTGACACTGTCTGTGGTTTTGGAGATGTAATCCAGTACAGATGAGGCGTACTGGTCCAGGTCTGTGTGGGTGAACATATTCCAGTCTGTGTTTTTAAATCTTTTAAATCTGTGTGTGAATAGCAGATAGAGTGAATAGCATGTAACACTCACTAAATTATATATTTTTCATCTCTGTTCACAAGTTTTTTTTTAATAAGACTAAGACTGAACTTTATTTTTCCATGTTTGGCAATGTTCACATTCTGTTTAACTTGTTGCTTTTTTGAAGAAGTGGTGCAGACTAATGAAGCAGTCTAGTGACAAAAGTTACAAATACAGGGAGTGCAGAATTATTAGGCAAATGAGTATTTTGTCCACATCATCCTCTTCATGCATGTTGTCTTACTCCAAGCTGTATAGGCTCGAAAGGCTACTACCAATTAAGCATATTAGGTGATGTGCATCTCTGTAATGAGAAGGGGTGTGGTCTAATGACATCAACACCCTATATCAGGTGTGCATAATTATTAGGCAACTTCCTTTCCTTTGGCAAAATGGGTCAAAAGAAGGACTTGACAGGCTCAGAAAAGTCAAAAATAGTGAGATATCTTGCAGAGGGATGCAGCAGTCTTAAAATTGCAAAGCTTCTGAAGCGTGATCATCGAACAATCAAGCGTTTCATTCAAAATAGTCAACAGGGTCGCAAGAAGCGTGTGGAAAAACCAAGGCGCAAAATAACTGCCCATGAACTGAGAAAAGTCAAGCGTGCAGCTGCCAAGATGCCACTTGCCACCAGTTTGGCCATATTTCAGAGCTGCAACATCACTGGAGTGCCCAAAAGCACAAGGTGTGCAATACTCAGAGACATGGCCAAGGTAAGAAAGGCTGAAAGACGACCACCACTGAACAAGACACACAAGCTGAAACATCAAGACTGGGCCAAGAAATATCTCAAGACTGATTTTTCTAAGGTTTTATGGACTGATGAAATGAGAGTGAGTCTTGATGGGCCAGATGGATGGGCCCGTGGCTGGATTGGTAAAGGGCAGAGAGCTCCAGTCCCACTCAGATGCCAGCAAGGTGGAGGTGGAGTGCTGGTTTGGGCTGGTATCATCAAAGATGAGCTTGTGGGGCCTTTTCGGGTTGAGGATGGAGTCAAGCTCAACTCCCAGTTCTACTGCCAGTTTCTGGAAGACACCTTCTTCAAGCAGTGGTACAGGAAGAAGTCTGCATCCTTCAAGAAAAACATGATTTTCATGCAGGACAATGCTCCATCACACGCGTCCAAGTACTCCACAGCGTGGCTGGCAAGAAAGGGTATAAAAGAAGAAAAACTAATGACATGGCCTCCTTGTTCACCTGATCTGAACCCCATTGAGAACCTGTGGTCCATCATCAAATGTGAGATTTACAAGGAGGGAAAACAGTACACCTCTCTGAACAGTGTCTGGGAGGCTGTAGTTGCTGCTGCACATAATGTTGATGGTGAACAGATCAAAACACTGACAGAATCCATGGATGGCAGGCTTTTGAGTGTCCTTGCAAAGAAAAGGTGGCTATATTGGTCGCTGATTTGTTTTTGTTTTGTTTTGAATGTCAGAAATGTATATTTGTGAATGTGGAGATGTTATATTGGTTTCACTGGTAAAAATAAATAATTGAAATGGGTATATATTTGTTTTTGTTACTTTGCCTAATAATTATGCACAGTAATAGTCACCTGCACACACAGATATCCCCTAAAATAGCTAAAACTAAAAACAAACTGAAAACTACTTCCACAAACATTCAGCTTTGATATTAATGAGTTTTTGGGTTCATTGAGAACATGGTTGTTGTTCAATAATAAAATTATTCCTCAAAAATACAACTTGCCTAATAATTCTGCACTCCCTATAGTTGTTTGAAATGAAAGTTGTTTGTTAAAAAAATAACTTAAGGATTCATTGTGAATGAGTTTATTATCTAAATCAGGCGCGTCCAAAGTTTTAATTGGCCCGCAAGTAATCTTATAAATAGAATATGGCCCGCACTTCAACTTTTGCTTGAGTTTATTGCACTTCTTAGTTTTAACACCAGGGGAGCTACTGTTGATCAAGGCAGTTGCTCCACCAAAAGGACAATCACAGAAGAAATTTACCCCAAGTTACTAAACATGGCAGAACCAAAGAAGCGAAAGGTAGAAAGTGAGTGCAGAAAATTTCAGACAAGGTGGGAGAGTGAATATTTCTTCAAAGAATTCAAGGGGACGTGTGTCTGTTTGATCTGCACTGAAACTGTGGCAGTTATGAAAGACCATAATGTACGACGTCATTATGAAACCAAACATCAGGCCTATGCATCCTAGACTGGTGCTGAGCAAGAGCAGAAATTAAAGCAAATGGTAGCTATCGTGCAGGGTCAGCAACAGTATTTTTTTTTTCGTGCTCAAATTGTCCAGAAAAAGGCTCCAATAGCAGCTATGAGGTCGCCCAACTCATCGCAAGACATGGCAAGCCTTTTTCAGATGGCGACCTCATAAAACACGGCCTCGTTAAAGTCACCGAAATACACCGCTGTGCACAGCGCACGCACACGCAAAGTCAGCTGATCTCATCTGATGCAGATTTGCTCCTTGATCAAGTGACATTTGTCCAGATTTTTGGCACGAGTGGTGATCAGCACCACAGCTGGATGGCCTGATTTACATACCCAGCGCAGCTGATACTCACCAGAATAATTGACTAAAATTATATGCACTCCTGTTATTAAGTCCAGTTCAGTCTATTAATGTTGATAATCGTTTCAAACGAACGTTAATAGATGTGTTGCTAAGCCTAATAACTTAAATAACAAGCTTGAAATGTACCCGTCCCATTTTCCCCTTTATTGTTTTTTCTCTGTGCTGTAAATCTTCTGTCCAAGAGGAAATCTGCTGCTGTTCTGAGAATGAGCTACCAAAGCTTTTTCTGAATAAATCAATAAAGATCCATTTATGGAAAACTGTGATGAAGGCAGTTTTGTCTTTAATTATATTCAACAATATAACATATTTGACCACTTTTAAGTGATTTTTAATACAGTAAAGTTAAGGTTATATACCTAATTTCTAGTAAGTGGCCCAGCCCCTCCTATATTTTTATGTATGTGGCCCTCAGCGAAAAAAGTTTAGACACCCCTGATCTAAATAAAGTTGCAGCTAGGCTTTTCTGTCATTGTTTTGTTTATATGGGGCGTGAAAATATTTCTTCTTGCCATGTGGGGAATGATGTAAAAAGTTTGAGAACCACTACATTAAAGAAACTAATGAACATATTAGTTAGTTTACTTTAGAAGCTACTAACATCTTGGTACTTTCTACCAGAAAATGTGGTTGTGTGGTTTTTAGCCAACATGTGACTGGTGCAGGCTGACCCTTTGTACATCAGAATCAGAATAAGAATACTTTATTAATCCTAAGGAAATTATGTGGTTACAGTTGCTCCAGGACAATAAGTGTTTCATCTTGTTCTCTTTATAAACTCCACAAGATGCTTGGTTGAACTTTCCCTCCTCCCAGATAAACTTTATTAAACTCTTAATAAACAGTCATGAGTCTCTTCTTTTCACCAACTCAGCTTGCAGCTGGAACAGAACTTAGACATGACATTTCTTTGTTGGTCACCATTTTCTTCAGAAATAAGAATTTCTTCCTTCCACTTAACTTTTTAGCTTTCTTTCCATTTTCTTTTATTATTATTTTTTATTTATTTGTTTTTCATTGTTTTTCCCAACAAGTAAACAGATCACAAACCTATAACTCAAAATATTACCACAGATGTTTTTTTTCTAACCAGTAAACAAATCACAACATATAACTCAAAATATTATCACAGATATGTCTTTAAGGCTTATCCACCCCTTCACTCACAGATTACCCCTTAATTGCATACATAGTCCTTCAGATATCCAGGTCGTTCTACTACCCGTCCTGACCTGGTAATGTTGTTTTGTGTGTTCTCTTTGAAATCTTCATTGCTCTACAAATATCTAGACATCTGTCTAATGTGAGGTTCTCTTCTCTGAGCAACCTTTCCCTCCAACCAGAGCTTTTAGTGCCACAGACGATCCTGTCTCTGATCAGTGAGTCTTTTAATTGTCCAAAGTTGCAGGTGCTCGCCAGCATTCTCAGGTCCATAACATATTTGTCAATATTTTCTCCAGGAGCCTGATTGCGTGCAAAAAATCTATATCTCTCGACAGTTTCATTAACTTTGGGATTACAGTGTTCGTCCATTTTTCTCATCAGCTCACTTACTGTTACTCTTGCCTCAGATCCGATCAGCGTTCCCTGCTGCCCCGTTCCCCGATCAGATAGTAAAACAGCTTTACTCTCGCCTTTTCCTCAGCATCCGGCAGAGCTAGTTCCGTGTAGAGTGTAAACTAGTGGTGGGCGGATCGATCCAAATTTCGATAGTATCGATCCCAAGTCGGCATCGGTATCGGATTGATACTAGCCTGGTGAGATCGATTCTTTACTTTCAGTCCTACTTGTTTACAACGCTGTGCTTTCGGCAAAAACGAAACAACCAGGTCGCTGGACTCACCGCTCCTGTGTCAGCGGAGAGCAGGCACACTTTGGTCCCTCTCCCCCACTCTTATTTTTCGGTGTTGCGCTGACACGTCACGTGACTTAGACACTTTGGGGGTTGTTAAGTTGTTTGCATATTAATTATATATATATATTTTTTTTGTTTTTGTTGTTGAGAATTTTAATTGTAATTTTTGTATTATAGTTTATCAACAGTATTTGTTTTAATTTGTTTACTGGTTTGCGTGCACTTAAGATTAAAAAAAATAAAATAAAAAGATCGCCACCACGGCAGACCCGATGGCATTTTCATGCTTCGCAGCATCATTTATTCTTACAATAATCACACGGTTGCTGTAACAGTACATTCAACGTCTTCAGCTCTCCCGCTGGCAGCCGTACACATCACCACCACCAAACCTGCAGCGGCATCGCAGAACACGCCCTGCCACATACCCCCCTCGCCCGCTTCACCTCACCCCATGAGCAGGCGAGGGAATCGGCCCGGACCATCGGCGCCCCATGCCCCAGCCCAGCGACGGGGAAGTGTCCACTCTGGCGGTCGCCCGCGCCTCCAGCGGAAGCCCCGGAGCTGGCCTGATGGCCACCCATATGGCAAGCAGCTGTCACGATCCTGGGTCTTATGACCCAGTGTTTTGAGTTTTAGTTTATGTTGATGTTTATAGTATATGGTTAAGCTCATTAGGTTTTCTAGTTCATTTGTTATTAGATTCCCCTTGTGTCTTCCAACCCCTGTTAAGTCTCCCTTGCCCTTCATGTGTTTCATGTCTGTTATGTTGTCAAGTTCATGTAGTCATGTCTACGTTTCATTATGTTTCCTCTTTTATTTTCTAAGAGGTTCGGTTTTGTTTTACTCTTTTCCCTGTGGCGTTGTTATGTCCATGTTGTGTCTACTGTGCCTTTTTGTCCCACGTTTCAGGTCCCTATGTTCTGTCTCTTCAGTTGCTGTTAAGTTTGCATGTCTAGAGTTCAGTCAGTGTGTTTCCTGTTTTACTTTGAAGGTCCGTGTCTCATGTGAGTGATTCTAGTTTTGCTTCCCTTGTCTCGTCCAGCCTGATTACTCCCAGCTGTTTCTCCATGTGTTCCCACTTCCCTCATTATCCTCCTGTGTGTATTTAGTCCGTGTGCTTTCAGTCAGTCCTTGTCAGGTCGTCTGCTCATCCACATCTCAACTTCAGGTATCCATGTTCATGTTTAAGGTTTTTCATGTTTAGTTTTAGTTCTCCCAGTTTAGGTTATTGTTTAGTTTCACCAATGCCCTTTTGTTTGTACCTTTTTGCTAGTGTGAGTACAAGAAAATAATTATTAGAATGTAATGTGTTAAATTTGTTTAGATCACAGTAATAAGGAAGGATTGGTCTGTGTTTTAGTTTGGCTTAGCTGTAGGCTTGAGTGTGTGTAATTGTTTAGAGGAAAGGAATTTATTGACACTGGGGTCTGCTGTCATAAAAGGAGACAGGAAGCTACAGTTGGGGTTGCTGATGCTGATGCTTGTACCTTTAATAAAAACTCATAATGGCCATAACTTAGAAGTAGGCTTGCAGGAGACTCTCCACCTTATCTGTAAATGTAAGACAACAAGAGACCAATGGCCCAGTGGATGCAGAGTGGGGGTCTCAGTGTTTGTAATATGTTAACTCTGTTTTCTATGTTGTGTAGAGGAATTTGGTTTAACCTGGGTGAGGAGATTACTTTTATGACCCCCAGGAAGTCACGTATACAGAGACACACACAAACAGTGCTTTGACTGTTATGACGCACTCACACCTACATGCGCATTCACTCACACTGACATGCACATTCACTCACATGCACAGACATATACACAGGTACGCGTACACAGTCATTCACGTGCACTCACATAGACATACGGGTATGCGCGCACACACAGGCACTCACGTGCTCGTGCACATAGACACAGACACAGAGTTTGCAGCACATTGTGGGGGGTTTTACGATGGGGTCGCTCCTATAAAGCTGCCTGGAACTAACAAAGGGGTGAAGATTGTTTCAGAGGGACACCGGCCTCGTCTTCCCTTCTAGAAGTGCATGCTTAAATAAAGATGAATAAAGATTTTGTAAAATAACTACTGAAGTTCCGGTGCCGTTTCTGGATCCCTCGACGAATCAAAGAACCGGGGCGAAACTGATTTCGTAACACTAGCCACAATAAACGGCTTGTTTTTTTGTTAAATCCACGTCACGTTCAGTTTTTGGTCTGCGTCTGAGTCCTCTTTTGCAAACACATACAGTCTGCCCCAGCCAGACTGTGACAGCAGCGGCGGCGCAGCAGGCGTGGAAGTGAGCTGGGGCTCACAGGCAGCTGGGCAGACAGCCGGCATGCAGGACCATGCAGCCTGCGTGCCGAAGCAGACAGCATGCCGCCCTCAGGCGTGGCAGGACCCCCGCGCAACTCGACCTCCGTCTCCAGCTTGGCAGGTCCCGCTGGCGTGCCAGCCTCCGGCTCACCCCGAGCCGCGCGCTGTCCACCCTTACAGTGATCACACGGTTGCTGTAACAGTAGCCTACATTCAACGGCTGCAGCCCTCCTGCTGCCAGCTGTACACATCAACACCAAAAACAACAACAGCACAAGCAGCGCACAGGTTTTAAGCCGGCGAGGCATCATTGTAGATGCAGTGAAGGCGAGTCCATCTCACCTGCAGCGGCATGGCAGACCACGAGCCACCACAATAATAAAACATTTTTTATTTAATTATAAATAAATTATTTCTCCTAATTATGTCCTGGGTTTTAACTAATTAATAATACCAAAGGAAACATCACAAAAAACACTTAAGGTCATGAAAATTAATTGTGATTTAGCAATTCAATGAGGCATCCACCTTATTTATTGAAAAGTATCGTATCGGTACTGGTATCGGCGATACTGGCCCGAATTTACTTGGTATCGGATCGATACCAAAATATGCAGTATCGATATGCAGTACAATATGCAGTACACCACTAGTGTAAACTCTTCTTTCCATGTTTTCCATGCTTTAGACAGGTTCACTGAATCCATACTCCACTGTGCGGGTGGCTTCAATCCACCCATCATAGCTGCCGCTGCTCTCCTTGTCAGCGTCTCACCTGTTGTCCTGAGCCGTTAGCACCTCCGAGGCTAAGCCTAGCTGTACGAGTTCATACTGTCTGCTCGATCTGTTTTCACCAAAGCGCGGTGTGGATCGTTCGAGACCCGGCTGCCACCATGTTTCATCTTGTTCTCTTTATAAACTCCACAAGATGCTCAGTTGAACTTTCCTTCCTCCGAGGTAAACTTTATCAAACTCTTAATAAACAGTCATGTGTCTCTTCTTTTCATCTTCCGGTGTTACACTCCCTAGACTACGGGCGGAACCCTTAAGTATATACAGTTCCCATTGCTACAATAAAAACAGTAACAGACTAAACTAAATAAAATAATACAATATATTACAATTATATTACAAATTATAATAAATAGCTCTAATATATACAAATAACTCAATTATAAATATGCAGAATATTACAGAGATTGAATATATATGATTGACTGTAAACTGTAAAATTTTGTTATTTTCACTGCAAAAGTGTGCAATTGTTTCACTGTGTACTTCCATTAGATGGAAGAGTTGTACAGAGAGATCTCCACAGGCAGGAATGATTTCCTGTGTCATTCAGTGGTGCATTATGAGTAAATTCAGTCTCACACTGAACGTGCTCCTGTCTCTGGCCAGCAGATCATGGAGTGGGTGGAAGGTATTGCCCAGCATTGTCTTTATCTTGGACAACATCTGCTTCGCTGACACCACCTTAAGGGAGTCCAGCTTCATCCCCACAACATTACTGGCCTTCCAGATCAGTTTATTTAGTTTGCTGGCATCTGCAAGCCTCAACCTGCTGTCACTGTCAAGATGTCACTGTCCACAACAGACTCCACAAAATCCTGATCATTGTCTGACAGATGTTGAAAGACCTCAGCCGCTTCAGAAAATAGACTACTCTGGCCCTTCCTGCAGAGTGCAGTGGTGTTTTTAACCCAGTTCAGTTCATTATCAGGTATTTATAGTCCTCCACAATGTTCAATTTGATACCCTGGATTGAAACAATGTACTAAATCAATTATCTGCTGACCTGGTGATAGGCCAAACAGATCAAACCTGTGACTCAGGCTTAGCTGTCCCACCTCTATCTCTGGACTTCCATACTCCTGACACTGAATGTGCTCCAATGATATCTGAAGAAGTAGGTGAGTTGTTTTACGTCAAACGTGTGTAATTGCAGGTGGCCCCTTGGGAAGAGAATTCTTTCCTACACACTATATATTTTATAATAATAACACAATTATTATAACTCACATAAAACAAAGCATAACTGTTGATAGCTGTGCATATATTTTGCACACTGCCTATGACTGTTGCAGGTGGTGAGAGTTTTCACTGAGCTACTGATACCTATTTGAGTTCCACTCAGTCTCAGGACAAACATATTTTTGTAATAAAAAAACATAGACAAAACAACATATTACACAAGAACATTACCCAAATGCCTATCTAAATAGATGCATTTTCAGCTGTTTTTAAAAAGAAGCCACAGAGTTCATGGTGCGTAGAGGGGGAGGTAAACTGTTCCACAGTATTGGTGCTAGGGTTTGTTTTCAAATAGGTCCGTGGAATAGTCAGAAGACCACTATCAGTGGATCGAAGGATCCGGTTTGGAGACTAAGGGTGAAGAAGGTTGATGATGTAAGTGGGGGTCTCTCCTCATAAAGACATAAACGTATGAGTGAGGATTTTAAACTCATATCTGTACCCAACCAGAAAACCAGCGCAAGAACTTTAACAAGGGAGTGATATGAGAGAATTTATGACTGTGGGTTAAAAGCCTTGCTGTGGCATTTTGGACTGCTTGAAGGTGATTTAAAGAAGCCTTGGACAGACAGGACAAGAGTGTGTTACAATAATCTAATTGGCGGGAGATGAAGGCATGAACAAGCATGTCCAGCTCACCTTTGGTGACAATAGTCCTAAGTTTGGCAATATTTTAAATGAAAAAAGTGAATTTAAATTATATTTGCCAACAATTAATTGTATAAATTAAAACAGTATTTTTTTATACCCTTCTACTACTAATGCATCTACTTTAAATTTACTTCAGTCTAAAAAGTTAACAACTTTGTATCTATTGTAAGGTATCAATCACTGTAAAAATAAAATAAAATTTAAAAAATTCTAATAATAGTTACTCTTCTCATCCTCCATAGAACACGTCTCATTAATATTAAATCTATTTATTTAAGCAGAATATTGATATACGTCCATATAATGTTATAGATTTAGTGTTTGCAATGTTAAAGTGGTAGGACCCAAAGTGATATTTTTTTCACATGGCCCCAAGTCTCTGGAAGCCCCCCTGTACATAGGACAACACTAGCAAAATGTACTTTCAGACGCCTTGTGGGTAAATTCAACCTGGATTTAAGTGACGCTGTGCGCTGCGTAAATTGTTATTGGCTCTTACTGGGGGTTGACACGTTTGAGGCGTTTCTTTCAGTTGGTCGGCGATTGTAGTGTTGGATGTGTCGTTTTTCGCTTTACAGCGTTTATTTTTCCCATTAGCAGTTTACCGCGGCTTCTCGAGCGACAGAAGAAAATGAAGACATTTCTTTGTCTGACTGTGGTATTCCTTGGATTATCCAGGGCAGCAGCTGGTGAGTTATTTATTAATTTATTATTATTATTTTTAAGGCTATGATTAAAGAAAAACAGCTCTGTCGTTCCCCAGGGTATGTGCAGTCTGCTCTGGTCAAAAGTTTGATTTATCGACTGTAAGATTTCAGGAATTTGACGATTACAATATATTTTATATGGACAAATATATTGTAGATGTTTGTAAGTAGCTTTGCATATCTTTTTTCACGGATACAATAAATGTACTCCAGCAGGAACTTAACTGCTTAATTTGACATTCACATTGTATTGTTATAATCACAAATACTTTTAAAATTGAATATGGGCAACTAAGAGCATGCCTGAACTTCAAATTTCGTTATGAGAAACAAAAGGCCATACCTGACCTGAAGGTGAGTCAAGGCACCAGTGTTTATAAAATACAAATAACTCATGCAGATCATTAAGCAGGAACATTTCTTTCTTTCTTTCTTTCTTTCTTTCTTTCTTTCTTTCTTTCTTTCTTTCTTTCTTTTCTTTTTTTTAACTTTATCTGATGTCTTGACAGGAATGCAAGCTTAAGTTAGAAACAAGTTTTTAGTCCGTTTTACATTCACTAGCCACTACTAGTTTACTAAAATAGTGATGGTTATTATAATGATTTACCAATTCTTTATTTTTCGGATGTATACATGTAATTAATTTAGATATTCCCATATCCTCCAATCTTCCTATAGCTTTGTATCACAGTATTGAGTATAAGTATAAGTTTAAAATGAGTTGCCTACAAAGTTAAGTGGTATTAGGAATACTTGCACAAACTGTTATAAAGGCCTTTCAAATACAATTTTTTGTATAAATATAAATAAATAAACATAGTATTTAATGTATAAGTGAGTACAAACTTTAAAGTTTATTAAAAGTAACAAAATTACTGTTTTCTCCAGTTGTTTGCAGTTGGCTGAGTCCCTCTCATGTGTTATTCAAAGAACTGGTGAAGTGCATTTTTGTCTTGCAGTTACACATTCACTACAATACTTCTACACAGCATCATCAGGAATTCCAAGTTTTCCAGAGTTTGTGACTGTGGGCATGGTGGATGGACAGCCATTCACATACTATGACAGTAACATAAGAAAAGAGATTCCCAAGCAGGACTGGATGGCAAAGGCTGAAGGACCTAAGTACTGGGACAGTCAAACGCTGGCGTCCATTGGTGATGAGCAGACCTTCAAAGCCAGCATCAACATTGTGAAGCAGCGCTTCAACCAGACTGGAGGTGAGTAATGAACAGTTATTCAGGAACATTTGACACACAGGACATCATTGCATACAGTCTCTCTTCATCATATTTTTGTCACCTGATATTTATCTTATCTTTAAATGACAGTAAATCAGATTTTCAGTTTATTTTGATTGCTTTTCGGTCCTATAGTTCACATTAAAAGACAAATTAAAAGTCTTAAAAAACCTAGAATTATAATTAAGGAAATTAAGGTCTTAAAATATATTAAATTTCCCATGACTTTGCCAAAGGTATTAAGTTCACAGGTGGTATTTTTAAGACTGTTGAGGGAAAAAAAACCCTTTATTAATTTATATCAGTCTCATAAAAATGTGTTTCATGATCTTAGCCCAACTCCAAACTCCGGCCTTACCTCGCAGCCCTTTTATTAACTTCAGTGGTTACACAAACATCTCATTAATCATGCGACAGATAAAACACCCACATGTAACATGTGTCGTGTGTGTCTGCAACAGTGAACATGTGATGTGTGTGTGTGTGTGTGCACATATGATGTGATCAGTGATATGTGAGTGTATGTGTCTGTGTAGAAAACAGAGGTGAGCATTCATGCTAAAGATCTAATCACCTTGCACAATGACAACCATATTGATCCACAATTCTCTAACAGTAATCTTCTATTAGCAGCTCCTCCTTGACAGCAGTATGTAGCAGATCCGAGCACTCAGCATAATCAATAGACATAAATGATTAGCTGCAGCTTTAAATAAGGAGAACTACAGATTAGGCTAGATTAACCCATACCACATTCATACCGCAGTGTGTTTGTGTAATAATAAACAAAAAAGCCACCTGATATTAAGGTGGAAAAAAAATAAAGAATAAACAAAAACATAATAATATACTTAATCTGTAAATTAAGTATATTATGTCCTGTCCTGAAACCCTCCTTCTGTGAAAGTTGTGGTGAGATGATGAACTGTCTAATTTTTCTATTCCAAGTCTCTATTTCTAAAGTCCACAGTGTGATATCCTACAGTGGGTTCAGGTCAGGTGGCTTAGTCTCTGTTGATTTGTATTTCTCTGTGTTTATATGAGACGATGCTGGATCTTTCTCTGGTTCACTGTTGTCTTCGTCTGTTTTTCTTTCAGGTGTTCACGTTGTCCAGATGATGTACGGCTGTGAATGGGATGATGAGACGAACGAGGTGGATGGATATGAGCACTATGGTTATGATGGAGAAGACTTTGTAACATTTCACCTCAAGACACAGACCTGGGTCGCTCCAAAACAAAAAGCTGTCATGACCAAACACAAGTGGGACAATGACAAAGCTTTTTCAGCCAAAGTGAAGAACTATCACACTCAGATTTGTCCTGCGTGGGTGAAGAAGTATCTGAACTATGGGAGGAGCTCTTTAATGAGAACAGGTACGATCACATGACCAGACTAAGTGTCTAACTTTTTATTAAGTAATACAACTTTTTTTATGACCAAAACAGTTTAGTGTATTTTCTCTCTTCCTCTCTGTCTGCTAATCTCATGTGTTTTTCTTCAATAATCACCATTTATTTCTTTTAAAACCTTCAGCACAGCACTTTATGTGTTTCCCCCTCTCTTCACATATCTCTTCTTATTTCTTTATTTGACTCTGTACTACCCTTCATTTTTTTAATGTATAATAACGTACATACATGGTATGTGCATTAGTGTGCGTGTCTAAGGCATTCAGACTACATCAAACAGAAATGATAAGTTAGCATACTGTAAATACAGAAACACTGAACTGTGTTTCTCTTCATTCTCCAGTTCTTCCCTCAGTGTCTCTCCTCCAGAAGTCTTCCTCCTCTGCCATCAGCTGCCACGCTACAGGTTTCTATCCTGACAGAGTCGAGATGTTCTGGAAAAAAGACGGAGTGGAGTTTCATGAGGGTGTGCACAAAGGAGAGATCCTCACCAACAATGATGGGACCTTCCAGATGAGTGTTGATCTGGATCTGAGATCTGTTCCAGCTGAAGACTGGAGGAGGTACGACTGTGTGTTTCAGTTCTCTGGTGTGAACGAGGACATTATCACCACACTGGACAAAACAGTGATCAGGACAAATGAAGGTAAGAATATAATCAGAAATTATGAAAATGTCAAACCCAGCTATCAGTGGTACTGTGGTTAATATCTGTTGCTGAATACATTTTCTTTTTTTTGTTTTACAACACATTGGACCTCCTGTAAGAACTCATCATACGACACAGATCATATATAAATAATCTAAAAGAAAAAAAAAAACACAAACGCAAACTCTTTTTATTTTTATTACTAATCCACCATGGTTTACGTTCGTGGCACTGACACTTTCAATTTATTTTTTTTAAATAATATTTTTAGTGACACTGATAGTTTGCTGATTATTACATGCCAATGCAACAGTATGCTAGCTAACATGATGATGTCATAATAACCATAATCATAAACACATTCAGGGGCCTACAATGTACCTGTGTGCCAAGTTTGGTTGCTTTGGAGAAGTTGACAGAAACAAAAGAAACACACAGAGATTTCATGTATTATAGTAAGATTCACTGTTCACAGTTTTGTGAATGAAACTTTCCTACAAACCAAGCAGAACGTGATCCAGTTTGGGAGGTTTAAAAAGTTAGAGAACTTAAGGACTTTATCTTTGTTTTTAAAGCAAATTTAACATTTTTATCAGTCATTCAACAAAAATTGTATTTTTTTGTTTTTTACAAAGCTGTAATTTTAAATAAAGAATCAGTCATTTGCTGTTCTTCTTTGTGATTTTTTTGTTTGTTTGCTTTTAGCTTCGGCAGCAGTGCCCAGTACCATGATCATCGCCATTGCCATTGGCATTCTTCTTGCTGCCATTGCACTCGCAAGTAGAAAAACTGGTGAGACAATCAAAATGTCCAAACATAATTTTAGTAATTTTAGTATTTTTAGCCCAAGCGCATGGCTTGGGCTCTGGAACTAGTCTCCTGGAGAGGGGCTGGACTCTGTCTCAGTCTGGAGTTGCCCCTGGTGAGAGGCGGCGGGCTGGGGTGGGTATTCTAATATCCCCCCGGCTTGCTGCCGGTACGTTGGGGTTTTTCCCGGTGGATGAGAGGGTTTGTTCCCTGCGCCTCAGGGTCAGGGAACGGGTCCTGACTGTCATCTGCGCTTATGCGCCGAGTGGCAGTTCAGAGTACCCAGCCTTCTTAGAGTCCCTGGGGGGTGCTGGAAGGTGCCCCACCTGGAGACTCTGTTGTCCTACTGGGAGACTTCAATGCTCACGTGGGTAACGACAGCGAGACCTGGAGGGGCGTGATTGGGAGGAACGGCCTCCCTGATCTGAACCCGAGTGGTGTTTTGTTACTGGACTTCTGTGCAAATCACAGTTTGGCCATAACGAACACCTTGTTCGAACATAAGAGTGTCCATAAGTGCACGTGGCACCAGGATGCTCTAGGCCGCAGGTCGATGATCGATTTTGTAATCGTATCACCAGACCTGCGACCATATGTTCTGGACACTCGGGTAAAGAGAGGGCTGAGCGTGTCAACTGATCACCACCTGGTGGTGAGTTGGATCAGGTGGCGGGGAGGACGCTGGACAGACCCGGTGCACCTAAACGCGTAGTGAGGGTGTGCTGGGAACGTCTAGCAGAGGCCCCAGTCCGCGAGATCTTCAACGCACACCTCCGGCAGAGCTTCAACAACATTCCGAGGGAGACTGGGGACATTGAGTCCGAATGGACCATGTTCAGCGTCTCCATTGCCGAAGCTGCTGCATTGAGCTGCGGCCGCAAGGTGGTTGGTGCCTGCCGTGGTGGTAATCCCCGAACCAAATGGTGGACACCAGAGGTGAAGGGAGCCACCAGGCTGAAGAAGGAGTCCCTATCGGGCTTGGTTAGCCTGTGGGACTCCAGAGGCAGCTGACAGGTATCGACAGGCCAAGCGGAATGCGGCTCGGGCAGTGGCTGAAGCAAAAACTCGGGTGTGGGAGGAGTTCGGAGAGACCATGGAAAAAGACTTTCGGACTGCCTCGAAGAGATTCTGGCAAACCGTCAGGCGCCTCAGGAGGGGAAAGCGGTGCTCTACCTGCACTGTGTATAGTGCTGGCGGTGCGCTGCTGACGTCGACTGAGAAAATTGTCAGACGGTGGAAGGAGTACTTGAGGACCTCCTTAATCCCACTGACACGTCTTCCGAGGAGGAAGCAGAGTCTGGGGATGAGGGAATGACCCGCCAATTTCTGGGGTCGAGGTCACTGAGGCAGTTAAACAACTCCTCGGTGGCAGAGCCCCTGGTGTTGATGAGGTCCGCCCCGAGTTCCTGAAGGCTCTGGACGTTGTAGGGCTGTCCTGGTTGACACGCCTCTACAATGTTGCGTGGAGATCAGGGGCAGTACCCCTGGACTGGCAGACCGGGGTGGTGGTCCCCATCTTTAAGAAGGGAGACCGGAGGGTGTGTTCCAACTACAGGGGGATCACACTCCTCAGCCTCCCTGGGAAAGTCTATGCCAGGGTGCTGGAAAGGAGAGTTCGTCCGTTAGTCGAACCTCGGATACAGGAGGAACAATGCGGTTTTCGTCCTGGTCGCGGAACACTGGACCAGCTCTTTATCCTCTCGAGGATACTTGAGGGTGCATGGGAGTTTGCCCAACCAGTCTACATGTGTTTTGTGGACTTGGAGAAGGCATTCGACCGTGTCCCTCGGGTGTCCTGTGGGAGGTGTTGCGGGAGTATGGGGTGTCTGGCCCACTGTTACGGGCCATTCGATCCCTATACAACCGTTGCAAGAGTTTGGTTCGCATTGCCGGCAATAAGTCGGACTTGTTTCCGGTGGGCGATGGGCTCCGCCAGGGCTGCCCTTTGTCACCGATTCTGTTCATAATTTTTATGGACAGGATTTCTAAAGGCGCAGCCAAGTGGCGGAGGGCTTTCACTTCGGTGGCCTCAGAATCTCATCTCTGCTTTTTGCGGATGATGTGGTTCTGATGGCTTCATCAGTGGGGCCTCCAGCTCGCACTGGAACGGTTCGCAGCCGAGTGTGAAGCAGCGGAATGAGGATCAGCACCTCCAAATCTGAGGCCATGGTTCTCAGCCGGGAAAAGGGTGGAGTGCCCACTCCGGGTCGGGATGAGTTCCTGCCCCAAGTGGAGGAGTTCAAGTATCTCGGGGTCTTGTTCGCGAGTGATGGGAGAAGGGAGCCGGAGATCGACAGACGGATTGGTGCTGCGGCTGCAGTGATGCGGACGCTGCACCGGTCCGTCGTGGTGAAGAGGGAGCTGAGTGTAAAAGCGAAGCTCTCAATTTACCGGTCGATCTACGTCCCGACCCTCACCTATGGCCACGAGCTGTGGGTAGTGACCGAAAAGAACGAGATCGCGGGTACAAGCGGCAGAAATGAGCTTCCTCCGAAGGGTGGCTGGCCTCTCCCTTAGAGATAGGGTGAGAAGTTCGGCCATCCGGGAGGGGCTCAGAGTAGAGCCGCTGCTCCTCCACATCGAAAGGAGCCAGTTGAGGTGGTTCGGGCATCTGACAAGGATGCCCCTGGGCGCCTCCTGGGTGAGGTGTTCGGGCATGTCCCACGAGGAGGCCCAGGGGCAGACCCAGGGCGCGCTGGAGAGATTATATCTCTCGGCTGGCCTGGGAACGCCTTGGTGTTCCCCGGATGAGCTGGAGGAGGTGGCTGGGAGAGGGAGGTCTGGGCTTCTCTGCTTAGGCTGCTGCCCCGCATGACCCGACTTCGGATAAAGCGGATGAGGATGGATGGATGGATGGATAGTGTTTTTCCAGATTGCAAATTAAAACAAGCTTCAGGTTCAAGTACAACAGTGATGTTTAAACCCCTAGTGTCATGATAATATAACATTGTTATCACAGTGATAACAATGTTAAATCAATAGTACCAATAGTAAATAAAGTCAAAAGGTAAAGTAACATAGAGGGCATTGTAAACTAGTTTGAGTTAGGGGTGTCTAGATCAATGTTCTTGTATTTACAGCTATAGCTAATCCCTGACATTTCTTTTTCTTTTTTTTTTACAGCTAAATTTTCTAAACCTTTTAAGTAAATTTTACACTTCGACGTTTTGAGCAGAATCCTGTTCAATGCATGGAAACAAAGCAGATGACTGGCAGTGTGTTGAGGAATTAACATCAGCATCACTAAAGAGCAGCTCAGCTGGGTGTTGAATTTTAGATGTTTTGATTTTTCTTTTTTTTGTAGACATGAAAACTCCACCTGAAAATGATCCTGAGAGAAAAAGGAGCCCTTCAGGTCTGTCTGTAATTGGATTGGATGTTTTGTTTATGTAGTGGTTTTATTTTTTACATTTTGTTAACATCAAAGTAGAATGTTAGCTATTCAAACCATGTCTTCATATAGTTGGTATAAATAGTTGCTGTACACAGTTACACAGCACTAAACAGAAAAAAAATTAGAGCATCAGTCCTAAAAAACAAGTACCTTGGACACAGAAACCGGCCCACTATGTTCAGCAATATTCTACAGTAACAAACTAAATCTGGTAATCACTGCACGTGCCGCTACTTTAATTCATTTGCCTGCAAATGTTTATTAGTCTCTCAGCTGGAGCCTTTCCCTGAACTCCTCAGAATCTTCATTTATTCTGCTGTTTTGGCCATTAAAGTGATTAGTAAACATTTTTAGGAAGAATGATAAATCTTCTTGTTTGAAAGGATTTCACAATTTCCTTGGAAAACATTCAAGAATCGAATCAAAGCAACTGAGAAAACTTTGATTCTCTGTGTTCATTTTGTTTGTATTTAATAATGTCATCAACATCAGCAGATCATATCATTTTTTTTCTTTTAGCTGAACATTTTTAATCATTTGTATTTTTCCTCCTCAGATTCAGATTCAGCAACTTCTTCAGATGGTTCTTATACAGATATAACCAGCACAACTCAACTGGTGACAAGTAGGTACAGGCTCTCTACAACACTATATATACATATAGCCATATTTGTGTGGAACTGCATGCTTTTAATGACTGATCTCATGCTTTTGCATCTTATATTTTGAATTATTAAAAACATTTCTACACTGTTAAGCTAGTCTGACTCACCAGCTGTAGACATTAGGTATAAAGCTGCCATCGCCCATGTATTACATATGATGTTTCTTCTCCTCTGATCCACTGTTTTCAAAATGCCCATATCTAAATGAAACAACAACATCCTCAGAGGTAATGATATACAATACCAGTCAAAATTTTGGACACATCTTCCCATTTAATTGTTTTTCTTTATTTTCATGACTATTTACATTGTAGATTCTCACTGAAGGCGTCAAAACTATGAATGAATACATATGGAATTATGTAGTAAACAAAAAAGTGTGAAATAACTCAAAACAAAACAAAATATCCACCCTTTGCTTTGATTCCTGCTTTGCACACTCTTGGCATGCTCTCGATGAGCTTCATGAGGTCGTCACCTGAAATGGCTTTCCAACACTCTTCTAGGAGTTCCCAGAGATGCTGAGCACCTGTTGGCCCTTTTGCCTTCACTCTGCGCTCCATCTCATCCCAAACCATCTCAATTGGGTTTAGGTCAGGTGACTGTGGAGGCCAGGCCATCTGGCGCAGCACTCCATCACTCTCCTTGTTGGTCAAATAGCCCTTACACAGCCTGGAGGTGTGTTTGGGGTCATTGTCCTGTTGAAAAATAAAATGATGGTCCAACTAAATGCACACCGGATTGGACATATGTCGCTGCAGGATGCTGTGGTAGCCACGCTGGTTCAGTGTGCCTTCAATTTTGAATAAATCCCCAACAGTGTCACAGCAAAGCACCATCACAACTTTACACCTCCTCCTCCATGCTTCACGGTGGGAACCATGCATCTCCTTAGCAGCAGAGATGACTCTTGGTCTTCCTTTCCTGGGAAGGTCCTCGTGTGAGACAGTTTCATTGTAGCACTTGATGGTTTTTTTGACTGCACTTAGGGACACATTTCAAAGTTTTAACAATTTTCCAGACTGACTGACAGTTAGTTCTTAAAGTAATGATGGACTGTCGTTTCTCTGTACTTAGCTGATTGGTTCTTACCATAATATGAATTCTAACAGTTGTTAAATAGGGCTGTCAGCTGTGTACCAACCTGACTTCTGCACAACACAGGGCTCTCAACCCCATTAAGAAGGCAAGAAATTCCACAAATGACCCTGACAAGGCACACGTGTGAAGTGAAAATCATTTCAGGTGACTACATCATGAAGCTCACTGAGAGAAGGCCAAGGGTTTGCAGCACTGTCAACAAAGCAAAGGGTTGCTACTTTGAGGAATCAAAAATATAAAACATATTTAGAGTTATTTATCATTTTTTCTTTGCTACATAATTCCATACATCTTGCTTCGTATATCTGATGTCTTCAGTATGTATCTACAATGTAGAAAGTAGTAAAAATCAAGAAAAACCATTAAATGAGAAGGTGTGTCCAAACCTTTGACTGGCAGTGTACATACTGAACATAGCAACCCTTAGCAAAGATTTAGATGCAGTAAAACAGACCTGTTGGTTATTTTAAGCTAACTATCCATTTGCATGTGCTAGTTCAATTATGTGGTTAGTGCCTCTCCAGTTGCTGTTTCTTGTCTTGGTAAGAAACAGTGGCACAAAGTATGTGACCACAATCATAGCTGCCACTAAAATCTTATATATGATGAATAATGATACCATCTAATTGGTTTTTACTGGGGAATAGCAACTGTAGTGATTTTAAATTGTATAGCTAGTGACATTATAGACTAGGAACGTTTGTGTGGACATCTCTTGTGTATTTTATCAGCATGAGATTTTTACCTGTACTTTGTTGGGTTTTTTTCTTTAGAGTAATTCTGCCAAAGAGAGTGTAATCTGGAACAAAGGTAACTGATGTCTCTGAACACATCACATGTACCACATCCAGTCATATTTGTGTTGTACAGACTGCTTTCAAAGAAATCCTTAATTTTGTGCAGTTTTAACACTGAGTGCATTTGCTGATACATTTTGAATTTTTCATTCACTTCCTATTAATAAATACATTTTGGTCTGAACAGGAGACAGTTTGAATGGGTGGACTAATTTCACTTCATGAGGATTCTGCATCACTGAACTCCTGAGAAAATATTTCTCTGTAATGGAAGTGGACAGTTTTTATTCCAGCCATGACTCAACTTGTCACTGAAACATGCACAAAACACACCAAAAAAACACAACTAAACCAAATATAGAATTTTATGTCACAGAAAAGAAGTGATGTAATTTTCCTGTGAGAAAAATTAATTCTAGCCAAGCCGACTTTATTTATAAAGCACTTTAAAACAGCAAGTCTAGAACAAATTACTTAACATTAATAAAAAATAAAAATAAATGTATTACATATTTGTATAAATTGATTAAAAAATATAGTAATAAAATAAATAAATAAAAATATATAAATACAAACAGAAAAATACAGAATAAGTACAATTAGAATACATTTAAAAGTAAAAATAATTTTAGAATGTAGGTCTTTTGCACAATCATTATGCATTGCCTTTCTTAAAGATGGTCCTGAAAAAGAAAGGTTATATATGTAATTCTTCAGTGTTGGGTCTGAGTGTGTATATTACCATTATTTCTTTTCCATATCAGGTAGTTCTGCATGTTTGATTTGGCAGTTTTGTTTTTGATTTGGAATTGAAGAAGCAACCTTTTGCTTGCTAGCTCAATAAGTTAACCACTATACCTTTGGAGGCATCATTGTTCAAGGTCAGTAAGTTGTCAATAAGTTTAATATTATGAATTAGTTATTTGATTTGCTTTACTATGCTTTGAATTAACTGCAGATGAGTTCATTTACACTCACATTACATTCACTGATTTTTTTTTAAATATAAGCACCAGTATGAGGATTCTTGAAATGCTGAGTTTTCAAGACTTATCAGAGTTTTCAAATCTGTGATAAATAATTTTTCTTGTCTTTAATAAAAGTATGGATATCTTGGAAAGGTGTATAAATAAGTTATTACAAAAAAGCAGCACTTAATTATTGCCACATCTATGTTTTGTCCCACTCCTGGTGTATGTGACAGTGATAAAGTCATAAGTTCAGTGATAAATATTATGTATATAGTAAAAAGACGTGCATATTTTATGTGTATATATTTTTTACTGTTTGTTCCATTAGATGGTTAATGCTGCCATCAAAGTTATAGTGTGTGTGTGTGTGTGTTTGCCCTTTGTAGTGTTTATTGTAAAGATTGTTTTATATTGTATGATGATGTTTCAGATCAGGTGTGTTTTGATTTGATGGACTCAGGATATGAATAATAATTTTTGTTATACTACTAAATGCAAACTTTGATTTGTACCTGTACTTGTACTAAATAAATATTTAATAATATAATGCATGTCTCCTCATTTGTGACTGGACAGTCATATCAATGTAGTACAATTACAGTCGAAATACACATCTTAGATATGCTTTTACTTTAAAGAGAGCAAGGAAGACACCATCCTCCCTATTCTGGTATTTTAAAGAGTACTTAGCGGAAATATTAAGCAACCTAACTAATAGGGTTGCCAACTCCCAACAAAAAAAAAAAAAAGGGAACCACCCCCCACCCTCCACCTCATAATGCTTACTTGACGTAATCGACTTTAATTTAATGCACGTGTAAAAAAACAAAAAAAAATGCACAGAAATCAATAATTTTTCTACAATAATTAAATGGATTCAACATCTTTCGTCACCAGAATTGCAGACTGCAGATGGTATCTTCCCAAAGGAAAAAGTACTATAGCTTACTACGGTATATATTAAGATTCAGATAATTATTTATTAAAAGCTAGACATTTTAAATGAGAATAAGAAAGAAAAGTATGTCTTTGTGCCCCCTTTTCCCTGTTAATGCCCTATCTGCCCCCCTGGCTAAACTTTGCTAGATCCGCCCCTGCACAGTTACCAGCCGTCATCTACGTAGAAAAGGATCCTGGTGTAGAAAGTAATATTAAATAAATTCTAACAACAGCTTATCAAGCTTAAACGTGCTGCTGTTGTTTATCCGCTGGTTTCCTCTTTCTGGCGCAAAGTGGGAGATAAACAAGAGAGACGGGAGTCGCGACAGAAAAGCCGATCAGTTGATCATTGATCAGTTTCATGATTGAAGTAGCAGCAGGAGAGGGGGGGAGAGAGAAGAGGCAGTCGCTCCATATATCGGTTGTTAAGCTTAACGTGGGAATGCTTTACAAACATTCAGAGATGCTTGCTTTACTTCTCTGGGATAGCTTTCTCCGAGATGAAATGCTGGTTTGGAAGCACGTAGCGAGGCTCCAAATGCTCAACCAGGTCTCGCACGCCACAGCCGCTCTATCACGTGACACATACTCCTCTGACGTGCTAAGGTTATGAGCTGGGTTATGCTATGTCGCAAGTTTTGTGAGGTGCTTTTGTGATATTTAATGGATCGGATTACATTTTTTATTTCTCTCCGATATCCGATCCAGTAATTTAGGTCAGTATGGATCGATACAGATACGTAATATCAGATTGGTCCATCTCTACTAATAACCCTCAAATACCTCAACGTGGGACTTGTTATAAAAAGGAGGTTCAACAAACTTAGGCTACGTCCACACGTACACGGGTATTTTTGAAAACGGAGATTTTCCGTTTTCGTTTTAAAAAATAATCCCATCCACACGTAAACACAAAAATGAAGGAAAACGCTGCTAGGAACATGCCAAAGCAACAGGTGGCGATATATTCCTAACCGTGTAGAAATGTTGGCCAATCAGAAGTCTAGAAGCCTGGGTGGGAAATAGTAAACAAAGATGGGGCAAAGGTGCAAACGCATAGAAAAATCTGCGTTTTCAAAAATACCCGGGTACGTGTGGACGTAGCCTTAGAGTCTAACTTTAAAAATTTGTGTTCGAGCTTTAAGGCCACAATTCACCATGGCAACAAATAAAAAGCAGAGCCTCAGTTTTAATATAGTAGACCAAGACAGCTCTATTTGAAAAAAGAGAATAATTTTAATCAGCTTGCTCCACTCAGACATCATTTACCCAACCTACATTTTTAGTAACAGAATAAACTGGAATGTGAACAAATTTTACATTTGATCTTTAAATCCCTTTGTAACCTGTGAGTAGGGTTGCCAGCTTTTTAACTATCAAATAAGGGACACTGTGGTGTGCCAGAAGTACAATGCCAGCTGGGCGTAGTATAAATATGGACTGTATGGATTTAAAATGTTGCAGTAAAATGTTGGTATTCAGTTTAATCAATAACTCATCTATAACAATAGAGAAAACTACAGCAAATGATAACAGAAATCGGATGGGCATTTTCTTTGAAAAATAAGCAAAAAAGATTCATTAAATCCTGAATTGATTTTTAAATATAAATGTATTTTGCCAGAAACCCCAGAATCTCAGGTTAAAGCTCAAAAAAAGTATTTCAGCGACCACCAAACAGCTAAAACTGCAAATGAGAGCAGGTAAACTGATTCTGCATAAAGATGTAAACACAAAGTGTGGATCGTCCTTTCTGATGTTTTTTTTTTTTTAAATATCTAAAGTAAAATGGCTGCTATGAGGCTAACTAGGATCCCTTTGGACCTTGCCCTGCAAATGATCCAGGACGGATGGGATGAAGAGCCCATCGGAGGCACTGACTCAGTATCTGACATCTCAGGACCCAGACCCCCCTCCACTGAACAAGGCCAGTCAGATACAGAGGAGTCCTCTGAAGAGGAAATGGATATTGAGTCTAACAGAATGAGCCCCTTTTACTGCTCTAGCCACTATATTCTGAATAGTCCGCCAGGGCTTGCACCTGGGTTTAGTACTGTCTCCCCAATAGATGCATGGAAACTCTTCATCTCTGATAACAGAAGAGGTGCTGACATGCACAAACATGGAGGCACAAAGAGTAGCCACAGACAAGGGAAAAATGTAATCAAACATAAGCTCCTGGCCTTCATCTGATTGACCATTCTTGCAGGAAGTGAGAAGAACTGGGATGTACCAGTCTGTGTTTTTTTGGGAGTCCTCTGCATAACCCATTGTACAAGGCCACTATGTCAATTCGAAGATTTGAAGATATTCACCGTTTCTTCCACTTTGATGACAAGAGGACCAGAGCCTACCGACTGAAAACAAACCACATGGCAGCTTTCCGTTACATATGGGGCCTGTTCCTGGTCAACTCCAGGCAGAAATTCATCCTCAGTGATTGTGTTACAGTGGATGAACAACCTGTGCCTTTCAGAGGGAAGACCCAGCTTCTGCAGTATATGCAGAGCAAGCATACAAAAGTGATACAAGGGACACAAAAACTGCATTTTCTTAAAATTAATGAAAAAATAAATAAAAATGCAAATGGCCTCATGTCACAAACATGTTTTATGAGGAATACCTGGAATATGAAAATATTACAACTCTTCGTTTTAAAGATTTTGAAGAATAAAAACCGAGTTTGTTGCAAAATGCATTAATTTTATTTGGGGTCATTTTTGAACCCACTCGTGGAAGAGTGTAGGTATTGGTAGGTTGTGCATCCAAGGGTTAAAATGGATTCTTCCTCAAAAATCCCGTACTACACGTGGAATGTTGTCAATATTAAGCTCTATTTACGATCCATTGGGATTACTTGCACCAGTCCTGCTGCCTGCCAAAATGAGCTTTGCAAAAGGAAATTGGGATGGGATGAACCAATACCCCAAAACATGTTGCAAAAGTAGAAAAGTTGGCTCAGTGATTTGCAAATGCTTTCTCCTTTCAAGGTTAAAAGGTGTATACAACCAAGAGAGTTTGGACCTCTCACACGTGCACAACGACACCATTTTTCAGATGCCGATGAATCTGGATATGGGACTGTGTCATATCTGCGCATCGATTCATGGAACATTCTTTACGGGCAAGGCAAGGGTAACACCTCTAAAACCTGTCACTATTCGACGTCTGGAACTTACATCTGCTGTAGTTGCCGTCTGAGTGGACCTTATGTTAAGGGCTCAGTTGAGAATGAAACTCGAGCAATCTGTATTTTGGACAGATAGTACATCTGTACTCAAATACATAATGAATGAGGATAAACGTTTCCTTACCTTTTTGGCAAACAGAGTCTCATTCATTGCAACTGCGACTAAACGATCACAATGGAGATATGTAAGCTCAAAGGAAAATCCAGCAGATGATGCTACAAGAGGGCTCAAGGCTGATAACATTGTTCATAGCAGCCGCTGGATCGAAGGACCAAGCTTTCTGCAGAAGCCAGAAAGTGATTGGCCGACCAATCTAATGGAATGCTCCTTAGAACCAGAGGACCCTGAAGTCAAACGTGAGGCCGCACTGAATGTTACTCAAGTAAAAGACTTGCCTGATGCTACATGTCAATTGATAGTGTCACGGTTCTGGGTCAGTTTCGACCCAGTATTTTGAGTTTTGATTGTTAGTTTATTTTTGAATGATTGTTGTGGTTTTGGGTGCTACGAGTATTATTATTATGATGATGATTATTATTAGAGTTCTATGTTTCTGTTTATTTGTGTTTAGGATTTGTGTTCTCATGTTTTGTGTGGGTTTAGTTCCATGTGTCATTTTCTGTCTGTCTCTCAGTGTCGAGTCTGCGTCTTTGTGTAGTGTTCTTGTTTCCTGTTTTATTGTGAAGGTCTGCGTCTCATGTGAGTGTGTTCAGTTTTACCTCTGTCTCGTCTTGCTGATTACTCCCAGCTGTGTTCCCCACCTGTGTGTAATCTCCCTGTGTTTCTCTGGGTGTATTTAAGTCGCGTCTTCTGTCTTTGTAGTTGCTGGTCCGTCTGTGTATCCACCCTGCTTCATTCTGTGTGTTTCCCTGCTTCTACCATCGTCTGCCTCTGCTCGCCCTCTTTCATGTTCGCGTTCTGGTTTCTGCGCTGTAGTTTAGTTGTTTTCCAGTATAGTTTAGTTTGTCTTCGTTTGCCATTTTCCCTTTGCCGTTTATTCAATAAACCACCCTCACACCTGTACAAGTGCCTGTGTTTGGATCCTCCTTTATTTTCCACACGGCTCATCTCACACGCCGTGACAGATAGCGCACTTCTCATACTGGAGAAGGCTCAAGGTTGCTGTTGCTTGGTTCCTTAGACTGAAGGCAATCCTTCGTTCAATGAGAGATAAGAAAAGAAGACCGCAACCTAACTCAGATAATCAAATTTGTAAAGGTACTACAAAGGAGAAAGTAAAGAAAATGCAACTGTATGGTCTATCCTCAAAAGATCTTCTGGAAGCGGAGCTTGCCATTATCAGATTTTGCCAGCAACAAAGATTTGGAGAGGAGATTGCTATGTTGTCAAGTGGGAAAGGTTCCGTGAGCAGGCACAGCTCAATTTACAGATTAGATCCTTATCTTGATGATGAAGGCCTCTTAAGAGTTGGGGGACGACTGACAAAGGGCTCCTTGCCAGAAGAAATGAAGCATCCCTTTGTTCTTGCAAAAGATCAACATGTAGCAAGTCTCATCCTAAAACACATTCATCAACAGCTTGCTCATAGTGGTATTAACCACACCTTATCCACACTAAGGAGAAAATACTGGATCACAAAGGCCAACTCAGCTGTAGGGAAGGTTATCGCAGAATGACATTTTTGCAGAAAATAACATGGAAAAGCCTTGGAGCAAAAGATGGCAGATCTACCCAAGGAAACAATTTTGCCAGATAACCCACCATTCACCAATGTCGGAGTTGATTATTTTGGACCTATTGAAGTGAAAAGAGGACAAGGTACAGCTAAACGTTATGGAGTCATTTTCACCTGTTTAGCCAGCCGAGCAGTGCACTTGGAAGTGGCTAACTCTCTAAGCACAGATGCCTGCATTAATGCTTTGCGCCGTTTTGTGAGTCGGAGAGGTCAAGTCACTCACATCCAATCAGATAATGGAACCAACTTTGTTGGAGCAGACAGAGAGTTAAGGGAGGCTCTTGAGTCACTGAAACATACCCAAATAGTACATCTCAGATCTTTTTTGGAAACGATGGATATGCGAATACCTGCCTTTGTTACATGAGAGACAGAAATGGAACCAAAAGAAGAAGAATCTAAAACCTGGAGATATAGTCGTTATAATGAATTCCTCTGCACCATGAGGTTCCTGGCCACTTATCCAGGGCCGGGTCTCGGGGGCAGCAGCCCAAGCAGAGAAGCCCAGACCTCCCTCTCCCCAGCCACCTCCACCAGCTTGGAGATACTTAAACTCTTACACTTGGGGCAAGAACTCGTCCCTGACCCGGAGTGGGCACTTCACCCTTTTCTGGCTGAGGACCATGGCCTCAGATTTGGAGGTGCTGATTCTCATTCAAACCGCTTCACACTCGGCTGTGAACCATTCCAAAGTGAGCTGGAGGCCACCACCCAATGAAGCCAACAGAACCACATCATCCGCAAAAAAGCAGAGATGAGATTCTGAGACCACCCAAGTGAAAGCCTTCTGCCACTTGGCTACGCCTAGAAATTCTGTCCATAAAAATTACGAACAGAATCGGTGACAAAGGGCAGCCCTGGCGGAGCACATCACCCACCAGGAACGAGTCAGACTTATTGCCGGCTATGCGGACCAAGCTCTTGCAATGCTTGTATAAGGACTGAATGGCCCGTAGCAATGGGACAGACACCCCATACTCCCGGAGCACCCCCCACAGGACCCCCCGAGGGACACGGTCGAATGCCTTCTCCAAGTCCACAAAACACATGTAGAGTGGTTGGGCAAACTCCCACGCACCCTTAAGTATCCTTGAGAGGATAAAGAGCTGATTCAGTGTTCCACGACCAGGAAGAAAACCGCATTTTCCCTCCTATATCCGAGGTTTGACTAGTGGACGGACTCTCCTTTCCAGCACCCTGGCATAGACCTTATCAGGGAGGCTGAGGAATGTGATTCCCCTGTAATTGGAACACACCCTCTGGTGTCCTTTCTTAAAGATGGGAACCACCAACCCGGTCTGCCAATCCAGGGGTACTGCCCCTGATCTCCATGCAGTATTATAGAGGCGTGTCAACCAAGACAGCCCTACAACATCCAGAGCCTTCTGGAACTCAGGGTGGACCTCATCCACCCCAGGGGCTCTGCCACCAAGGAGTTGTTTAACTGCCTCAGTGGCCTTGCTCCCTGAGATTGGCGGGTCATCCCCTTCGTCCCCAGACTCTGCTTCCTCCATGGAAGACGTGCCAGTGGGATTAATGAGGTCCTCGAAGTATTCCTTCCACCGCCCGACAATTTTCTCAGTTGAAGTTCCCAGCACACCCTCGCTATACGCTTAGGCGCGCCAGGTCTGGCCAGCGTCCTCCCCATGTTCAGGCTGAAGTCCCGCACTTTGTTTACGTAGTTTTTCACATAATTTTGAAGTAAATTATTATATTAATATTTACAGTTCAATTTTTTCGTTTGTATGCAATCGATTTGGCACCACTCTCCTTTGTCTCTTGCGTTTAACGGTTTGTCATATTTTATTTACCTTTGTTCTGTTAGATTGTTACAATGACACCATCAAAATGATAAAGTGTGTGTATAAAGAAATGCTAGATCATAAGTTGTGCCTTTTGTTTATATAAAGGTTCTTTTATCGTGTATGATGGATGTTTCTGTTCAGATGTATTTTGAATTACTGAATCACAGTGAGTCTTTCTAATACTTTTTAGTTCAAAGCTTTTTGTAATATCACTGAATGCCAAATTAAAATGTATCTATGCATGCACAACTACATAAAATATCCAGTTTAATATAAACACATATGTCTCCTCATCTGTGGCAGTAATATAAATGTAGTCTGATTATATTCTCTTAAGGGACTCAAAAAAGCTCCAAGTACATGTGTTAGATATAATTTTACAACAACAACAATACGGACTTATTAAGTTGAGCAAACATTTGCCACTCTATGGGCTTTTAAAATATTTTTTTAACATTAAAATTATGAAAATGATCTGTCTGATCGATAATCAAAGAGCATGATGATGATGGACAGCTCATCAAAAATTATTATTTTCTGCACTTATCTAAATTGTTTCTAAACTTGGTAATGTTTTTTTTTAAGTCAGAAATTAATTTGTCAGGTATTGAGTACTGTCAGTGAGTCCAGCTCACACACTGAAAATGGGGACAAGGTGAGGCAGTAACTTCAAACATAGAAATTTACATAATTATAAGAACAAGTTTATCAGGAAGTCAGCAGGGTAAAAATTTGTATGGATGAATGGAAGTATGTGTGGAAAACAGAGAAAACCCAAAGATCATGTTGAATTTTAGCAACATTAAAGCTAGAAAGGCTTAACTGTGTTTGACTGTACAGTGGAATTCATCCCCAATTGAGGAACATGTGTGTTTGTAACAAATGTCTGTCAAAGGCAGTGAAAAAAAAGGAACACCTATTACACTAAAAACAGTATGAAAGTGTAAATCGGCGTTTGAATGGTCGCCTGTCTCTCTATTTTAGCTCTGTAACAGATTGGTGACCTGTCCAGGGTTTACCCGACCTCTCTCTCTACAAAGCTAATCTATACTGTTGACACATTCAAATACAAACTAACAAACCATCCAGTTTCCAGGCACAGGACCATTTAAAGAGTTATTTACATGAATATTTCAGTAATCTATCTAAACAAGAGTATAAATGAGCTACTCCAAGGCAATCTGAGCAGTCAACAAAGATACTCCCTACTCACACCCTCCCACACAGCCAGATCTGAGATGTTTTTCAGCATAGTTTTGAGAGGATAACCTATTTAAAGTAATTTTAAATAAGGAATCTGTGTGCACATTTCAAAATTTAATCTAAACAGATTACGGTCAGATTGTCTGCTGCATTTAAAAAGTCACTTTAAAAACATGTTGTTCTGTTTTAGAATTTTTAACGTAATTAGCCTCAAATATTTACCTTATCTCCAACTGTGACAGATTTTTACATCACTAAACAAATTAAACATGACACATGACTGAACATTGATGAGTGTGTTCTGTGTCTAAAGCCTTAAACAGATGAGTTGTATGGTATTTATGGCATATTTATGGTAGTTGTATGGTAAACGTTTCAGAGGAACTGCCTGGCTGTTTGACAGCTGCATTACTATCCATAGAATCACGCAGTTAGCAGCATATAGATTTCATTTTGAGCTGATCATATGTACATAATCACCATCACTGTCCTTACATTTGACACATGGTTGAAAAGTGTTCACAGCAAACAAACGTCTCACTGGGATTTCAGTGTTTGTAAAAATTAAAACTACTGCAAATTCATTTGTTCTGTTTTTGTATGGTCATTAATGGTTATTATCACAAACTGTCGACTTAAGAACAAAAAAATCAATTATTTTTTCACAATGTTGATTAAGTAAATTGAAATTATGGGAAAATAACCTTGAATTTTCACTTACAGATGGCAGAAAAAAAATGTTGGCATAATTTAGCTTTGACAGCGACGTTATGAATGAGGAAATGAAATGGAGTGTCAGTCACGCAGTTCAGTTGCGGCAAGAAGGGAGGAGTCAGAGGGAGTTAGTTTAAGAAAATCTGTCCGCTAGCAAGTTTATGACATAAAGTCTGTTACCACTGTAACTAACTCAGTTTTCCCTCATCTCAGAGTTGTTAGCTAAATCTGCTTACTGGAGTACAGCCCACATGAGGTATATTTCTTCATACATTAAAATATCTCCCACATGATGTACGTGCAAAACGTAAACCTGCAAAAACCACACTTGAAAATGTACATGCCCCCCTAAAACAGCTATCTTCTGAGACGACAACTTTTGGCCAATAATTTCTCGATAATGGCAAAGCTACAGTAATTACCAAGCCCGTTTATTTTCTCTTCTCGTTTTTGTTTCACGTTATAAATGAGGGCGATTATTCAGCTGCTCCTCTTCTGCTGCGCCGTGTCTGTGTCTGCAGGTAGGTGTAGCAGGCGTTGGGTGCTGAAGCAGAAAACAGGGTTGTTTAGGCTTCACAGCGAGGTCTTGGCCTAATGTTTCTCAAAGAATAAGAGCAGAGCTTTAGTTTATTACATATTCATTAAGTAACCACGTACTGGATATCTACTGTGTATTTATAGCTTGCTTTGCAAATAAATTTTACCCAAAGTCTCCAAACATTCACAATAGTCTGTACTTTTTGATGTATTTCCACAGGAGAAACATGATGTAGCCCACCTGGTGTAATCTAAAAACAAATGTAGCTCAAATCAAATGATTGTATAAACTACATATATGTTTATTTATCCTCATTACCTTTCTGACCTGTTAAGCACTACTTTTTCTGCCTGCTCACTTCGATCTTCTTCTATCCAGCTTGTTGTGCCTTCCTTCCGCCTCACCACCATGGGAAGCAGAGCTTTTAGCTGCTCTGCTCCCAGGCTGTGGAACTCTCTACCCCCAGATATAAGAAACACTGGTTCTCTCCCCAGTTTAAATCTCAACTCAAAACCCATCTGTTCAAATCTGCATATTCACTGTGAACCCACTGTTTGTTAATTTTATCTTGTGCTTTAGTTTTATTGTTCTTCATTGTGTCATTGTTCTATTATGTGTTTTATCCTATTGTACAGTGTCCTTCGGTGTCTTGAAAGGCACTTTATAAATAAAATGTATTATTATTATAAGGGATTTTGAAAATTTAGTTATAGCCTAAATACTTTGACTCATGTGGAAAAGAAACAGCTTCTGTGTTTCTGTAAATGTTGCTACTGAAACTTTGCAATCCTGGACAAAAACACTCAAACTGAGCTGTTTCCAGTCGTGTTTTAAGTTTTGTTTATATTTATATTTCATACTGAGCTATTAGGAAGAAAGTGCTTATTTTCAGCTTTATATTGTTTATTGGAGTAATTAATTATCTACTGTGTATTGTGTATATACAAAATATTTGAAACATTGGATTTTAAATTGTTAATAACTTTTTTCCAGTCACTCACACTCTGCAGTATTAATACATTGGATCTTCTGAGGTTCCAAACCTCCCAGAGTTTGTGGTTGTTGGGATGGTCGATGACGTTCAGATGGTTCACTATAACAGCAACACCAGGAGAGCTGTGCCCAAACAGGACTGGATGAGCGAAGTCACAGAAGATGATCCACAGTACTGGGACACAGAGACTGAAAGGTTCAGTAATGCTGAGCAGGTGTTCAGAAACAACACTGAAATTGCAAATTGATTTAGTTTTATGCCACGTCTTCTCCAAATTTTGGGAGGGAATATTTAAGTAATGCAGGACAAATTTTAATTAGCTAATTTTGAAAATAGAAGGGAAATTATTTTGTACCAGCTTAATGTGGCTAGAGGCACAGACAGCTATGTTACATTTTTGTAATTATAAAGTGAAATATAATATTTAAATGCATTTAAGAAATATGCAGAAGTAGATGATAGAATACAACTCATCTTAAATCTGTGTTTTGTGAGTAAGAAATGTCTCTTTTATAATATTTTCCTAAATACGGAGAAATATTCTAATGGCTATTATAACATTTTCTTGAGCACAAGCTTGTGGTTGAGTGTTTTTTTTTTTTTTTTTTTTTTTTTTTATGGTTGCACATGATATTCTGTTTTTATCTTTGAAGTTTGAATTTTCTTTGACAACCTGGTCAACTGATGTTGTATTTGAAATTTATTCTGGTTTTATGCACAATGGGTGTGGAAAATTGAAAATATGAAAAAAGGTTATTTTGTTAAATGTAATCATAATACCAGCATGGTACATAATAATAATAATAATAATTATTATTACTATTTAAAAAGAGAATCAGTAAAATTTCTCTGTCTCTCCAGTTCTTCCCTCAGTGTCTCTCCTCCAGAAGTCTTTATCCTCTCCAGTCAGCTGCCACGCTACAGGTTTCTATCCTGACAGAGCCGAGATGGAGTGGAGATTCATGAGGGTGTAGAGAAAGGAGAGATCTTTCCCAACAATGATGGGACCTTCCAGATGAGTGTTGATCTGGACCTCAGATCTGTTATAGCTGAAGACTGGATGAGAATTTACTGTGTTTTAGCTCTTCGGTGTAAATGAGGACATCGTCACCGAACTGGAGATCGCAATGATTAAGACCAGTGAAAGTAAGACTTAATTCTTACTGGTCTGATTCACAAGCTGTAGACTTTGGGTATAAGCCAGTTATCACCCTCAATGTTTTCTCCCCATCTGTCCACTATTTCCACATTCCCATTTTCAAAATGGTCAAAGTTTTATGAATTAAAATTTCCCTCAAGCAGAGCAGAACAGGAAACCCTCTATTATCTCATTCCTCTCAGCAACAGATGGTTTCAACAGGCAAAAAACTGAAACCTTATCCAGTTTAAGAGCAGTAAATCTCATTAGAAAAACTTCATAAGTAAACCTTTCAAAAGAGGGTGGAAATTTAAAGATAACAGTATAAATTTTATTTGACAATTTTCTATTTACTTTTATTTTTTTTATGTGGTAAATATGAACATTTTTATAGCAAATGTCATTTAAAAAAGCAAAAATTTGGCATAACAGAAAACTTTTAAACCAATAATCAATCATTTATGACGCTTCTTTTGAAAAAAGTGAAAAAAATGAAGACGTTTGTCTTTTTCTTTTTTAAAGCCTTACAGCTCATGGTCATGATCATCCTTATTGTCTTTGGAGCATTCCTCTTTGCTGTAACTGGACTCATTATTTATGGAAAGACAACAGGTGAGACAAAAAAGTTCATGGTTTGTGGTAGGACTTGACTTAAGCGGTCAAAGAAGTGCAGGAGACTGATGCTGTCCAGTGTAGCAAGTGATTTATTTACCATTTTGTGACCCAAATAATATTTACAAAAAATAAATAAGAAACTCAACTCCAAATTAACTCAGTTCAAATAAACATAACTGAACTTAAATCAACAGAAATTAAGGTCAAACTGCACACAGCTACACTGACCTAAACCTTTCTTCCCAAACACCTGAGTTCTTCTGCTTAAATAGTCCACTTAACCAAACGATTTCTCCTCTGGACTATTCCATTCAGTAGGTAGGTAAGATGAACATAATTATATTCAAACCTCTACTACTCTTTACTGGCAAATAAACTCTATGGTGTAATCAATACATATTACAACAATAAATCTATTTCTTCATAAACCCTCTAAAATCATCTTAAATTACAAGAGTTCTTCCCCTCCTGCACTTGGTCTCTTCCTGTGACCTCAGATGAACCCAGAAGGTATAAAGCAGGAAGTAAAACTACATTTCCTCCTTTTGTTGCTAGAAGACAGGTAGGTAAGGTAAGTTCTAAGCAATACAAATTAACAGTTGAAGTAACATGTTAACTTAGCAAACTTGTAGGGACTGATTTAAACCAAGATGTTATATTATATAATCTGTAAAAGTGCAAAACATAAACAAACCCGGGATAGTAGATGTTTGCCTATTGCAGATTACATGTGAAATATGGTTAAATCAAAACAAGAATGTTAACTAAGAATATGGACAAACTGTGTTCTCACCCACTTTGTCACATGGTTTAAGCATTTTACTTATTTGTCCAGATTCCAAATTGAAATAAGCTTCAGGTTGAGACACAGCAACATCAGAAGCAACAGTTATGTTTAGAGCACCAGTGTCATGATAATATAATTATTTATAAGGTCAAAGGTAACTAGTAGTGTGGAAAGGATTGGGTAATCAGTATTCTTGTATTCAGAACTGACATGTGTTTTCTTGTTTTTACAGCCAAATGTCCTCAAACTTGTAAGTACATTTTAAATTTCTTTGAACACCTGACTTAATTTAATGACTTTGTGATACTGAAATTTATAATAATGAGTAAATCTCAATTCAGGGTGAAGTCTTTTACCCTGAAAATACCTTCACACTACACTGTGTGCACAATTATTACGCAAGTGAGTATATATATTTTATGTACTAAACCACATCACAGTACTGGACAAGACCTACTTTCAGGATTTACAGTTTTCGAAACACTGTGAAATTGAGGCACACAATGATGGGACCCGCTGGTAAAGTTTCTGGGCTGCCTTTCATAACAGCCATCTCTCAAGATTTTCTCCACTTAAAGCAATGCAGGGATTGTAACATCTGGTCCGTTTACTGAATTTTGGCCATATCATAATTTTTATGCATATTTTCCAACTTCAAGCTGTATAAACTTAAGTGCTTATTGGATTTAAGCATATCAGGTGATGTGTATTTGGCCTAAGGAGATTAACACACTATATAAAGGTGTGCATAATTTTTAGGCAGCTTCTCTTCCTCACTCTTTCAGAGGGATGCAGCACTCTTGAAATTGCGACGCTATTGGGGCCTGACCACAGAACCATCAATCGTTTTATTGCAAATAGGGTCGCAAGAAACGTTTTGAGAAAAAAAGACTCAAATTTGCTGCCAAAGATTTGAGAAGAATCAAACATGAAGCTACCAGGAACCCATTATCCTCCAGCGCTGCCATATTCCAGAACTGCAACCTACCCGGAGTGTCCAGAAGTACAAGGTGTTCAGTGCTCAGAGACATGGCCAAGGTAAGGAAGGATGAAACTTGACCACAACTGAACAAAACACACAAGTTGAAACGTCAAGACGGGCCAAGAAATATCTGAAGACAGATTTTTCAAAGGTTTTATGGACTGATGAGATGAGAGTGACTCTTGATGGACCAGATGGATGGGCCCGTGGCTGGATCAGTAACGAACACAGAGCTCCACTTCAACTCAGACAGCAGCAAGGTGGAGGTGGGGTACTGGTATGGGCTGCTATTATTAAAGATGAGCTAGTTGGACCTTTTCGGGTTGAAGATGGCCTCGAAATCAACTCCAAAACCTCCTGCCAGTTTTTACAAGACACTTTCTTCAAGCAGTGGTAGAGGAAAAAGTCTGCATCTTTCAAGAAGACCGTGATTTTTATGCAGGACAATGCTCCATCACATGCATTGAAGTACTGGCTGCATGGCTAGCCAGTAAAGGCTTTAAGGATGAAAAAATAATGACATGGCCCCCTTCCTCACCTGACCTAAACCCTACGGAGAACCTGTGGGCCCTGCTTAAACGGGAGATTTACAATGTAGGGAAACAGTACACCTCTCTGAACAGTGTCAGGTAGGCTGTGGTTGCTGCTGCACAAAAAGTTGATCGTCATCAGATCAAGAAACTGACAGACTCCATGAATGCAAGGCTTGTGACAGATATTGAAAAGAAGGTTGGCTATGTTGGTCATTAATTATTTTTTTTTGACATGTCAAAAATGTTTATATGTCAATTTTGAGTTGTTTTATTATCTGTCACTCATCACCTCCACTGGGATAGCTAACCTGTAAAAGACAGAAACTTAACCAAACGCATTTTTCAAAAGTTTTAATGCCCCTCAATAAGTCAGACATGAAAAATACATGAACAACAGTCGTGGTCTTTTACTGTTTCTCCCCAGGTTCAAAGACTTCTTCTGATCACCCTTCTAAAGAAAATATAAACAGCAAATCACAAACTATTAAAATTAAGTGTACTTGATCTCTGCTCAGACATTAGCTGTTAACATTACATATAGCCATCTTTCTAAGAATGCTTTTGCATTCTTTTTTCTGTTATATATTTATTAAAAATATTTCTGCATTTTTCACTGGAACTGGTTTGTCTCACCAGCTCTAGACTTCAGGGACACCTCCAGCTGCCAGTTCTTATCTTGCTAAGAAGTACTGGCATAAAGCTCAGGCATTACAGCAGTCACAGTCATGGCTTTAAAGTGAATCCTGTATATCATTATATATGCTACATATTACTAGTGATCAAATACCTGTATCTTTTTATTTATTTATCTTGTCCAGTTTTTTATTTTTAGTTCTTTATCTGAATGTTTTTCTTTTTTTTCTTTAGTGTCCGAGACACCTCGGAATTCTGCTGAAGATATTATCTGTGACAACGGTAAGTGGTACAAGCACTGCATTCAGTCAGGTTTGTGCTGTACTGAGTGCTTTTAAAATGAGCATTAATTATGTGCACGATGAACCAGTTTTACCAGCAGGTTTCACTCATTCCATGATTTATTTTATATTTTCAAAGCCCTCCTCATGAATAAATATTACATTTTTATCTGAACAAAAGACAGAATAAGTTTGAGAACTTTACCAAGGACTCTTCAACATTGCATCTCTGAGAAAAAGTTTCTGCTGCAACAGAATTTAACACGTTACAATTTTTCTTCACTGATTTGACCCAGTATTTTGTGTATTATTATTATTATTATTATTATTATTATTATTATTATTATTATTATTATTATTATTATTATTATTCTGTGATTTCTCCGTTGTATATGACCTTTGGTGTTTTGATTTCTGTTTTTGTATTCTAGTTCTTAGGTTTTGTTCTGGTGCCCTTCTGTTTAGTAGGTTTAGTTCTGTGCCCACTCTGTTTTCTGTTTTACTTTGGTCAATGTATTCTGTTTTGCTTCCTCCCCATCTCATCTTTGTAATTAGTGTCAGCCATGTCTCCCAGGTGTTTGCTCTTTGCCCGTTCCCCTTCTGTATTTAGTGTTTGCGTGTGGTCCTGTTCGTCGTCGCGTCGTCCCTCATACTTGCCTCTGTGTTCTGTTTCAAGCTCAGTTTCTAGCCTTCCCAGTTTAGTTTCTGTTTTGTCTTATGCCAGCAATAAAGCTGAGGTCTTTGAGTTCTAAGTTCTTCCTCCACGAGTTTGCATTTGGGTCCTATTCCTGCCTTCACACAGCCGCTCCATGACAGTTCTTCCATTAGGAGCATCACACCCAGCACTCTTAATGCAGTTCTCAAATCAGTGACGTATTTCCTCATCCACAGCAGACCTTCTCATTGTTTTTGTAAACACCACTTTTGTGTTAATAAATTTTCCATATGAATGTCACAGCTCATCAAAGCAGTTTGTACTTTTGTCAGTCAAAACTGCAGATTTCTCACTTACCTTGATACTGTTAAGCACTGAATCTTGTCTTTTCAATCAGATTAATTCAAACTTTTTGTATGAACCATATGCATTATGTGTAAAAGAACAAGTCCAGTTACACACTGTCAGTGGTTTTAGTGAAATTGGCCTTCAGTTGAAAGTAGATAGAAATACATGCTCACATGGAGTATTGCCAATGGTCTCTCATGGTACTGCTAATTACACGGAAGCATATATTATGCTAATGTGCTGAAAATGGAGCAAGGAGAAGGTGTCATTTACAAGGACCAGGCTATATTTTTGTCATATTTTAAACATTTTGGCACGGTTAGAGCCTTTTGCAAACAAAATGTGGCACTTTTACCATTATCCAACATTGCATTGCTACATTGCTAAAGTTTTTCTGATGCTAATCATTAATCGTTTCATTTCGCCTTTTTAAACATAAACACGAAACCTAACAGAGTCATCATGTGGTTTCTCAGAAAGAAGCAAGATGGATGTGCTGTTTGGTCCAGTGGTGGAGCTCTAACACTGTGAATGATCAGACTTACTGAGTCTTTCCACTGAAGCTTCAACTTATGTCATTTCTTTGTTGTTTGTAAGTCACATCAGAAGAGCATCAGCTGGGTGTGTCACAGTGACAACACACACCAGCATGTATCTGTGTGAGGTTGATGCGGTGTGGGACTATGTTTAGGAAGTCCACAAAGAAACACAACCTGATATTTTAGAAATGTGTCATTTTTATAACCTCTCAAAATAAAAACAGGAAATACATCAGAGCTCTGTCTGATTTTAGGTGGATTCATTTGTTCTGATGTGAAAAATGTGCCATTTTTTAGAAGTACAGAATAATTCTTCACACTTTAAAGACAAATTAAAAGATAAAGAGGAAAATATTAAATTTAAAAGCCGTGATGTTGCTTGAGGCTAAATGGGATCACTCACTTTGCTCATTTGGTTCTTTCACATTTCACTTTCTCTGAATTCATCTTAAAAACCTGCTAATTTTCTCTGCATAATTAAAGCTCTAATTCATCATCATCATGTTATAACACTGAAAACAACCTCTGTAATCTGGTTACACTGGCTACTTTGCTGCTTTTCTGAGATAAAATATGAGAATCTCTGAATATTTACCAACTCTAAATATTGGGCACATTTCTCTGGCTCTGACCGTTTCCTCCTGGCACTGCAGCGTTAGTGTCTAACCTTAGCCACGTTATTAAGTGTATACATTTTTCATCACTACATGTTTTCCATTGGTCTGTCAACAGCAATATCCTAGAAATAAAATTCTTTTCTTTTTTGCTTTGGTGTAATTATTTGACAGTTTTATTGACTTTTCTTTTCTAAAACATATTACAAGCTTATGAAATTCAACTCACTGTTAGAAGCATATTACCCTCATCCAGGGGCGGTCCTAGCCTGTTTGGTGCCGTGGGCGAACACACACACGCACACACACACCATATTAAGGATTGTACATTAACATATGTTATTGTGGAAAACTGTTGTAGGAACCTTACTGAATTTAACAAGATAAATATTTTATATAGAGAGACAGAGAGAGTATGCAAAGTGCTAACAAACAGCCATTATAATTCATCATACTATGAGAATAGCAGACAAATCAGAAATACACCTCTTCCAATTAATGGCTAATTAGTATTATGCTGAACACAGTCCAAAAGATTCAACAAGCCACATCAGTGTCTACTGTCTGTCTACTGTTTACTATTATAGTGCCTAACAAAGGTAAACAGAAGTTTTCCCAATCCCGTATGAATCCCTCATGAATGTTATCTTGTTTCAGGATACATAATACCTGCCATTATCCAAAGACACATCTGCTTACCTTTATCTTTTGTTCGTTTCTCCTCTTCTTTTCTCTTTTTTTCTTAACCGAGGACCTGATGGCTTTGACCTTTTCTTGTCCATTCTTCCATCAGTAATTTTGCCCTCCAGTATCAACACCCACAACATAAACCAATAGACTAATAGACACACACCTTGTTACTGCAGATTTGTCAGCTGCACGTGCGTGATCCACCACATCTCAAAGATACGCTTTTGGACTGAGATCTGATGACTGAGGCTATTTGAGTATAGTGTTTGTCACTGTCATGTTCAAGAAAACAATTTGAGATGATGTGAGCAGTATTGTTTTTTCTCTGTTGTCCACCTATGGTGAACCCATATGAACTGTACCCTCAAGTTTCATGTTCTGGGTTGATAGTAGTAGCACCCAGTGTTACCATCTGTTTTGTTGTGGTTGGATTTATTTTGGCCATTTTTTTCAAAGTGGATAGGACAGTGCATAAAGTGAGAGGAAAGTGGGAAAAGAATGATGACATGCAGAAAGTAGTCTGGGACAGAGTTGAAACTATTTATGTTTAAATAATGCCAAACACTTAAACACATAATTGAATTACTTTGTTTTACATATTTGGCACATTTTAGAAAAAAATCAGGGTAAGTGAAATATGTGGACATGAAATGTTGCTGCAAAAAGAGAATCACCCAGCTGTCTTATATACTTATAGAATGTTTTCATCATTTTCCCCCTTACAGGCGCCCCTCGCCACACATATCGATTTAAAATGAATACCAATCACTCCACTGAGAAACTTAACGAGGTTTTATCCACTGGAGGGAGCTCATGCCACAACCATTCAGTGAAACTGGGTGAAATCATATTTGATATGTACTCTTAATCAGTTGCACAAGGACAAATTTTAAAATTTGTTTTGTGCCTTTAAAGATGCTTTAACCTCACAGAGCCCAGAGGCAATCTGTACCAGACAGCTAACCCCAGATTAAAAATACATAACTAAAGTATACATTGTATACCCAGCATAACATGAACTGGACCTGTCATAACATAAAAAATACTAAAGATCAGATGAACCTAACTTTGACCCTTCCCTTCATCATAAACTGGTTCATATGAAGATATTTTACTTTCAGTTTCGTTGATAACCCTAAAGGATGCGTTTACCCCAGATTTAAGTGACGTTTACTCTCAGAGTGAATTCTTATGGGCTCAGATGGAGCCCAGTGGTGACGTCTCTCCTGGTTCTCCTCCTTTTCTCCTATTTTAGCTTTAGCTTTTTCTGGACAACTGAAACATAAAGTCTGTTAAAGATTTGCATGTTTTAAGGTCACAATGAAGGTCATCATCCTTCTTCTCCTGGGGATACAGGGAGCAGCGGCAGGTCAGTTTGACTGACGATTTCTGTCGAAAAAACTGTTTGACGAGTCCCGTCTTTAAATCGTTCGTGACGCATTTTTTAAGCGTTGTGTCTCTGCTGTCTCTCCAAACGGTCTAACAAATAAAACATCAGGGAGGAGGTCTGATGCTGATCTGGTGACAATAATCAAAACTGTTATTTTAAAAACTGAGAACCATTTTAATTTTCATGAGGAATTAAAACATTTTCACACAACAGCTGATCATTAAAGTTCACTAAAGTTCATTTAACACAAGTATCAGTAAAAAACTTAGAAGTTTAATTAGTTGTTCAGCATCAACTGTATATGAAGAGCCACATGCCATTCGATGGAGTTTATTGTGAATACTTTCTGTATGACAAACATGCGCACGCATATCATAACTAACGAGTTACACCCGGATGTGAAGTTCACTGTTTTTCTGATGCTATTGCCCATTAACAGCGCAATGAGGTGACTTTTGCTGTGAGGTGTATAAATAAAATTGAATCGAATTCAAGTGAACTAAATTGAGATACAAATGAAATAATTATTTCTTTATAATTTAATACAGTTTATGTATGTAAAGTGACAATACACTTTACATACCAGCATGAGCTAATTGTTGTTATCACTGCTGAATGATCAATGAGAAGCTGCAGGTGAGAAATGCCAGAAAGTTTTGCAATTTAAAGACGCTCAACCTCAACCAGTGAGCGCTAATGAGAAGGGTTTTACACTCACAATATGCCTTGGTCACTAACACTAACAGATAAATCCATGTACTCATCTGCAAATTTAATTAATGAATAAAAGATAAAATCCAAAATACTTAAGATAATATTCTCCGAATATCAGTTACTTAACATTAGCTTTTTATTGATAATTATCAATCAAAGATATTGGAAGTAAAGCTTTCTGTAACAATTTTAAGCTTTAACAAAATCTATGAGAAATAAAATAAACAAAGAAGAAGAAGCATCGATATTGATATTTAGAAAACCCAACACTGAAATTGTGAAAAAACAACTACAAAAAAAACAAAGTCTGGACAGTCACATCAAAAGAATTAAATCAGTTCATATAATTTGTAATATAAAAAATGGAAATAGAAAAGAGAACAACTCACTTTAGAAGTCATGCTGCTTGATTCAGAAGAAACTTAATCGAGTTTATGGTTAATTCAGCAGCTAACAAAAGCAAAACAGATTAAAAATAATGTGTACTTTCTTTAACAGTGAAAATGAAAATATAGTCAAATTAAAGTTATAATGAGTTCAAATGATCCACCCATTTGCTTCCGCTTATCCTTTTCAGGGTTGCAGGGGACGCTGGAGCCTATCCCAGCTGTCATAGGGCGAGAGGCGGGGTACACCCTGGACAGGTCGCTAGGTCGCAGGGCTAACACACAGAGACAGACACAACACATTCACACCTATGGGCAATGTGGATTAATTAAAATTAATCTGGCCCCACTAAGTGCATGTCTTTGGACGGTGGGAGGAAGCTAGAGTATCAGGGGAGAACATGCAAACTCCACACAGAAAGACCCCGACCTGATGGGGAATTGAACTCAGGACTTTCTTGCTGTGTGGCAACAGTGCTAACCACCATACCACCATGCTGCCCTGAGTTCAAACCATTAATCATGAAAACTGAATTAAACTAAACTGAAGGATAAACACCAGTTTTAAAACTTCGTTTTGTGAAAATCAGGTTCAAACTAGAATCTGTTACAAAACACAAAATTACAACAAACACTGAATATCTATTCATAAATCTATTTTTCGTTTATTGAAGGGACAGCAGGATTATTACAGGATGTCTTTAACGTGCTGTAGTTTTTCTTATTGTGTTATTTTAAAAAAATAATGTGATTTATAAATCTGTGTTCCTGAGATCTCACAGCATTAACTGTTTCTTACAGTGACCCACTCTCTGAAGTATTTCTACACTGGATCCTCTCAAGTCCCAAACTTCCCAGAGTTTGTGACTGTTGGGATGGTTGATGATGTTCAGATTAATTATTATGACAGCAACACGGAGAGAGAGGTGCCCAAACAGGACTGGGTGAACGATGCAGTAGACCCTCAGTTCTGGGAGAGGAACACTGATATCTCCAGGGCTTCCCAGCAGACGTCCAAAGCCAACATTGAGATTGCAAAGGACCGCTTCAACCAAACTGAAGGTTTGTTCATGTTTCATTTTTTTAATGATACACTTGCTCTTAATGTTTTCAGTGTGTTTTGTTTTCAGTAGTAACAGGTTTGTATACAAATGAAAATGTTTCATTCAGATTACAGATTACAATTATTAACATAATAATTCATAATGAATGTAGAACTACAGTCTGGGAAGCTTTAATTTAATTCAAACAGCTTTAAGGATCATGTTTGTATGAACTGATATAATTTGTCAGTTAACTGGTTAGTTGATCAAAATAATTAAGATAAATTTGCGATATTTGCAGTTTTCTGTTTATATTTAGGATTTTTTTTGTCTCTGAAACCTTGATGATTGTTTTTGATACAATTTCTCAATAATTGATTAATAAGAAAATAATCTCCAGAAAATCAGCAGGATCTGAATAATCAGTCTGAGGTTTGAATATTTTACAATTATTGTGAAGTAGTATTTGACTTTTATTAAAAACAATCCTGGACTGAAAGTCTCCTTCAGTGGAAGCTTCTAGAAAAACCTCCGGACAGTTTGGTGTGTAGTTTCTCACAGTTAGAGGATTTTGTTAGAAGGATAACTGGTTGCAGTTTCAGAGGATGGACACTTAATACCCAGGATCAGGATAAGTGAACCATGTACAAAGGTTAACAAACAAAGTTCAAAGAGGGAGGCGCGAAGGACAAACTGCATGTTTAGTCCTAAGCAGCAGCCACTAAGTGAACGATTTCCATCCTTTTGCAGCCACAGGTGAGTACAATCAACCACTCATTGCTTCTTGGAGCATCACAGGATCCCAGGCAGCCAATTGTCTTTGAGGGTTGACACACTGCAATCTGCATACAGGAGGGCTGGCACGAGTCTCCAGCTAGCCAGTCAGTGAGTACTGACACTCTTGGATTTGCTTGAAGAGAAAAGGGTCCCTCAGTTGCTCCGAGGCACAGGGCCGTAACATGTGTGTTGGTCTTTATGGAGGCTGTTTTTCTTTGATAAAGAGAGTATGTAGAAATGTTTCCCCAGTGTTTATCTCCCTAAGATGCTCACACTGTTCAGTGATGATTATCTGTAAGTGGCTTCCATTGAGCCAAAAACAACAGATGTTAAAATCCTCTCTTAATAAATGACCATGGATCAGTGTTTTCTTGTAAAGATGTTGTCAATTCTTAATCTATGCTGTGTTCTACAATTGTTCCTAATGTAAAGGTTTTTTTTCTGTCAGGTGTTCACATTTTCCAGCAGATGTACGGCTGTGAATGGGATGATGAAACTGGTGAAGTGAACGGATATGAGCAGTTTGGTTATGACGGAGAGGATTTTATAAGCTTTGACCTGAAGACAATGTCATGGGTCGCTCCTGTACCACAGGCTGTCATCACCAAATACAAGTGGGACATGAACAGATTTTACACACAGGCAAAGAACTACCTCACCCAGATTTGTCCTGAGTGGCTGAAGAAGTATGTGAACTATGGGAGGAGCTCTCTGATGAAAACAGGTGAAATCATATAACATGCTGTTTTTTGGCCAGAACAATCTTAATATGTTCCTTTTTCTGACCATTAAAACATAAAAGCATTGACACCCCCGCCCCATCAAAAAAACATCACAGTTAAATTTTCTCTTTCTCTCATTTCCATTCACACATTGACATTTGCCTCTTTCTACCTTTCTCCTGATTTCTCTGTCACTCCTACATATTAATTACAATTGTTTGTTTTTTTTAATCATATTTTCCTTTTGCCCCAATTTTCTCTGGACCAATTTATCCACCATCTACACGCTGACATTTATAACCAGTCTCTCCCAGCCTCCATTTCTTTATCATACATACACATGCTAATAGGCTTTTTAAAAGGCTTAACTAAGGCATTGAAATTACATTACATCCCACAGGAATTACATTAGTATGTACATAATAGTAATATAGCATCTATCTTTCTCTTCTCTCCTTAGTTCTTCCTTCAGTGTCTCTCCTCCAGAAGACTCCCTCCTCTCTGGTCACCTGCCACGCTACAGGTTTCTATCCTAACAGAGCTGAATTGGTTTGGAGGAAAGATGGAGTGGAGCTTCATGAGGGGGTGGAGAAAGGAGAGATCCTCCCCAACAATGATGAGAACTTTCAGATGAGTGTTTATCTGGATGTCTCATCAGTCACACCTGAAGACTGGCAGAGGTTCGACTGTGTGTTTCAGCTCTCTGGTGTGAACGAGGACATCGTCACCAAACTGGACAAAGCAGTGATCAAAACCAACAAGGGTAAAAGTGATGAAGGTAGGAAAGGAATTTAGTTTACTGTAAAAATGGTGCAGTTCATGTGGTTTTATTTGAGTTTGATGAAAAGTTTAATTCTTCCCCCGTTGTATACAGATTTATTAAATTTTTCATACTGATACTGATTTGTTAATTTCTTAATAAATATTAACATTTAAAGTTTTGAGCGCTCTGATTTAAATTATTGTCCACTTTGCTGTCTATCTTTTTTTCGTATTCTTATTTAATCACCAAACTGAAGTTTGTCTCTTTTAACGTGTTTCATTTGTTCAGGTTATGATTTATTTGTTGTTGTGTCATCTACAGGAAATTTCCTCGCCAGGATCTTCGCGACCATGAAACGATGGTTCTCGCAGTGATTGCTGTAATTGGTTTCATTGACTACAATTAGAGAACAGGTGAGAGACAAAAACAGAAATCCCTTTAACTCGATGGTTTATCCAAAACAGAATAAGCTCCACAAGGCCCAGAGTCACAGTTCCAGAAGAATAGGCGCTGCATGACAATGTGAGAAAAGATACGATGTATAACATTTTATAAATGTAACTGAAATTATTTTTTTTTTGTAATTGAGAAAAACGTCCCCCATCTCATGAGTAAAACTTGTTTCTATTCTGTTTTCTCTGATCCCTTATGCCCTGTGTAGAATAAAATGTTTTCTGTATTTTATGTTAAATAACTTTTTCAGGATCATTCTTGAGAAAATGTCAGATCAGAGCAGGATGTGGACTAACAGTGTGTTTGTGATGTGACTTCCTGAGTCTCTAGAGCAAATGATTCCTAAAGCCTAAATGACAAACAGCCCTGCAAACAGTGAGATTACTACATTTACTATTTTACTTCTTTTTTGTGCTTCAAAATCACAAGATGATTGCTTGATTGAACTGGGAATGTTAATATATCTTATTTTGTCTTTTTAGGTTTATGGACAAATTTTGCACTGAAACAAGAAGCATCAACAAGCCTCATTTTCCCCCATAAACTGTGACCTCATTAGTTATTCATCATTCACATCATAAAATGAAGTGTTAAGATCTAGTTATGTTGTTGATTTTTTATGACATATATACCTGTATACACTGGACATATACTCACATATATACTATGTAATCACATATATTTCTATAGACCATACACACCTATACTGTAGTGTTTTATATATTGGAATCACTGTGTTAAGCATTTAACCTACATGCTCAAAATCACAAGACCCATAAATTGAGGTCAAATATTATCTACATTTATATTAATAAAGTTTGTGTATGAGCGTTGTATGAGCTGTTATATGAGCACATGTTGATCAATACTGTTTGAAATGTTATAATTGGGATCAATAAGTAACCTCTGATAGTGTTATGGCCAACCCCATCCAAACATAGGGTTAATTCAACTTGGCACTGCTGAGGATGCACCTGGGACTCTTTTCTCCCAAAGTTGTGAAAAACCTTTCTTTATCAAATATAGTGGCCCACCTCTGGCAAAAAAAACAGAGTTTGCCAAGATTGTCAGGATGATTAACTGTTATCTGTGAGATTTGTAGACTTTTGGACTCACTCTGGCCATAAAACTGACAAAGGGACCCAATTAAAAATGATGGATGCTGGGAATAGGGCTCGGAAAAGTTATGGAGTAGCCCAGAAGGTTAAGTGACACAAGTGTCGGAGATTAAAAAAGCTACAAAGTGCAAGTGGGTTTGACAACTGCTTGGGGGGAAAGGATTGACAAACATATTACATCAATAATTGGGGTAATATTGATATTTATAGAGTTAAGAAAGTACTTATTAGTTTAAAATTAATACGGTCCAAGTAAAAAACATGGAATGGAAAGTCACCAAACAGCAGGAAGAGGGATCACTGATCCCATATAAAGGAAGGTTAGATATGCCCCGGGCAGCTTTTTTTCCTAGCTGTCATTGTATGTGTCTCTGCTGTTTGTGCTTAAAGGCTCTACACCCTGGGGTTCGCTTTGCTGGCTTGCTATATGTTGTTGTCCGGTATTGTACTGTTTTGCTGTGCGTATAACACTGTTTAATAAACTCAGTTTTAAGAATTCTACTCTTTTCCAGAGGATCTAAATTGATGAAATGGTGCAAGTTAAGGTGGTTTTATTTCATGGCTGCCATCAAAGATGAGTTTTGACCTGCTTGATTTTGTTAATCAACCTACTGTTAAAAAGATTGAATTGTGCCATAAAGATGGCCTTTTAGGTGTTGCTGCTCACTATAAACTTTTGGTACCAAAATATGGTGTAAAAAGGGACATTAAGCAGGCATTGCTGGAGGGCTTAATTGAGTTGGGTATCTTAATTAGCCCTACTATGACTGAGGTCCCCTCTCAAGACTCTTTCTGCTTATCCTGTTTTTTCCAGATAGAACGGAAGAACAAGCTATAATTGCTACACCTCCGGGTGCCCAAGTCAAGCCAGATGTAGCTCCACAAAACTCTGTCTCGCTTTAAGCCTTTCTCTCCAGAACCCTAGAAATCTAGCAGTGATGCAAAGCTTAAGGTTCACTTACTTCATTTACAGATGGAGGCCCAGGAGAAGGAGAAGGTGCAAAAAGCAGATTATGATATCCGACTACAGATCCGTAGGCTTGAGATAGAAGCTGAAAAGGAAATAAGGTTAAAGCAGCTTCAAGTAGAAGCATTGAAGATATCCTCAGGGCAGAAGACGCATGCTACTTGAAGAAACCCCAAAAGTCTGACAAAAATTTTGAAGTGAGCAAAAACATTGCATTAGTACCTGCCTTTTTGAGTCTGAGGTAGAGTCATATTTTAATGCTTTTGAAAAGATGGCTACTGCTATGAACTGGCCAATAGACATGAAGTATTTTACTTCAGTGTAAATTAGTGGGCAAAGCTCAGGAGGTGGTAGCTTTACTTTCCTTAGAGCAGAGTATGAAATGTGAAGTGTTGAAAGAAACAATTGTACATTCCTATGAACTGGTACCTGAGGCCTACAGGCAGAAATTTAGGAATCACAAGAAGTCTAGCAGCCAAACATGCATTGATCGAGCGTTAAAAAGCGCCACTCTCAGCGGAGTAGAAGACATATTATTGACAGAAGCGGCCCGATTTAGGGGACGAAGAAACAGAGAGTTGGATGCACGACGTTCATAAATTCCACTCACCGCGGGGATGAAGGGCCAAACAACAGGAGAGTCTGGATGAACACTCCTGAGGTAGCGCCGTCTCATAGATCCAGGCACAGTGAGTCCCTGCTTCCAGAACAGTCTGAGTTTTACCTGGACACCTGCTCTTTTCCCTCTCCTCTTCCGTGACTTGCGCGGACACAGAAAGGCGCCACTGATGACACCTAACGAAGATCCAGACACCGGTGTCGGCAGCGGAGGATGGAAAATACCGCAGGAGGATGAGGCATCTTGACTTATCATAGAGGATCGGATGGATAATAGCGTCAGGCGGTCATACGCAAAGTGCAAACAGCAACTCTCCTCACAAACAAAAGGGGTGGGACTGATTAAAGCTACAGATAATGGAATGACATTGCAGCCTGACTATCACCACCCTGATCCCTGTTTCAAACCCTTCATCCTTGAGTGAGTAGTTTCACTGACTGGGAATCCGAAAGGTTAGCAGCCAGTAAAAATACTGAGACACAGGGGCCTCTCAGTCCATCATTAGAGAAGAGATCTTACCATTTTCAGAGGAGTCATTCTGCCAATCTAGCGTCATTGTCCAGGGAGTAGAACACAGATTCATATCTGCCTCTTTGCACACGGTTCACATCCATTCTTCCTTAGTTAGTGGGATTATTAAAGTTGCTGTTCATTCTGCATTGCCTATGAAAGGTATTAACTTCATCCTAGGTAATGACCTTGCTGGAGGCAAAGTCATGCCCATTCCTGAAGTGTTAGACAGACCGGAGCTGAATCTGGAGTCTACCTCAGCCCATGACCAGCCTGAATTCTCCCAGCTTGTGTAGTTACAAGGGCTCAATCAAAGTAATGTCCTGACTTGGCTGATTTCTTTGAGGTCAGATCTCTCTAGTGATGCTGTCACATTTAAGTCTGGATCTAAGGGTCAGGCCAAAGTTCCACCTGCTGATAAATCACAACCAGCCCTGCATTGCACTGCGGTCGTGAGTTCTCAGAATCGGCTCTTTGACCACAAGAATGACAACACCACGGAACATAAGTTTGGATAACATCATAGAAAGCTCACGGCTCTCCAACGGGAGATTGAGAGACCAGTGTTGGACTGTTAGAACAGCTTTGAAATTCTTATGAGTTGTTCGCACTAAAGTAAAAACCATCATCACTTCATGCGGAGACCCCTTCGGCGCCAGCTGCGGTCTCGAGGCTGGAGCTGAACAAAAACACCCTGATAATGACTGTGTTGAGACTGTTCTTCCCATCCTATGCAAGGCCACCTGGGTTGGCTGGAAGACTGTTTACTTAGCCTGGCAGGGCGAAGGACACTGTCTCAGCTGAACTCTGGACACATACACACACACACAGAGACATATATACACATGCAGACATACACTCATCCCACCTCCCCCTCCAAACGCCTTCGACGCTTATTCCCCTCCGATTCTGACGGTGGATCAAGGAGACCAGCGCCCAGGCTGCAGGCCCGGATGCACTGTCTACATTGGATGTCTCTCACCCTTTACCCATCCCTGTTGATTGTCATGTGTTTCTTTGGTGTATTAAGAGTTTTTTTTCATGTGCTATGTGCAGAGGTGTTTTTGTCTGTTCTCAAACTGATCTCCTGTTGGAGCTCAGTCTGGGGGAGTTATTTTTTCTCCTTATCTTTCCTCATGTTGTGCTTTTCCATGTTATACCCTCTGACCTGTCTCCCCATGTGATGTTTGTGTAATGTATGTATGGTTGGACGGGTAAGACAGCGCTGGCACGGCTGGCAGCCTTAACCCAATTTCCCTCGGGATGAATAAAGTATAATCAATCACTCATTCAATCAATCAATCATTTGCCAGTCTCCCGAGAAGAATTAATTACAGCACAGAAAAATGACGTAACCCTGTCAAAGTGTCACTGTCCTCAGTCAGCAGGATGCCAAGAAGAATGTCCTGACAGGACATTTGGGGATTAACAAAACATAAAGCAGAATTCTGAAACATTTCTTCTGTTAGTCTGGTGACGATAATTTTTAAGGTATGTCAACCATTAAACAGAAGAATACTATAAATGCTATGTAAACGGTTGTTGTCAGTGTAAATGCTTGTTTAGCTGTGTTCATCCAAATGATGAACCTTGGCCTCTGGCCAGATATTATCTGCAGCTCTCAGTGAGATAAAGCACGATAGAAACTGGATGAATGGGCGATTAAATCATTGTGATGAATCTAGTTAGATTTGTCAGTAATGCTATTTTTACATTTCGCTTAAATCTATAAATTGTTTCCAGAACACACATATTGTGTAACCATACAAAATTAGACATCAGTGTGACCCATCATTGTTCACAATGGGTCTATCTATCTATCTATCTATCTATCTATCTATCTATCTATCTATCTATCTATCTATCTATCTATCTATCTATCTATCTATCTATCTATCTATCTATCTATCTATCTATCTATCTTTTTTTTTAAATTCATGATCTGTTATGATCTTTAGTTTGATGTCAGATTTTAGTTTAAGTAATTCTGAAGGTTTTTGTCTGATGTTTTATGTATTTTGGGACTTTATGGGGATTTTCCATTTAGAAATTAAGCAGTGATGCTCAAATCATCTCTGGTGTTGGGTTTGGTCAGTAATATTAGTAAAAATATAACAGAGTACATCCAAAGAGGACTCCTCCAGGCTGGAGAAGCTTATCAGGTGGGCTGGCTCTGTGGTTGGCATGAAGCTTGACTCTGGTGACAGTGGCCAAGAAGAAGTCTGGACAAACTGCATCATAGACGATGTCAGCCACCCTCTGCATACTGTCTTCAACACACAGACATGATGCTCCTGCCCAGGAGTAGAACCAGCACACCCCGAGCTATCAGGAGGAGGGGAGAGGTGGACAATGTCAACACAAACTAAATAAACTGACACTTTGTCACTGTTTACACTTTTATTACTAGACTACTATGGTAAATGGTAAATGGCCTGTATTTATATAGCGCTTTTAATAGTCCCTAAGGACCCCAAAGCGCTTTACATAACAAGTCATTCACCCATTCACACACACATTCACTACTAGATTTCAATAAAATAATAGTGATGATTTTCTTTGTGCTTTTAAGTGGGAAAAAAGCACATTTTCTCAATTTTGTTTTGCAGCTGTCTTTAACAAGATGGAGTATTTGGTCAAATGGTATAGATTCTTTTATACTATTATTGCCTAGTGTTTTTCTTTTTTTTTTCTTTTTTTAAACTTTGCCTTCTTTACCATACGCTTGAAGTAGAACATCAATAATTCAAATAGTATTCAAAACCACAGTTGCATTCCATGTCTACCCATTATTTCACACTGGATGAAGCCAGTCTCAGTGTAATGTCTTTTGTCCTCTGAAGAAGAAAAAACCTAAAAACTGAAATCTGCCTGACAATTGATGATGGGGAAGTTGTCAGGCTAATGTTGGCTAAGTTGCTTGGAAAGAAAAGCGCCTGGACTTCTTTAAGTTGCTTGAAGACGTTTCACCTCTCATCCGAGAAGCCTCTTTAGTTCTAAGATCAAATAGTGGAGAGTCCCAGATTTTAAGCATGGGGGGCAGTGAACCTGCTAGTTTTTGTTTTTTCTGAAATTTTTGTTTCTGTTTGCCAAGTAAAATAACTTAAGCATCTAAAAATAATACTTTTCTTGCTCTGTTTACCAGCAATTTGGAAATACTAAAAGAATTTTTTTTAAAGGGGGCTTAATTCTGTTCTCATTTGTACTCACATCACAGTGAAATACAAGGTGACACCATATCTAATTACCAATACATTTCAAATAGTTGTCAACTGTTGCATGTAACTTTAAAGAATAAACTCTGCCATTCTTGCAAATAGTGATCAATCTCTGAGATCCACAGCCAGTAAAAAGTGCACTCCTGTCTTCAGCACACATGAAACAACACCATCAGAATAATTCATCGTATTTGTTTCTTACTGATAGCTCTAGGACAACATACCGTGCCCAAACTTGACACAGAGATAGAGGACTGTGAGAAACAAGCTACTAAAAAGTGTAATGGATTTAATGAATAGGTTTAAACTAAAAGTCTGTTGTCTTCTTCAGGTATCGGGGGAGCAAGACAGCAGGTGGAAGTCACAAGAGATGTCTTTTTGCAGATAAGAATAGTTATCTGATGGACATCATCCTCTGGGCCCCTAACAGAAAATGCAAGTCAAAGTTAATACCATAGGATTTACACTTCTTCTGGTGTCACGCAGTCACCCATCCTCATCTTCTTCTTGAGTAGAGTGAGGGCTAAAAGTGAGATTTGGCAGGTGGGGGAACCTTCAGATTGGTTGGTGTGGCTCAGTGTGAGGAAATGAATCAAAACTCACAATAATTTCTCTTTTGAGCTCTAGTAGATTTTCTCCATGTACAGGCTGTGATCAGCTGACTTTTGCTGTTGCTCTGAGGTTTACTGCTTTGTATGAATTTAGCCATCTTGGCTTATATCTATTTGTTACTAGTAACTAGTATAAAGGTTGAATTCAGTGAATGAATCTGAGCATCATCAGTTTAAATTCAAATTAATCTCTGCTTAACATGATGTAACATACAGTGGCTTGCAAAAGTATTTGCCCCCTTGAACTTTTCCACATTTTGTCACATTACAGCCACAAACATGAATCAGTTTTATTGAAATTCCACGTGAAAGACCAATACAAAGTGGTGTACACGTGAGAAGTGGAACGAAAATCATACATGATTCCAAACTTTTTTTTTTAACAAATAAATAACTGAAAAGTGGGGTGTGCGTAATTATTCAGCCCCCTGAGTCAATACTTTGTAGAAGCACCTTTTGCTGCAATTACAGCTGCCAGTCTTTTAGGGTATGTCTCTACCAGCTTTGACATCTACAGACTGAAGTCCTTGCCCATTCTTCTTTGCAAAACAGCTCCAGCTCAGTCAGATTAGAGGGACAGCGTTTGTGAACAGCAGTTTTCAGATCTTGCCACAGATTCTCGATTGGATTTAGATCTGGACTTTGACTGGGCCATTCTAACACATGGATACGTTTTGTTTTAATCCATTCCATTGTTGCCCTGGCTTTAGGTTTAGGGTCGTTGTCCTGCTGGAAGGTGAACCTCCGCCCCAGTCTCAAGTCTTTTGCAGACTCCAAGAGGTTTTCTTCCAAGATTGCCCTGTATTTGGCCCCATCCATCTTCCCATCAACTCTGACCAGCTTCCCTGTCCCTGCTGAAGAGAAGCACCCCAGAGCATGATGCTGCCACCACCATATTTGACAGTGGGGATGGTGTGTTCAGAGTGATGTGCAGTGTTAGTTTTCTGCCACACATAGCGTTTTGCATTTTGGCCAAAAGTTCCATTTGGTCTCATCTGACCAGAGCACCTTCTTCCACATGTTTGCTGTGTCCCCCATATGGCTTGTGGCAAACTGCAAACGGGACTTCTTATGGTTTTCTGTTAACAATGGCTTTCTTCTTGCCACTCTTCCATAAAGGCCAACTTTGTGCAGTGCACGACTAATAGTTGTCCTATGGACAGATTCCCCACCTGAGCTGTAGATCTCTGCAGCTCGTCCAGAGTCACCATGGGCCTCTTGGCTGCATTTCTGATCAGCGCCTCCTTGTTCAGCCTGTGAGTTTAGGTGGACGGCCTTGTCTTGGTAGGTTTACAGTTGTGCCACACTCCTTCCACGAATGATTGCTTGAACAGTGCTCCGTGCGATGTTCAAGGCTTGGGAAATGTTTTTGTAGCCTAAGCCTGCTTTAAATTTCTCAATAACTTTTATCCCTGACCTGTCTGGTGTGTTCTTTGGACTTCATGGTGTTGTTGCTCCCAATATTCTCTTAGACAACCTCTGAGGCCGTCACAGACCAGCTGTATTTGTACTGACATTAGATTACACACAGGTGCACTCTATTTAGTCATTAGCACTCATCAGGCAATGTCTATGGGCAACTGACTGCACTCAGACCAAAGGGGGCTGAATAATTACGCACACCCCACTTTGCAGTTATTTATTTGTAAAAAATATTTGGAATCATGTATAATTTTCGTTCCACTTCTCACATGTACACCACTTTGTATTGGTCTTTCACAAAATTGATTCATGTTTGTGGCTGTAATGTGACAAAATGTGGAAAAGTTCAAGGGGGCCGAATACTTTTGCAAGCCACTGTATGTATATCATTTTCATGGTCATTAGAACCATTATTTAATGTAATACAGAGGGTTTACAACATGGTACAAAACACTGGTTACAGTGTTTTTTAGAAAACATCTAAAACGGCATACACAGAAATGTAAAAAATAAAATGAATAAATAAATAAATCATTAGACAGATGAAATAAAGGTTATAACAGAATAATGGGAAATGGAGAGCTTGGAAAAGAGAAACAGCTCACGATTGAAAGCACAGCAACTAGTGCCTCTAGTGTTTACTGATGATGGGACTGCTCACAGAAACAGCACCATTAAATCTGAAGAGTCCAGGTCTATGATCTCTGCTCAGTTCAGCCAAAGGCTGCGAAACTGATTGTGCCTCAATACAAACAGATAATAACCAAATGTTACAGCTCCATAATCCAAACTAGATCTTATCACTGATATATATGCACATACATTTTTTAAAATTAGCTTTTGTGATTCCCATTGTGTTTCCACCAGGTATTATATTTAAACTCTTTTTACATTTTCTTCTCAGTCCGATTAATGTGCTGTGTCCATGTAAGCTTTACATCAAAGTGCACTCCTAAAAATTTAAATGACATACAGATAAATGAAGCAATCTTTGCTTATATGTTTCCTGTTTAAATAAACCGTTTTGTTTTATTTTCCATGGAGAGCTGAAGTCCTCATGCAGTAGCCCATATTTGTACCTACTTAACTGCTTCTTGCAGCTGCTTTTTAACAGTCTGCACACTTCTTCCTCTCTTCCTGATGAATGTATCATCTGCAAAAGCCTATATGCCTAAAGGGATTTGATCAAAGGTATATTTAATCTTAATTAAAATTACTAATGGGTTAAATACTCTGCCTTGAGGAGTTCCATTCTCAACTACACAGCTTCTAGATTCTGCACCATTTATACAAAACCTTATTGATCTTTTGTCCAGAAAGTGTTATGTTACGGCTGTGTGCAGACAGGAAGAGGACCCAAAGTGCAGACTCCGGAGACAAAAAGGTGAACTCAAAACAGCTTTAATGCTGAACTCAAAAAGGGTAACAAAACATACCTGGGAAAATCAAAATAAACTTAAACCAGAGAACTGACAGAACACACAGCTAGGTAAACGGTAGAACGCGACAGAGAGCACAGGAAAACACAGGGCTTAAATACGCAGAGGGAGTAATCAGGGAACGGGCAACAGGAGGGAAACACAGCTGGGGCAAATCAGGACTAACGAGACAAAGAAGCATAAACTGAACACACTGAGAAAAGACAGAGACCTTCAAAGTAAAACAGGAAACACAACACAGACTGAACTTACAGACACAGACTGACTGGACACGGAATATAGCAACTAAGGATACACAGAGACGCCGAACTAGACAAGGGGATACAGCTGACAGGGGAGACAGAGCAACTAGAGATGACAGAGACATAAACCATAAGACAGAACTCAAAGAAACCAAAGACTAGAAATTATAACTAATATAACAAACTCAAAAACCCTGGGTCAACGACCCAGGCCTCCTAACAGTAAGTCTCTGACCCAATTAAACAATCTACCTTTTACACCCATTTTTTAAAGTTTAATAAATAATCATTCTTTCAGACCATGTCATAGGTTTTTGTTCTATATCCAAAAACACTGCTCTCTATTTTTTTATTCATCGGTGCTTTCCTTTTCACCTCTCATCAAAGAGTCTTTTTCAGTTTAAAAACAAGAGGTAGCTCATTCACAGTCCAGAGATAGCCTGTTTCTCTACAAGGAGCTCTGCTAGCAGATGGAGGCAGTTTAATGTTTTTAGTCTTCGCTGACTAAAACTAGTTTGTCCTGTAGCAGCCACCGTACTAGCATTATGCAACTGGATTGGGAGGGGTAAGAAAACACAACTTAGTTGACTGAAAGACAGTTAAAGACAAAGCTTACTTTTATATTCAGCAGTACTACAATCCCATTGCTAGATGGCGCCATCTGACAAACCAAACCCAGCAGCACATTGTGGAGAAACCTAGTCCTGCAGCAGAGCTTAATCATAGTCTTTGATACTTAGACAGGTTTATGTGCAGAATGAGTGGATTATTTATGAACAGTGGGATTATAACTTGAAGTGAGTTCATATGAGAGGCAGCAAGTTATGAGAAAGAGTCTGAGGGCAGAGGTCAGATGAGGACAAGAGAAACAGAAATAACAGAAAGTCTTAAAATCCAACATTATATTTAAATTTTTATATGTAAATACATAATATTCAGTCTGTAGCCCTTTGGTTTAGACAATAATACTTAAATATTGCCTCTTTATTTGTTTGTTTTTTTTAAATAAAATTCAACATTTCTGATTTTAGGAATTGATCGTTTCCTTATTTTATCATTGCAGCAACGTTGCAGAAAGAGAAGGACACACAGCTATTCCAGCTGATTTGGCTGGAGTAGGTTTCCAGATGAATTTGTGGGTGGATGAATAATTGTATCTGGATTACTTGGGGAAGTTATTTGTATATGAGTGTAAACATGAGCATAATTTAAATTACTTTTAAAATGGATTTAGTAAGCATGTGATTAAGTATAAATAACTTCCGAAAATATGTGATAATAGATGTGACACAAATATACATGATTTTGATTAGACAGCCTACAGTGACGTAGTGGTTAAAGACACAGAGCCCACAGACTACACACCACTAGCTCTTTGTTTCTGAGGTCATGAGGAGTTTCACTTTCCAAAGAAAACCTTAGTTCCCTTTTTTTGCCTGGTTACTGTTAAGATGCAGCCAGCTTTGAATTCCTATTGGTCAGAGAGGAGCTACTGCGCATGCCGCAGTTTCATTTTCACTGTGGCGGAGTCTAAACAATAAAGACATATTTTTTTTCCATCTTTGTTACAGTCAGGTGTATTACCACCACCCACTGAATTCTGCTGCTGACCCACATCTCAAAAATCCAAATCTTATTAATGAGGGCGAGAGAGAGATAAATAGAAATGTTTTTTCATTGGATGTTGTGGCAAATCCTACTCAAAAAACAAATGGGTGTGTCGTATCTCTTGTCCCAAATCAGGTGGAACAGGTTGCAAGCTAAATTTGTGGGTGGATGAATAATTGTATCTGGATTGCTCTGGAAACACAAGGTTAATTGCATAGTTGTGTAAACATGAGCATAATTGAAACTACTTTTAAAATGGCATTAGTAAGAATATGATTAAGTACAAATAACTGCAGAAAATATGTGATATCAGAGAGGAGACATGCGGACTCAGAGGCAGTAGTTTCATTTTTTGGCAAAATTAAAACAATAAACGGTTGTATTAATTTTTTTCTTCTTATAATGCGAGTATTGAATTGAAGATGAGGACGTTTATGATGCTGCTTCTTTACTGGGCAGCGTCTGTGTCTGCAGGTAAGCTTCATAAAAATGAAACTGTTCTTTAGAGATAGTGTTGCTCTCAGGTGGCTCATGTGTTACTGTAAATAGATTCTCGGCTTGTATATATTCAAGATTTAAGGTTTATTTTTATTTCGCAGGGTTGTATTTTTTTTCACAGAAATACACAGGCTTCAACAAAATGTTGCTTCTCACCAGCCTCTACAGTACAATGATCAGTAAAACCAAAACTAAAAAAATACAGTAATAACTAAAATAAGGATAAATAGCAATGAAGCCGCAGCTTGCAGAGACGCAGAGCAAACTCAAGTGTAAATTCAGCTAGCAGCAGTCCTCTCACAGAGAGGGATTAAATTAGATCAGATTAAGTGTGTGTTTATGGATTGTAGAGGGAGGGGCCAAAGTCCATTTATCAGTCTCACAGTTAGTGCAGAAAAGTCTTCCAGCATCCTGCTGGTTCTGCAGCTGATGCTCCGTCACCTCTTTCCAGATGCTGGAGGGAGAACAGGCCGTGAGAGGGCTGGTGGGGGTCCCTGATGTTTGTAGCTGTTTGCAGAAAGCCTACAAACATCAAAACCTAAATGAGTGTTGGTTTACAAATTATTTTTTGTTAAAATTAAATTTCTAATTGTAGAAGAAGAAAAATTTAAACTGCTCATAATGTTTTATGGTGTATTAGCAAAAAGGGAAAGAAACAGTTGAAATCTGCACAATACTAAAAAATTAATTCATTGGCAGCCTTTGGTCAATATATAATATAAGATGATCAGAAAAGATAAAACATTGATTCATAAATCTATTTTTGTATTTATAGAGGAGACACTATAGTTTCTTTATTTTGAAAATATGCTGATTTTTAAAGCCGTGTCTCACAACATTAAACATTTCTTCCAGTGAAGCACTCTCTGAAGTATTTCTACACTGCATCCTCTCAAGTTCCAAACTTCCCAGAGTTCGTGGTTGTTGGGATGGTTGATGAAGTTCAGATGGTTCAGTTTGACAGCAACACCATGAAAGCTGTGTCCAAACAGGACTGGATGAACAGAAATATAGATGAGCAGTACTGGGAGAGAGAGACTGGGGGCTTTGTAAGTGCCCAGCAGGTGTTCAAAGCCAACATTATTTTTTATTATTTTTTTTATTTATTTGTTCATTTCAGGCACAACAAAGTACATATATTAAACATAAAGTGCACAAAAACAAAAAACAATTTACCTGAAAAGGAGTGGGACGAAGAAAACTTATTAAATCCCACCCTTATACTCACTCATCAACAAAAACCAATAGCTTCCCACAGCTACGCCCATCATTGCAAACCAAACAACACATCAACAGCCCCGGGCATCTCAACGGCAGCTCACAAACAACAAATAGAACCTTCGTAACTGAATACAAAATATATTAGTTATAAATTGCGTTACCACAGGTAACAGGCAATAATAATTACATAGTAACAAACACACATCTACACACACATGTACATATATGTACATACATACACTTTTCTTTTCCTTTCTTTTTTTGGAATCCATACCAGCAATGGTAAGAGAACAAACATTACAGAGCACACCAAAACCATCATTGAGTATACTGTGACCAGACCAACTGTTTGTAGAGGAGTTTAAATTTATGAATATTTTTGCATTGTTTCAGTTGTAAACTCAGACTGTTCCAGATTTTCACACCACATACAGACACACAAAAACCTTTACGGGTTGTTCGAGTTCTGGGTAATTTAAATTCTCCGAAGCCTCTCACATTATAAGCCCTTTCTCGAATTTCAAATAAAGTTTGTAATTTTGCAGGTAGAAGTTTATTAAAGATTTTGTATAAGATTATAGATGTATTGTAATTAACCAGATCCTGGAATTTAAGTAACTTTGCCTGAAGAAAGAGTTTGTGAGTATGATCTAGATAACCAGCCTTGTGAATAATACGCAGTGCTCGTTTCTGTATACTGTGACTAATGGATTGGTTGTATTTTTATATGTGTTTCCCCACACTTCCACACAATATGTAAGATATGGAAGAACCAGGGTACAGTACAGAGTACGAAGTGCATCTTTATCAAGGTATGGTTTCACTTTGTTCAAAAACTGCGAGGCTTCTGGAAATTTTGGTTTTATGTGTCTGACGTGGGGTTTCCATGAAATTTTGTTATCAATTACGACTCCAAAAATTTGTTTTCACTCACATTATCAATTGGTACACCTTCAATAATAATTGGTAATTTATATTATATTTTAAATTACCAAAAACATTGCTTTAGTTTTATTTATATTTAATGATAATTTATTTATATCCATCCATTTTTTTTATTAATTTTAGCTCCCTGTTTACGGTCATTACAAGATCAGTATAATCATCGCTACTGAAAAATATGTTTGTATCATCTGCGAACAGTATGAGTTTAAGTACTTCAGAAACATCAAAAATATCATTTATGTATACATTGAAAAGTTTTGGTCCCAACACTGACCCTTTGGGGAACACCACATGTAATACCAAGTTTCTCTGAATGATAATGCTCTATGCTAACATATTGTTCCCGACCCGTTAGGTAACTTTTAACCAGTTACCAGCTTTCCTCGAATACCATATCTTTCCAATTTATCCAATAAAATTGAGTGATTGATTGTGTCGAAGGCCTTTTGAGATCAACAAAAATACCAACTGCATATTTATTTTTATCCAGTGCATTAGTAATTTCTTCTACTGCCTCAATTATCGCCATTGAAGTGGTTCTTATGCGTTCTGAAACCATACTGACCAACATGTATTATTTGATGTTTTTCAAGGAATTTTTCTAATCTTGAATTTCAAACTTTTTCTAAACTTTGAAATTGCAAAGCAGCGCTTCAACCAAACTGGAGGTTTGTTTATATTTTCTTGTTTTTTTTACTGATATTTGATGTTAATGTTTTCAGCGTTTATTTTAGTCGTAAACAGATTTGCATACATACACTTTAAAATACTTCATTCAGATTAAAAAGATTTAAATACAGGATGACTCACGATGAATGTAAAGGGCAGATGGAGGGCAGCTAGTGAATCAGGAAGCGCAGAGGATGAGTAAAGAAGACGTGAGGGCAGCTGTAAGAGGATGAAGAGTGAAAAGGCAGTTTGTCCAGATCACATCCCTGTGGAGTTATGAGGATGTTTAGGAGAGGGAGCAGTGGACTTTTTAACCAGACTGCTTAACGTCTGGGGAATGGGGAAGCAGCAGTATGGCTTCATGCTGAGAAAGAGCGCCACAGACGTGATGTGTTGCAAAGAAAGCACATGATAAGATGCCAAAAGGTGAACTGTGGTGCTGCACGAGAAAGTCAGGAATGACAGAGAAGTATGTGAGGGTGGTGCAGGACCTGTATCTGGACAGTAAGACACAGTTGTGTGTGGTTGGAGTGACAAATGGGTTCAAGGTGGGGGTGGGATTACATCATATATCTGCTCTGAGCCTCCTTCATGTTTGTAGTGGGGATGGACAGGTTAAGTGATGATTATTAATTTAAATACCTGGGTCAACCATCCAAAGTAGCAGGCAGTGCACAAGTAAGGTGCAGGGTGTCAGGGTGTGATCTGTTGCATAAAGACAGAAGCAAGAGTGAAAGGGAAGGTTTACAAGATGGTAGTGAGACCTGCTGCGATGCATTGTGTGGAGATGAAGACACCGAGTTGGAGGTAAAAGAGCTGATGATGATTTTATTGGGAGTGACCAAGTGGCAAGGCTGAGATGGTTTGGAAAGAGAAAGACCCTGGGGGAGGTTCATGGATGTAGAGAAGGAGGATCTGCTGTGGCGACTCTTAAAAAGAGTGACCGAAAGAGGAAGAAGAAGAAATAAAGAATTGTGAAGTCAAATGGCATTTTTCTCTCCTTCATTTAACATTTTGAAAACAGCGTTTGTACTGAGCTCACATCTTACATAGCTTGTCTTTCAGGATATTTATTATTATGTTTATTGAAACCAGTTGTAGCAACTCACTGCTGAACAGGCTTCTCTGTCCTGAAACCCTCCTTCTGTGGAAGCTGTGTTGAATCCACACTGTGCTGTCCTGCATCAGTGGGTTTAGGTCAGGTATTTTAGTCTCTGGTGACTGGTGTCTCTGTGTTAATGTGAAATAATGCTGGATCTCACTCTGACTCACTATCGCCTTCGTCTTTGTTCTTCTTTCAGGTGTTCACATTGTCCAGCGGATGTACGGCTGTGAATGGGACGATGTGACGAATGAGGTGGACGGATATGAGCAGTTTGGTTATGATGGAGAAGACTTCATAACATTTGACCTGCAGACAGAGACGTGGGTCGCTCCAAAACAACAGGCTGTGGTGACCAAACACAAGTGGGACAGTAACAAAGCTTTTTTAACCAGTGTGAAGAACTATTACACTCAGATTTGTCCTGAGTGGGTGAAGAAGTATCTGAACTATGGGAGGAGCTCTTTACTGAGAACAGGTACAATCACATGACCAGACTTAGAGTGATAATTTACCTCATTTTTATTAAGTATTACTACTTTTTTATGACCAACACAGTTAAGTTCAGTGTATTTTCTCTCTTCCTCTCTGTCTGCTAATCTCGTGTGGTTTTTTTTAACAATAATCAAAATTTATTTATTCGTTAAATTTCAGAACCATCACTTCAGCCTTTTACAATGTGTTTCCCCCCCTCTTCAAATATTTTTCTTATTTCTTTCTTTCGACTCTGTAATATCCTTCATTTTTTAAACAGACTTTACATGGTACTATATGTACATTAATATGTGTGTCTAAGGCATTCAAACAGACATAATAAGTTAGCATGCTGTTAATACAGAAACTGTGAACAGTGTTTTTCTTTACTCTCCAGTTCTTCCCTCAGTGTCTCTCCTCCAGAAGTCTTCCTCCTCTGCCATCAGCTGCCACGCTACAGGTTTCTACCCTGACAGAGCCGAGATGATGTGGAGGAAAGACGGAGAGGAGACTCATGAGGGTGTGGAGATAGGAGAGATCCTCACCAACAATGATGGGACCTTCCAGATGAGTGTTAACCTGGATCTGAGATCTGTTCCAGCTGAAGACTGGAGGAGGTACGACTGTGTGTTTCAGTTCTCTGGCATCAATGAAAACGTCACCACCACACTGGATAAAACAGCCATCAGGACAAATGAAGGTAAGAAAATAATCAGAAATGATGAAGATGTGTTGTTTGTATTGTTTTGTGTTTGAGCTGATGGGTGTCATAAAATATTGCCTTTATTTTCAAAATGTAATTTTACTCATTTTATAGCCACAATGGACCTCCTCATATGACACATCATATATAAACAGTCTAAAACAGAAAAAAACCCATTAACATAAATAATTTTAATTTATTACTAACTAATCAATCATGGTTTGCAGTTGCAGCACTGACACTTTAAATGTTTGGATTTTTTATAATATTAGTTTAGTATTAGTATAAGTCAAAGAAGTTAAAGACATTAAGGACACACATTTCAGTTTTGTCTTTATCTTTATTTTCATTCAACATTTTTTTATCAATCATTGAACAAATTTTGTTTTTACAAAACAATATTCAAAACAAATAAATCAGTCATTTACTGTTCTTCTTCTTTGTTTTTTTGTTTGTTTGTTTTTAGCCTCGACAGAAGTGCCCAACATCACGATCAGCCCCAGCTCCAGCCCCATTTCCATCCCCATCAGCGTACCCATTGTCACTGCTGCTCTTGTTCTTGCTGTCGTTGCACTAATTGGATTCATTATTTACAAAAAGAAAACTGGTGAGTGAACCAAAGTGTCCAAATATGATTTTAGTATTTTTAGTGTTTTACCAGGTTGCAAATTAAAACAAGCTTCAGGTCAGAGTGATGATACTGTAACAGTGTTATCATAGTGATAGAAGGAACCAATGGTAAATAAAGTAAAAGGTAAAGTAACATAGAGAGCACTGTAAAGCTAGTTAGTGGTGTAGGGATCAGTGTTTTTGTATTTACAGCTATGATGTCTGACATTTGATTCTTTGTTTTTATTTACAGCTAATTCTTCTGAACCTTGTAAGTAAATTTTCCATTTAGGCCTTTTGAGCAGATTTCTGTTCACATAAAAATCTGTTTCACTGAATGTGAATTAGAGACTAAAATTAAATACATGGAAACAAAGCAGTGTGTTGGAAATGAATGACAGCATCACTACAGAGCAGCTCAGCTGGTTTTGATATCTTGATTTTTCTTTTTTTCTTTTTTTCTAGACATGAAGACGTCACCTGAAAATGATCCTGAAAGGAGCCCTTCAGGTGTGTCTGTGTGTACTTGGATTGGAGGATTTGTTTGTGTCCTCATAAAAATTGTAATGTAGTGGCTTTATTTTTTAATATTTGTAAACATCAAAGTAGAACGTGTGTTCATATAGTCCGTTAAAATAGTTGCTGTTCATAGTTACACAGCACTAAACAGAACAAAGCAATTAAAGCATCAGTACTAAAAAACAAGTACCTTGGAAACATAGACGGCCCCACTATGTTCAGTAATATTCTACAGTAACAAACCAGCTCTGTGAATCACTGCAGGTCCTGTTGCTTTAATCTATAATCTTTAATCTGCTGTCTTGGTCGTTTTTCACCACCACACATCTTCGTTCTTCTTCTTCTTCCATGGCCAGGATGTTGCCCCAATAAACTTTTTACCTGAGCAGCTCCTCCATGTTCACTAACTGAGATTTCTGTTGTGCTCACATAAATACATTTTATATGCACTGCAGATTTTCCAAGATAGTTCTGAGCTACACAATGAAACAGTGCTAACATATTTTTCAAAGTTAAACTATTCAAGTGACAGAAACAGAACCATAAACCCTCCTGCAACTGAGAAAACTTTCCCCTCCTGTCTGTGTTTGTGTTCATGCTGTTTGTATTTAACACTATCATCAACATCAACAGATCATATGATTTGTTTCTTTTAGCTTCATATTTTTAATTATTCTGTATTTTTCCTCCTCAGATTCAAAATCTTCTTCAGATGGTTCTTCAGACATAACCTGCAAAACTGAGCTGATGACAGTAAGTACAGGTTCTCTGTGACACACAGTCTTAATCTCTGTGTGGTACTGCATGTTTTTACTCATGGATTTTTATACTTTGATGCATTTTGAATTATTAAAAACATTTCTGCAATGTTCGGCTGTTCTGACTCACTAGCTGTAGATTTCAGGTATAAACCTGCCATCACCATCATATCACACGCTTCTTCTCCTACAGTCGATTGTTTTGGATTTTAAATGCTCTTATCTAAATGAAACAACCAGTGCCGTAGCTCATAAACGCACATAACGCACACCGCGTAGGGCACCAAATGGCGGTAGGGCACCAAAAAAATCAGGGTCGTAAAAAAAAAAAAAAAAGTAAACCATATTAATACTATAAATATCATATGCATTAATATGGTTAAACAATACAAAAGCAACATAAAACAATTTTCCCGAGAAAAGGGGTGAATCTGCTTTGTGCCCTGTCTCCAGTCTCCTCCTGGTGCCCCCCACTCCCAGTGGTCTGTTCTATAATGCCTCAATTCGGTATTGGTAAACACCTGTTTGAACATGGCCTCGAAACGGCAACAGGAGTCGGGAGCGGAGAAAAGAAAGAAGAAGAGGAAGCGTGATGAAACTCAGGCGCCGCTTGCCGGTAAGGCAATGTTTAAATAATAATAATAAAAAGTTCATTATTGTAGCCCTTGCTTGCACGCTCATGTCCGTCAACTCTGTGATAGCTCCTGTTAGCAGTGTTCATACTGTGTTAACAAATGTTGCAAATGATTGATGTTGGGTAGTTTGTTTACGTTGTGGATATGAATATAGAATGGACTACTAAAAGCAACTCATCATGGTCACTCAATTGACGGTTTTCAGATAACGTTAGCAATCGTGAGACTAGCATTTCCCTCCTCAGGTTGCTAGCTGGCTAACGTCATGCATGCTACTGATTAACCTTAACTTTGGGATAGGTCAGTGATGCAGTCAAGTATTATTATCAGATTAGACAAGATTACTTTGTATGTTGCTGCATTTCAGGATATCTATAAAGACGCATATCTTATTTATGCGGCATAAATAAGATATAGGTTTCATATTACAGTGTAATATGAAACCTATATCTTCCAGTAATATAGATTTCCTACTTTGCGCATTTATATCAAATTATGTACAGCATGTTTATATTGCCATTTGCCATTATGAAAATCTATACATGTAAAATATAGTTAGTAATTTTTAAATGTACCAGTGACTTACTTAATTTATTAGTCTTATAATGCAATTTTTCGTAGGGCCTACTGTAGATTCAAAATTGTATTTCTGTAAAATCCCTGAATATTTTCTCTTGTATGCAGGGTCAATGCTTAAATATGTTCAAGGAGGATCTCAAGGACAGGATGAACCATCCAGTAGTAGTGCCATCCCTGGACATCAACCACCAGCCATTGTAGACCCTGCAACAATCCCTAGCCAAGAAGAACAAGAACCATCAACCACCAGTTCAGGTACAGTTCCATACACAAGTACCACTGAGAGTCCTGTCACTGAGAGACTATCAGAAAGTGACACTGTGGAGACATGTGTGCCCCCTTCAACCGATCCTGCTCTTTGGCCAGCTCACATTGTAGATGCTGATCGTGTTGAAATTGTGCTGGAGAGGTCCTTTTAATGTCAGCTCTGATTTTAATTTTCCAAAGGGGCCTGATGGAAGAGCATTTCACACTAGCCTTAAGTTCAAAATTCTTCCCAATGGAGAAAAGGTTCACGGAGCTGGTTAGTGTACTCACCGCAGAACAATGCTGTGTTCTGCTTTGCATGTAAGCTTTTCAGTGTGAAGGATATAAAGCTGAGTACAGAGGGCTTCAGTGACTGGTCGAACATCAACATCCGTTTGAGGGGTCATGAGTGTAGCCAAGACCACATACAGTGCATGCTTAAGTGGAGAGAACTGGACACACGGCTAAAGAAAAGCATGGCAATAGATCAACAGGAGTTGACCTTACTAGAGGCAGAAAGGAAAAAGTGGCGAGAGATTCTCAAACGATTACTCTCAATAACTCTCTCACTGGCTTCCAGAAATTTGTCTTTAGGGGCTCTTCTGACCGTCTTTATGAGCCGGACAATGGCAACTTCTTGAAGGAAGTAGAGCTTATGGCAACATATGACCTTGTAATGGCAAATCACTTGGCCAACATAAAAGATGAAGGTTCCCACACACATTACCTCAGCCCTGAGACACAGAACGAACTAATTCAGATTATCTCTTCAGAAACATTCCGCGCCATTGTGAAGCAAATCCAGTTGGCAAAATACTTCTCCATCATTCTTGACTGTACTCCAGATGTGAGTCACACTGAACAAATGTCAGTCATAGTACGCATTGTTTGTTTCCAAGCACAACCAGATATTAAAGAATACTTTCTTGGCTATATAAATGTGGAGCAAACAACTGGCCTTAACCTGTCCAATGTTGTCCTTGACAAGTTGAAGGAGCTTGGCATTCCATTTGAAAACTGTCGAGGACAGGCCTATGACAATGGGGCCAACATGAAGGGAAGAAGCAAGGTGTTCAGGCCAGACTGCTACAATTAAACCCGAGAGCATTGTTTGTGCCTTGTGGAGCTCACACGATGAATCTGGTCATAGCTGATGCTGCCAAGTCCTCTCCAGATGCAACTGGCTACTTTGGGTATTTGCAGAAGTTGTTCAATTTCTTTTCCAGTGCCACCCAGCGATGGGCCATTTTAACAAAACATGTGAAATTGACACTTAAATCTTGGAGTGACGTTAGATGGGAAAGCAGGCTTCAAAGTGTAACTGCTGTCCGAGTCAGACAAAAGAAGTGAGGGATGCTCTCCTGGAGGCCAGAGAAGCTGTAAGTGATGCAGTCGCAAAGGTGGAGGCTCAAGTGCTTGCTGAGGAAGTAGCCTCATTTCGATTTTGATTTGCTCCATCGTGTGGTGTGAACTTCTTACAATCACAAACCAGGTGAACAAGTTACTACAGTCCAGCTCCATGCAGCTCGATGTTGCTGTCAGGCTCATTGACACTGCCAAAAGTAACCTCTCTAAATACAGACAGTCTGGGTTTGATGAGGCTGTGTCAGCTGCCAAAGAACTCTGTGAGGCCCTGAACATAGAACCACAGTTGAAGGAGAAAAGGCTCAGGAGCACAAAAGGCAGTTTGCATATGAAGTTGTTGATGAGCCCTCCATGATGCCCTTAAAAGCTTGAGGTCACATTTTCAATTGTGTTGTGGACTCTGCTTTAATGTCCCTACAGGAGAGGTTTGAGACCATGAATCAAGTGAAGGAGAAATATGGAGTGCTGCTTGATTTCAGCAAAGTGAATGGGATGTCCAAGGAGGATTTAAAAAACACTGCACTGAAGTACAGAAGACACTGACAGATAAGGGAGTAGCTGACATTGATGGACCTGAGATGATGCAGGAAATCATCAACCTTCCTCAGCTGCCACCACAGACGTCTGCTTTGGAAATGCTGTCATTTTACATGACAATCAGCTTCAAGAGGTATATCCCAATCTGTGGATTGCTCTGCGTATTGCACTGACCCTGCCTGTCACAGTTGCCTCTGCTGAGCGAAGCTTTTCAAAGCTCAAACTCATTAAAACGCATGCCTGCGTTCATCAATGGGGCAGGAACGTTTAAGTGGTCTGGCTGTTATCAGCATCAATGGTGACGTGGCTCAGAAGCTATCATATGATGACCTTATAGCTGATTTTGCAACCAGAAAATGCAGGCGTGTGCCTCTCTAGGGCATACTCTGACAACTAATTGTAAAAATGTTTAACATAGTTACTTAAGGAATGTGGCTTTTGTGTTCAAATTCTTATTTTTCTTATTTAAGTTTCTTATTTAAATTCTATTGTGAAACTATTTGTAAATATATTAATAATAATACTATTATATTATATATATTATTTTTTTATAAAAAAATTACACATTATTGCCAGGCTCTTTGTTCTTGTTCCAATGTTCAATTTTTGTTTCAGTATTTATTTGTAACAGTATTTTTAACCTCCTTTAACCTTATTTATTTGTTTAACTGTCATGTTTGTTGTTATTTAATTAAACAAATTCCACTGAGAAATTCAAAAGTATTAATGTTTTGTTTTTTTTTTTTTCAGTGGCGGGGGGGGGCACCATAAAGCATTTGTGCTTAGGGCACCCAAATGGCTAGCAACGGCCCTGGAAACAACATCCTCAGAGGGAGCAACATACATGCTGAACATGGCAACCACTGGCAAAGATCTAGATATAACAAACTAGACATTTTTATGACAGTGCACATCGCTCCAGTTGCTGTTTCTTATCTTAGTAAGAATCAGTGGCTTCCACTAAAACCTCATATATGACGAATAACAAGGCCATATAACAGATTTTTACAGAGAAATAAGCAACTAGTTAAACTGTATCACTAGTGACATGATGGACGAAGAAAGTGTGTGTGGAGATGGTCATGGCCCAGTGTGTGTGACAGCTCTTCCATCCAGTTTTTGACCTGAATGTTGTTGCTTTTTTCTTTAGAGTAATTCTGACAAAGAGTGAAATCTGGAACAAAGGTAAGTGATGTCTCTGAACACATCACATGTACCACATCTTTGAGTTGTGCTGGATGCATTTAAGAAATCCTTCATTTTTCACACTGACTGCATTTGCTGATGCATGAAGAATTTTTCATTCACTCCTCGTTAATGAATGGTAAATGGTAAATGGCCTGTATTTATATAGCGCTTTCTAGTCCCGAAGGACCCCAAAGCGCTTTACATATCCAGTCATTCACCCATTCACACACACATTCACACACTGGCGATGGCAAGCTACGTTGTAGCCACAGCCACCCTGGGGCGCACTGACAGAGGCGAGGCTGCCGGACACTGGCGCCACCGGGCCCTCTGACCACCACCAGTAGGCAACGGGTGAAGTGTCTTGCCCAAGGACACAACGACCGAGACTGTCCGAGCCGGGGCTCGAACCGTAACCTTCCGATTACAAGGCGAACTCCCAACTCTTGAGCCACGATCGCCCGATAGCCACGATCGCCCGATAAATGAAAGCTGAATCTTTCTCTGAACAGGAGACACTTTGAACACTGGACTAACTTCACTTCATGAGGATTCTGCACCACTGAACTCCTGAGAAAACATTTCTGCTGTAATGGAAGTGGACTTTTTTTATTCCAGCCATGACCAACTTCTGACTGAAACATACACAAAAGACCTCAAACAACACAAAGGAACCACATTTTTACTTTTATGTCATAGAAAAAAAAGAGAATTACTGTTTTTCTGTGCAAAAAGTTACTTTTTAGCCAAAATCACTTTATTTATAAAGTGCATTAAAACAGCAAGTGCTGACCAAAATACTTAACATTAAGAACAGAATTTTAAAAAATTAAATAATTAATTCATTAATAACAACAACCACAACTATAACAATAATAACATAACAATAACATAAACACATGCAAATAAAACTACATAAATAAAAACACTGAAAAATAATAAAAAGAACAATTTAAATTTTTTAAGTATAATTTTATACTGTTGGTCTTTTTTATACAATAATAAGTAAGTAAAGATGATCCTGAAGAAGAAAAGCTACATCTGTAGGAATTATGTGTTTATTTTCCTCAGTGTTGGGTCTGAGTGTATTTTACCATTATTCAGTTTTAATGCTGCTTTTGGCCATTTTGTTGCTACAGCAGTTCTGTTTGATTTTAGTTTAACTCTGGATGACTTTCCTGACACAACCTCAAAGGGGATTTTCACCCAGAATTAAACCATCAACCTTTTGCTTACTAGGTCAGTATGCTAACCACTACACCTTTGGAGACATCATGGTTCAAGGTCAATAATGTGAAAATAATAGTTCTCTGAATTGCTTTGCTCTGCTTTGAATTGACTGCAGATCAGTTCATTTACAATCGCAGTTTGTTTTTTATAAGCACCAACATGAGGCATCTTGAAATACTAAGTATGTGAACAGTGAACAGTCATGACTTTAATGGTAACTGTCCTACGAATATAGTGCAGAGACATGAATGTGCATATTTTATTACTGCTTGTTCTGTTAGACGGTCAATGCTGCTGCCAAAATTATACATCAGGTTTACAGTGTGTGTGTGTGTGTGTGTGTGTGTGTGTGTGTGTGTGTGTGTGTGTGTGCCTCGTGGTGTTTATTGTAAAGATTTTTTTCTGTTGGATGTTTTAGATCAGCTGTGTTTTGATTTATGGAATCAGGGAAATGAGTCTTTGTTTTGTTAGACTACGATACTGTGTCTACATCTAAATAAAAGTTTAACATTGTGGTCGTGCATGATGTCGGCTATTCAGAGTGTGGACAGGAGTGTACAATAACATGAGTGCACAGAAACTTTGTGAAAAGTGAGTCATGCTCCAAACCTGAGACCAAAAATATTGAAATACTGAGTATGTAAAGATGGATGCATCACTACTTTCATGTTAAAGGTGCTGCTTTTATATTTTCTAACATGAAGTGGGATAAAACGTCAGTATCCTGCTGGGGTCAACTCAGAGGCCAGTTTAGAGCGCCCCTAAAAATAACTTTATTAATGGTAGTAATAACAGTGTATTTTAGTATTATTTTCTGTAATTGTCTTCAAATGTTAGATTTTCCTAACTCGTCTATTGACGACAGCACAGGATAGAATGAAAACAGGTTTTATATCCGGTGTTGTTGCTGTCATGATGTTACAGTCGCTCACACAGAGGCTGTTTGTCATTAATAACCTCATTAAGACTTTTGTGTCTGTGGCAGAAAGAAGATGCAGACGTAATTTCATGACACAAATCAGTGATGCAGATTTAAAACACACTTTAACTGAAATACAGCAAAAGAGCAAACTGTTCTGATAGTGCAGCTTAAATCACTGGGATATCGTGAGTTGCAGCCAAGGAGATGATGTACTTTATAATTTTAGTTTGTTAAAGATTTCTGTTCCAATTCTGGTTGAATTGGGCTTCAGCTCTAGATCCAAGTGACAGTAAGTCAAAATGATGTTACCTGTCAGTGTCCAGCATCAGTCTGTATTCAGTTTGAATATTACTATAAACTGATATGGATGAGTTTATGTCTTTTATTCACTGTAACATTTAACTTTTGAGAGAGGAGGACAGAGAGGGAGAGAGCAGGATGAAGACAGCAGAGAGCAAAAATAAACATGGACATGGGGTCAAATTCACCAAACATTATAAAGTTGTAGCTTCTGTTTTACCCACATTCACTGATAAAGATTTCACATAACGAAGCAGTGTGTTATGCTGTTATCAATTATGGATCCTAAACCTGCCCTTATCATAATAATAATAATGATCTTATAATAATTATTCTAAGATTATATATTTTTTTAATTTTCTAGTTCCTAGTTGAGTGAGGACGATGGAGAGAGAGAGGACAGAGAGGTTGTATAAGAATAGGAAGACTGAGGGAGCAGACAGTGAAGTCAGCTGAAAAACAAAAGTAGTTTTTCATGTATTTCATGGAGACTTTGTTTTCCAGTTGCACACGTAAAACCTGTCAGTGGACATTCTAAACAGAGCATATTGGTGTGAATGGCAGCATTTTACAGGATTCACTCTAAACATGGCTGAACAGGATGGCTGCCACTACAACAAGGTGATGGGCTACAAATCTGTTCTCCACTCATAAAACTGGACTACATGATGCCCTGTGCTGTGTTTGCATGACAAAGGGAGGGTTTGATGAATTCAGAAACTTTATTACGAAACAACTCTATTACCGGTTTGTCAATACATCAAATGGAAATGGTAAACTCAGTATGCTGTTATAAGCTGTGATATTTTATTTATTTATTTTATTTTTTAAATTCCTTAGAGCTTCCCTCAGTGTCTCTCCTCCAGAAGACTTCCTCCTCTCCAGTCACCTGCCACCTTGCAACTATGGTTCTGTGGTGGCAGATTTCTTTTCTCATGTATTAATCACATATTTAATTATATCACATTAGTTATAGTAATATCACTTTCTCACTTTACTATAGTAAGAGCACTCCTGTCGCCAGTTTGCATGCATGTGGAAAGTTAACACAGTGAGGCCAGTGAGATAGTGAGACTCCTTCTGCTTATCAGGGATGTAAATCCTTAGGTGACGGCCAAGCAGAAAATAAGGTCATAATTCTCTCTGTGAGGGAGAAGGTATAGCCCCCCCCCCATGAGAGGGGCCAACATGTAATAGTTTGTGGAATGTTCTTTTCTGTGTGTCTGTATATAAGATGTAAGGGCGGTGGGCAAAATTCAGAGATGGTCCTGGTGTTTCACTGGGATGCTCTCTCCACATTGCAATGTGTTTATTAAGCCCACTTCAAATCAAGCTCACTGGGTGTGTTGCAGGTTATTGTTAAAATTTTCCACAACAATTTGGCGTTGTCGGGCAGGATTCCTCCGGTGAGTTTCGCTGAACCACGGGCAAATTTGCCTCAGTTCCACCGTTTGTCATGGCCGTGGGGCATGTGGGCCCAGTATTCTTAGTTTTCATGTATTTTTGTATTTTGTTCCTTATTTAGGCCATGCTTCCTGGGTTGCTCTGTTACGTTGTTCCTTATGTGTTTTCCCCTTGTGACTCTTACCCCCTGTGTGCCCCTCTGTGTATCTGTGAGCCCTCGTCTCTCCTTGTGTTTTATTCCATGTTTTATTCCATGTTTTATTCCATGTTTTCCCCAGCCCGTTATGTCTGTGCTCTCCCCGTGCTCTCTCTCCTCCTGTCTGAACCTCTATGTACTTCCTGTTTTACTTTGACAGTCTCCCGTCAGTGTTGCGTTTACTCCTGCCGTGTCTTGTTATGATTATCAGTGTCACCTGTGTTCCCCGTGTGCTCCCACTCCCCTCGTTAACCCTCTGTGTATTTATGTCTGCGTCTCCCTCAGTTCTGTGTCACGTTCTCCCTCATTCATGGCCGTGTGTTTCTCTGTGTGCTAGTGTATTGTTTCCTGGTGTAGTTTCTTATCAGTTTGTTTTGCCGTTTCCCTCCAGCAATAAAGCTGTGTTTTGAGTTCATTCCTGCCTCTGTGAGCTTGCGTTTGGGTCCACTTCCTGCCTGCCACACAGCCGAATCATGACACCGTTCCCTTGTTTTCAAAAAGGGGGGAACTGGGGGGTGTGCTTCAGCGACTCACACATGCAGGAATTCTTAAAAGAACCAAAAGAGAAACTGCAAAGGATCTGCAACGGTGAGCTGTTTTGATTTGGGAGGATTTTCAATCGGACCGACAGGGAAAGCCTCGCTTCATTACTGCTGCAATTATTGGGTGCAGGTTCCTAGAAACTCAGTTTGGGTGTTCTTGTTGCAGTGGTAAGTGCAGGATCTTAGAAGCTCAACAAGTTGAGTCTTCTAGTGTATGGTGTTTTTTGTTTTTGTTTTTTTTTTTAGCACTTTTGCACCAGCGAAAAAAAGGCAGAAAGGCCGGACAGCGGACGCACTTGTTCGTAAAGTGGAAGCTGGGCCCAGCAAATAGGGGCGTCCCTACAGGTGGTCCGAGTGAAAACCCTTTTATTTTAGTTCTTTGGCCATAGTGTTTGGTCTGGTTAAAAACTCCAAGTGTGTGGAAGAAAGAGAAAAGAGGGTTGTTTTTTTTTATGGACGGACCTGTCATGGTCCTGGGTCAGTGATCCAGTGTTTTTGGTTGTTGTACTTTTACTTTTGATAGTTTTATGTATTATGACTGTGTTTTGGTTACCAGGGTTTAGTTGTGTTCCCTCTGTTTGGTGTTTTCCCTGCCTGTGTATCCCCTTTTGTGTAGTAAGGTCTCTGTGTTTAGTTTTCGTTTCTTAGTCTGTGTCTTTGCGTGTTTGTGTTCCTGTTTTACTTTGAAGGTCCCTGTCTGATGTCAGTGCGTTCTGTTTACGTTCCCCTGCCTCGCCAGCTGTGACTAAAAGTAGAGCAGGTCTGTCTCTGTAATCCAAACTGCGAACGCTCCTATAGTACTGAGGTTAAAGCTCGGCCTGCTACCACAAGTAAGCCTGTAGTGTGAAAAGGACGATAATATGATATGATGATGGCTTTCAGATTTGATGGGGCCTGATCAGGACTTTGGATGTTGTCTTATTATTTGGTTTTTGGTTTGTTATCATTTTTATTTTCACATGTCTGTTTTTAGTAGACAAAAAGTTGAATGGAGGAGTTTCTCTTTGCTTCCCTCCTATTGGTCAAATAAACTGTCAGTCACATCCTTCAGGCAGGTCTGAGATGTGACCACAGACCTCTGTTAGCATTCAGGCAGTAGCTTTCTAAAATAAGTTCCATCATTATGTCTGAAAATGTGGAAAAGTAAGAGCCCAGAAGCAGAGCAGTAACATACAGTATGGACAGGTGTCAGATTAAAGGAAAACAAGATAAAGTGAGTTAGAAAAGTGTTTGACTATCACCTGCTTTCAGAACAGTCTCAGGGTTTCTTTGTATTTATTTAACAAGTCTATGAAACTCTAACAGAGGGATGAAAACCATTTGTTTATATGTTCATAATTGGTGTTTTGATTAAAACATTTCATTTCTGAATAAAAACAAATTAGTAAATAAATAATTGTTACTCCTCAGTCCAGGGGTACAGGAGCACAACATAAGGATTAAGAAAACGGTGTTCCAGTCCCCAAAGCCATACCCAATAGCCAATTTACTGTTACAGGTGCTTTTATTGCAACCAAAAACTGAAAGCATTAACTCCGGGGTGAAAAAAGGCCAAAATAATAAACAAAACAAGCTATTCCAAAAAGGGATGTTCTACCTAAACCCTGCGTGAAACAAAAACCAAACAAAAGACCAGCACTACCCTTAACTCCCTAATTTAATAAACAAGAGATAAAGTACAGAAAACAATAAGGCAGTTCACCCCTCCTGCTTATTTACAAGTGGGAAAGAGTATCTACAACACTATATACAAACCCAACAGTTCACTGAAGACACACATGACAATTTGTCACTAAGGGTTTGGAGGCCAAGGACAGGTACATATACATACATATATTATGTATATAGGCATGCAGCCTGTAGTGCTATTTATATATGTCTATAGAAGTGCAGGTTAGATAAGGACTCAGAGTGTAGCATCTCAGTCTGTTTCTGTTTTCTCTCTGTAAAGTTTAAACTGTGTTGATGAGAGTTTGTTTTAATTAGTTTCCACTGAGCCAGTAAACAGCAGGAGAAACAGTAGATCCTCTGTTTCAGTGACTATTGATTGGTTGATGTGTCTGTATTGAGATGAGACTGTGCTGCAGCTTTGCTCTGGTTCACTGTAGTGTTTCTGTCTTTCAGGTGTGCATGTTTATCAGGAGATGTATGGCTGTGAATGGGACACTGAAATAAATAATGTGACTGGCTGTGATCAGCTGGGTTACGATGGCGAGGACTTTTTGGCGTTTGACCTTAAGACAGAGACGTGGATCGCTCCAAAGCAGCAGGTAGTCATCACTAAACAGAAGTACAACTCTGACAGAGCTCTCTCAGCCAGACAGAAGAACTACTTCACTCACATTTGTCCCGAGTGGCTGAAGAAGTATCTGAACTATTCAGGGAGCTCTCTGAGGAGAACAGGTGCAATAACACTGGATTTTAACTGGACTTGGAAAGACAATCAAACACCTATAGGCTGATGATGGCAACAAACATACAATTTGTAATAATACCAAATAACGAACACTTATATTTTTTCAACAGTTCTTCCCTCAGTCTCTCTCCTCCAGAAGTCTTCCTCCTCTCCAATCACCTGCCACGCTACAGGTTTCTATCCACACAAAGCCAAACTGTTCTGGAGGAAAGATGGGAAAGAGCTTCATGAGGGTGTGAACAGAGGAGAGATCCTGCCCAACAATGATCCAGATTTCTGCTGATCTGGATCTTTCATCAGTCAAACCTGAGGACTGGAGGAGCTACGATTGTGTGTTTCAGCTCTGTGGTGTGAATAAGGACATCATCACCAGACTGGACAGAGCAGTGATCAGAACCAATGAAGGTCAGTCTGCACTCAGAAGGGATGAAGGTCAGAAGCACACATTTAGTTTACTGTAATATAATAGTGCATAGTAAAGGGCAGTTCATGCAGTCTTATGTGTTAAAAATAGAATAACTTTGTCAGTTTATTTCACACTTAAAGTCTAGACTGGGACATGTTTCCCATCTTGAAATAATTATGTGAACCTGCTGAAAATAAAAGTGAGTTGTATTTCCAAACTAAGAACATAAAAGGGATTTAGGACTCTTTACCAAACACTAAACGCTGTTACGACTGGGATTGTAATCATATGCAAATTTGAGTGTGCAGGTGCTCCTCCGTGGTTGGTGCATCCAGGGTGGATGGCTCGCACCGATTGGCTGAGGACCGGGAGGCAGCGGATAAGAAGAGACCGCCAGGGACTGCCATTCATTCATCCTCGGCCCAACCCAACCGGCAGACCGTTCACTATCACTATGTTGATTTGATGTTAGAGCATGTAGGGGTGGACCGCCTTTTTGTTTGATCAGTTTTCTCCTGTTTCTGTTGGGCAGGGAGGAAAGTGGTTGTCGTTTGGTTTAGTTCTTTTGAGTAGGTAAGTTGTGTTTATTCTTGAGGCTACCTTTTGTTTATTGTTTTGGCCTTGGGTTCACCCTGAAGTTATGATATGCTCCCTTCCTTTGTTTAACTGCACTCACTGTAAATAAATCACTGTCACAAAATATTAAGTGTGTGACGTGCTGCTTTGGGTTGGACGGGGATGGATCACCCTTTATGTTGTGGTCTGGCCGCGCCTAGACGGGCCATAACATAATTGGGGGCTCGTTCCGTGTCTTTTCTCGCTTTTTGGTAAGTTGGGTTGGCGTGTCCAGTTCTGGTTAGCAGTTTTAGTTTTTTGTGAGAACGGGTTGCGGTCAGATATCTCAGGGATGGTTTCACTCACAAGGCAGGTCAACGATTTAGAGTTGAGTGACTGTCAGCCACTCAAGAAGGTGGATGATGATCCATAGGTGAGCAGGGCGGGGACTTGGAGTAAATCCCGCCCACAACAATTACACACAGACACAAACCTGCCAGAGTAATATCAAGGCAAGAGAATGACTGACTGGGCAGGACGAAGTTACTGTGTTGTGATTCCCGGTACTTTTAAGACTACATTACTACTGTCCTGTACTGCGTATAATTGAAGTTCATTTTCTGTTAATGTATCACAGAAAATGTCTAAATATTTTGGCCACGCAGTTTTACACAGTATTGGAGGAGTTATTTTATCGTGATTGCACCGACTTGTTCACAGACATTTCAAAATGAATAAAAGTTTTTATTGAGTTACAGGTTTTTTGCATGTTAACTATTGTCTTTTGGAAAACGCTTATTCAGGTTTGAAAACTTCAACTATGTTGTGAGAAAAGTGCCAAACTGAAAAGAAAGCTTTAACAATTATGTGTATATATATATATATATATATATATGACCCCCTCAGTGAGAGGGGTCAGCCACCTCCTGTACATGGATGACATCAAGCTGTATGCCAAGAGTGAACGAGACATCGATTCACTGATACACACTACCAGGCTATACAGCAATGACATTGGAATGTCGTTCGGACTGGAGAAGTGTAGTCGGATGGTAACGAAGAGAGGGAAGGTAGTCAGAACCGAGGGAATTGAACTACCAGAAGGCAACATTGCAGACATAGAGGACAGTTACAAGTACCTGGGGATCCCATGAGGCGAATGGGAACCATGAAGAGGCCGCTAGGAAAGCTGCAACCACCAAGTACCTGCGGAGGGTCAGGCAAGTCCTGAGGAGTCAGCTGAGCGGTAAGAACAAGATCCGGGCCATCAACACCCCACGCCCTGCCCGTGATCAGGTACCCTGCTGGGGTAATAGGCTGGCCAAAGGAGGACATAGAAGCCACTGACATAAAGACAAGAAAGCTCCTTACCATGCATGGAGGGTTTCACCCCAAGTCCAGCACCCTGAGGCTGTACGCTAAGCGGAAGGAAGGGGGCCGGGGACTGGTGAGTGTCAGCACCACAGTCCAGGATGAGACAAGAAACATCCACGAATACATCACGAAGATGGCCCCAACTGACAGCGTACTCAGTGAATACCTCAGGCAGCAGAAACCCAAGAAAGAGGAGGAAGGCGAGGAACCATCATGGAAGGACAGGCCCCTGCACGGTATGTACCACCGGCAGATAGAGGAGGTGGCTGATATCCAGAAATCCTACCAGTGGCTGGACAAAGCTGGACTGAAAGACAGCACAGAGGCACTAATCATGGCAGCACAAGAACAAGCTCTGAGTACAAGATCCATAGAGGCTGGGGTCTATCACACCAGGCAAGACCCCAGGTGCAGGCTGTGTAAAGATGCCCCAGAGACAATCCAGCACATAACAGCAGGGTGCAAGATGCTAGCAGGCAAGGCATACATGGAGCGCCATAACCAAGTGGCCGGCATAGTGTACAGGAACATCTGTGCGAGTATAACCTGGAAGTCCCGAGGTCAAAATGGGAGGCGCCCCCAAGGGTGGTGGAGAATGACCGAGCTAAGATCCTGTGGGACTTCCAGATGCAGACGGAGAAAATGGTGGTGGCTAACCAACCGGACATAGTGGTGGTAGACAAACAGAAGAAGGCGGCCGTAGTGATCGATGTAGCGGTTCGAATGACAGCAACATCAGAAAGAAGGAACACGAAGCTGGAGAAATACCAAGGGCTCAGAGAAGAGCTCGAGAGGATGTGGAGGGTGAAGGTAACGGTGGTCCCAGTGGTAATCGGAGCACTAGGTGCGGTGACTCCCAAGCTAGGCGAGTGGCTCCAGCAGATCCCGGGAACAACATCGGAGATCTCTGTCCAGAAGAGCGCAGTCCTGGGAACAGCTAAGATACTACTTGGGACCCTCAAGCTCCCAGGCCTCTGGTAGAGGACCCGAGCTTGAAGGATAAACCGCCCGCAGAGGCGTGCTGGAGTGTTTATATATATATATATATATATACATGGATTAGTCTCCATCCATATATACAGGTCGCCAGTCTGTCGCAGGGCCAACACAGAGACAGAGAAAACCATTTGCACTCACTTTTACTCACATTCACACCTCTGGGTAGTTTGAAGCCTAACCCCACTGCATGTCTTTGGACAGTGGGAGGAAATGGTAAATGGTAAATGGCCTGCATTTGTATAGCGCTTTACTCAGTCCCGAATAAGGACTCCAAAGCGCTTTACACTACATTCAGTCATTCACCCATTCACACACACATTCACACACTGGCAATGGCAAGCTACATTGTAGCCACAGCTGCCCTGGGGCGCACTGACAGAGGCGACTAGTGATCCTTAATTTTTTAGGGCTGTCATGGTTTTCAGTTGTATTTATACCCAAATATATAAATATATAGGTCCCACCACTTTAACATTGAAAATCATGCCAGCAGTAAAAAAAATTAAGCATCAATATTGTGCTTAGATAAACAATTTTTTTATTTTGTGTATGATTAATTAAATAACTGAAAGCATTTTCTGTTAAATTTTATTATTTTTAGTGATACGGTTATTAGATGTGATGTGATACTGAAAAATGTCACATTGGGTTATAGGGTAAAATTAAGTAAGCTAACCAACACTAGGAAAGTCAAGCAGCTTCTTTCATTTGGACTTTGCTGTGAGTTTAATTACCGTCTGTCTCTGTTCGTTTTTTGAAACCCAGACTTGACTCTTAACATCCCCTCTTAACGCTTCCCTTCATCATTCATATGAAGATATTTTACTTTCAGTTTCGTTGTTAACCCCAAAGGCTGCGTTTACCCCAGATTTAAGTGACGTTTACTGTCAGAGTAAATTCCTATTGGCTCAGATGGAGCCAATCGTTTTCTCCTATTTTATCTTTGATACTTGAGCTCGAAGCATGGAGGCGCTTTTTCTAGACAAGCGAGCAGACAAAGTCTGTTAAAGGTTTGAATGTATATGGTCACAATGTGAATGTTTATGGTCACAATGAAGGCCTTCATCTTCGTTTTTCTCCTGGGAATACAGGGGGCAGTGGCAGGTCAGTTTGACTGTTATATTTGTCTTTTTATATGTCCGATTTATGTAATTTGAAAGACAAATGGACGGACTGTTTGCTCCCCTGAAAGTTCCTGTACGCTGAACATTTGGTTGTAATGGATCCTAGTCAATGTTTAGAAACGATCATGTTATACAGGTAATTAAATCGTCTGTTTATCTCTTCAGTACCTAATAATAAACATTAAAGTTTAGATGAAGGCAAAGATTAAAACAAGGCGACTATTTGATGATTTCCCGGTTTTAACCGTTCGTGATGCATTTTTAAGCGTTGCGACTCTGCTGTGTCTCCAAACAGTCCAACAAATAAAACATCAGTGAGGAGGTCTGATGATAATCTGGTTCAATTCAATTCAATTCAATTTTATTTATATAGCGCCAAATCACAACAAAAGTCGCCTCAAGGCGCTTTATATTGTACAGTAGATCGCACAATAATAAATACAGAGAAAAACCCAACAATCATATGACCCCCTATGAGCAAGCACTTTGGCGACAGTGGGAAGGAAAAACTCCCTTTTAACAGGAAGAAACCTCCAGCAGAACCAGGCTCAGGGAGAGGCGGGGCAAAAAGAAAAGTGTTAAGCCTAATCTTGAAAGTAGAGATAGTGTCTGTCTCCCGAATCCAAATTGGAAGCTGGTTCCACAGAAAAGGGGCCTGAAAACCGAAGGCTCTGCCTCCCATTCTACTTTTAAATACTCTAGGGACAGCAAGTAAGCCTGCAGAGCGAGAGCGAAGTGCTCTAATAGGGTGATATGGTACTACAAGGTCATTAAGATAAGATGGGCCCTGATTATTTAAGACTTTGTATGTGAGGAGCAGGATTTTGAATTCAATTCTGGATTTAACAGGAAGCCAATGAAGGGAAGTCAAAACAGGAGAAATATGCTCTCTCTTTCTAGTCCCCGTCAGTACTCTTGCTGCAGCATTTTGGATTAACTGAAGACTTTTCAGTGAGTTTTTAGGACATCCTGATAATAACGAATTACAGTAGTCCAGCCTGGAAGTAATAAATGCATGAACTAGTTTTTCAGCATCACTCTGAGACAGGATATTTCTAATTTTAGAGATGTTGCGCAAATGGGAGAAAGCAGTCTTAAATATTTGTTTAATATGTGTGTTGAAGGACATGTCCTGGTCAAAAATACCATATTTCTAAGATTTTCAGGGCAGAGTACAATAACCTCAGTTTTATCTGAATTAAGAAGCAGAAAGTTAGCGGGGATCCAGGTCTTTATGTCTTGAAGACATTCCTGCAGTTTAACTAATTGGTGTGTGTTACCTGGCTTCATGGATAGATAGAGCTGCGTGTCATCTGCATAGCAGTGAAAATTTATGCTATGTCTTCTAATGATGCTGCCTAAGGGAAGCATGTATAATGTAAATAGAATTGGTCCTAGCACTGAAACCTGTGGAACTCCATAATTGACCTTAGTGTGTGAAGAGGACTCTTCATTTACTTGAACAGATTGCAGTCTATTATATAGATATGATAAAAACCACTGCAGTGCAGTACCTGTAATACCTACAGCATGTTCTAATCGCTCTAATAGGATATTATGGTCAACAGTATCGAACGCTGCACTGAGGTCTAGCAGGACAAGCACAGAGATGAGTCCACTGTCAGAGGCCATAAGAAGATCATTTGTAACCTTCACTAAAGCTGTTTCTGTGCTGTGATGAGCTCTGAAACCTGACTGAAACTCTTCAAATAAGCCATTCCTCTGCAGATGATCTGTTAGCTGATTTGAGGCCTTAGTTTTCACTGGAGCTACAGTATCCAGAGTCGTACGTAGTGAGGAGGTAAAATTATTAACAAGATAATCGACCTCTGTTGGAGTAGCGTTCAGATAGCTGCTCTGCTCTATGTTGGTACAGGGCACTGAAGATGATAATAGTGGGTGGATTATATTCTTAAACTTAGTTACAGCACTTTCAGAAAGACATCTACTTTGATAAAGTCTACTCTCCACTGCTGTGCAATCAATTATTGTAAATGTAAATGTTATCAGGAAATGATCAGACAGCAGAGGGTGGTGACAGTTATTAAAACGTTTATTTTAAAAACTAACTACCATTTTAATTTTCATGAGGGTTTAAAACATTTTCACACAACAGCTGCTCATTAAAGTTAACTAAAGTTCATTTTAGTATCTTTATAAATATTATTTTTTATTTTGTTATTATTTAAAAATTGTTCAGTTTATGAAGAGCCACATGTCATTTGATGTAGTGACTTTTGTTGTGAGGTGTATAAATAAAATAAAATAGAATTCAATTGAACTGAATTGAGATGCAAATTATATCATTTTTACTTAATAATATCAGATAGTTTATGTATGTAAAGTGCCAATACACTACACATACCATCATGAAATAATTTTATCACAATTGAATGATCAATAAGAAGCTGCAGGTGAGAAATACCAGAAAAGTTTCGCAATTTATAAACAACCTCCACCAGGGAGCGCTCATGAGAAGAGTTTTAAACTAACAAATATTGTTGACTTGATAACTGAAAACTCACCTGAAAACCTGATTACAGAATAAAACATAAAATAACAATTGCTAAGATAATATTCCCCAAATAATAGTTACCTAACATTAGCTTTGGTTTTATTGATAATATTATCGATCAGATATTGGAAGTAAAACTTTCTGTAGCAACAAAGCTAAAAAAAAAAATCTATAAAAATAATATAAACAAAGAAGAAGCATCGATATGCTTCAATCACAATTCATATAATTTGAAATATCAAAAATTGAAATGCAAAAGAGAACAACTCACTTCAGAAGTCACGCTGCGTAACAAAAGCAAAACAGATTAAAAATAATACGTATTTTGTTTAACAATGAAAACAAAATAAAAATATAGTTAAATTAAAACCTATAATGAGTTCAAACCATCAATCATGAAAACTGAATTAAACCAAACTGAAGGACAAACAACAGTTTTAAAACTTTCTGTGAATAATCAGGTTCAAACTAGAATTTGAAGTTTTGAAGAAAAGAGGATCAAAAACATTAACCACTGAATATCTATTCATAAATCTATTTTGTGTTTATTGAAGGGACAGCAGGATTATTACAGGATGTCTTTAATGTGCTGTAGTTTTTCTTATTGTGTTATTTAAAAAATAAAATAATTTAGAAGTCTGTGTTCCTGAGATCTCACAACATTAACTGTTTCTTACAGTGACCCACTCGCTGAAGTATTTCCTTACTGCGTCCTCTCAAGTCCCAAACTTCCCAGAGTTTGTCACTGTTGGGATGGTTGATGATGTTCAGGTTGATTATTATGACAGCAACACGGAGAAAGCTGTGCCCAAACAGGACTGGTTTGCCAGGAACACAGATCAGCAGTACTGGGAGGGGAACACTGATATCTCCAGGGTTCAGCAGCAGCTGTTCAAAGACAACATTGAAACTGCAAAGCAGCGCTTCAACCAAACTGGAGGTTTGTTCATGTTTATTTTTTTTACTAATATTTGTTTTACAATTATTGTGAACTAATATTTGACTTTTAATAAAAACAATCCTGGACTGGAACTCTCCTTCAGTGGAAGCTTCTAGAAAGACCTGAGGACAGTCTGGTGTGTAGTTTTCCTGCAGTTATACGATTTTTTTTTAGAACGATAGGAGGCTGCAGAGTTTCAGAGGATGGAAACTTAAACCCAGGATCAGGATCTGAGTTTGCTGCTCAGGATCCTGTGTTTGTCTCTTCCTGTAGCTCACAGGAAGTCGCTCCGTATCTCAGTTCAGACGTCCCTCACAAATAATCACATGTTGTAATAAATTATAGAAAAAGAAAATATGTCAGACACTAGTGGTGCAACGGATCACGGTTGAGCCGAAATCCGAACCGATCCCACTCCACGGTTCGGTACGCACGTGATCCGAAGATTCGAAAAAAAAAAAAAAGTATGTGTGTGGTGCGCGCGGTCAGTCTGTCAAGCGGTAGTTATGGTCAACGCTAGCGGTCCAAGTGAGGAGCAGAGGAGTTTGCGGCATTTAAGCAGCCCTTTGCTGCCCAGTCCGACCGGGCTAAAGCTATTACAAAAGCTACTGGGGTGTCTGTTGTGCAAAACAAGGAGTTTAAACTGTGATCAACGTGCTTGAGCCGCGCTATGATATCTCGTTGCGCGTCCACTTCAGTGACAAGATCGTTCCAAGCATGTATGAGCAGGAGAAGTTTAAAGTTATGGCTGAACTGTCCCAGGCATCTTCTGTTGCTCTAACTACAAATGGGTGGAGCTCCAGGGCAACGGAAAGCCACGTGACCGTGACCGCTCGTTATAGCACAGCGGAGTGGTAGATACAAAGCCCTGCACTGCCCTATAGATTACATTAGATTAGATGAAACTTTATTTATCCCTCGGGTGGGTTCAAACTGAAATTCAGTTTCCAGTAGCACAGCACCCACAGAAGTTGCAGAATGTGAGCAGAAATATGCCAAATATACACATATATAAATACAGAGAATACAAAAGGGATAAATAGAATAAATAGGAATAAGAATACAAGGGAACGGCACATTTTAAGTATTGTGAGTCTATTACACCGTTGGTTATTAACAAAACTATTGCACAGTGAAAAGGCACTACAGCTTACTTGTTCCCCCCTCCTCTGTCCCCGTTTCCCCTCCAGCGAGGAGTTAAACAGTTTGTTAGGGTGTGGGACAAAGGACTTTTTAAGTCTGCTGGTCCTTGACTTTGGGAGAAGCAACCTCTCACTGAACAGACTCCTCTGGTTGTTTATGGCTGTGTGCAGAGGATGCAGAGGCTGCAGAGGCTGCCCAGCATGGTCCATAATATCCATATTGCACCTTAATTTGTTTTTATATAAGTGCGTGGAATCAGTCTTCAGTTGAATGTTTTTAATAGGCAAAAAATACTTAAATAAGTAAACGGCGAGTGGAATTTATGTCTTTTTTTCTTAATTTTTGCTGATCCGAAAATTGATCCGATCCGTGACTTTAAAACCGTGATCCGATCCGAACCGTGAGATTTTTGATCCGTTGCACCACTATCAGACACCATCAACAGCATCTTAGGATGAAATAATTTATCATCTAGCTGAGATGTTAAATGTGCTCTGATAGAAATGCGGCGCTGAACGAACTGTATCAGGCCATCAGTGAGCAACAAACAACACACCCAGACGGTTTCATCATCCTCGCAGGAGACTTTAATCATGCTGATCTTAAAACTGTTCTCCCAAAGTTTCATCAGCATGTAAAAGTTTCATCAGCATGTACATTTTCCAACAAGGGGAGACAACACATTGGACCTGGTCTACACACAGGAAAAAGGAGCATACAAAGCCATCCCCTCCCCACATCGGCACCTCTGATCACCTCACTGTTATGCTAATGCCAGCATACAGACAGAGAGTGAAAGTCACCAAACCTGTTATGAAAGAGGTAAGAGTGTGGCCACAGGAGGCCACCTCTGCTCTTCAAGACTGCTTTGGGTCAACTGATTGGGATATATTCAAGGAAGCAGCCACCTACAATAACATCATAGACATTGAGGAGTACACAGACACGGTGAGCTCATACATCACCAAATGCATTGATGATGTTACACAAATGAAAAGTATCACAACTCGAGCCAACCGGAAGCCATGGCTAACAGGGGATGTCCACAGGCTGCTGAAGGCCAGAGACAAGGCCTTCAGAGCTGGGGATGAAATAGGCCTGAGAACAGCGAGCCAACCTGTCCCGTGGCATCAGGAAAGCGAAACAGGACTACACACACAAGATAACCTCCCACTTCAATGACAGCAAGGACGCACGAAGCCTATGGCAAGGCATCCAGGCTATTACAGACTACAAGCCTGCAGCGCGTAGCTGTGAGAGCGACACCACTCTGCTCAACAACCTGAACAGCTTCTTTGCACGATTTGAAGCACAGAACAACACACGCCCACAGAAAAAACACCACCACCTCCACACGACCAGCCTCTGTGCCTGTCTGCTGCCAGCATGAAGAGGACACTCATCACCATCAACGCCCGGAAAGCAGCGGGTCCAGATAACATCCCTGGTAGTGTGCTGCTGAAAGACTGCGCAGAGGAGCTGAAGGATGTCTTCACAGACATCTTTAACATCTCCCTGAGGCAAGCCACTGTCCCATCATGCTTCAAGACTGCCACCATCATACCTGTGCCAAAGAAACCATCCCCAGCCTGTTTCAACGACTACCGCCCCGTGGCACTGACACCCATTATCATGAAGTGCTTTGAGCGACTAGTCATGTCACACATCAAATCCACCCTGCCTCCCACCCTGGACCCATACCAGTTTGCATACAGAGCGAAACGATCCACAGAAGATGCAATCTGCTCTGCCCTCCACCCAGCCCTAACTCACCTGGACAAGAAAGACTCATATGTGAGAATGCTATTCATAGACTTCAGCTCAGCATTCAACACCATAATACCACAACAACTCATCTGTAAACTGGACAGACTGGGCCTCAGCACCTCCCTCTGCAACTGGCTGCTGGATTTCCTCAGCCAGAGGCCTCAAGCGGTGCGTGTGGGCAACAAGGTCTCAAACAGCATCACCCTGAGCACGGGGCTCCACAAGGCTGTGTGCTCAGTCCTCTGCTCTTCACCCTGCTGACACATGACTGCACACCAACCTACAGCTCCAACCACCTTGTGAAGTTTGCGGACGACACAACGCTGGTGGGGCTCATCACCAAGGGCGATGAGACCCACTACAGGAAAGAGGTTGAGCTCCTGACCACGTGGTGCAGAGACAACAACCTCCTGCTAAATGTTAGCAAGACCAAGGAGGTTATTGTCAACTTCCAGAGAGACCACACCTGTCACCCCCATTGACCATCGACGGCGCTGCGGTGGAGAGGGTGAGCAGCACCAAGTTCCTGGGGTGCACATCAGTGAGGACCTCTCCTGGACCACCAACACAGCATCACTGGCCAAGAAAGCACAACAGCGCCTCTACTTCCTGCGCAAACTCAAGCGGGCAAGTGCTCCACCACCCATCCTGACCACATTCTACAGAGGAACCATTGAAAGCATCCTTTCCAGCTGCATCACTGTGTGGGGCGGTAGCTGCACTGACTATAACAGAAAAGCTCTACAGCGCATTGTGAGAACAGCTGAGAGGATAGTTGGTGTACCACTCCCCTCCCTGCAAGACATCTACACCACCCGCCTCACCCGCCAAAGCCATCACAATTGTCAACGATGCAACCCACCCGCGCACTGCCTGTTCAGCCTCCTGCCCTCCGGAAAAGATACAGAAGTCTCCGCTCCCGCACTACCAGGCTCACCAACAGCTTCATCCACCAGGCTGTGAGACTGCTGAACTCTCTCTCCTCCCGGCTCCCAGCCAGCAGAACCACCAGACTGGCAGGAGTATGGGAAGACAGACTGGACCCTACCCCACACACACACACACACACACACTCCACAACAAGGAAACACTCTCCACATTCCTGACTGAAAACGACTACCTCTACATTACAACTGCACACACCTGCTGCTATATATTTTTAGTATTTTCTTTAGCACTATTTATATTATTTATATTACTATTACTGCTGCTACAGTCTTATGCTGCATTAAAACAAAAACACTTACCAACCACAACCTGGGACTACGTCAAGTAGACAAGTACACTACTTTCCAGGGCGCACTGTGGAACACTTTATTATATGTTATGTGTAGGTCCTGTCTTGTTATATCCTGTATGTACCTAAATGTTGTGCATCTGCACTTTATTGTTGTCTATGTCTACGCATGGGACAGTGTGAAACGTAATTTCAATTCCTTTGTATGGCAAGTACATCTGAAGAAATTGACAAATAAAACTGACTTTGACTTTGATGTCACAGTTTTGACAGCAGTTTTTCCCGATTCTTGGGCCGATCGTGGCTCAAGAGTTGGGAGTTCGCCTTGTAATCGGAAGGTTGCCGGTTCGAGCCCCGGTTTGGACAGTCTCGGTCGTTGTGTCTTTGGGCAAGACACTTCACCTGTTGCCTACTGGTGGTGGTCAGAGGGCCCGGTGGCGCCAGTGTCCGGCAGCCTCGCCTCTGTCAGTGTGCCCCAGGGTGGCTGTGGCTACAATGTAGCTGCCATCACCAGTGTGTGAATGGGTGGGTGAATGGGTGGATGACTGGATATGTAAAGCGCTTTGGGGTCCTTAGGGACCAGTAAAGCACTATATAAATACAGGCCATTTACCATTAAACACATAATAATAATAATAATGATGATGATGATGTTATATTTAATACAAAAAGTAGAATCAAACAGGGTTGACTTTGTAACAGGCTGAAAGTAGAGACGGCTCAATGACCCGTTCACTGTCCACGGCCCCTTTATGAATGAATTTAACTAAATGCATCAACCATTGTGAAAATGAAACAGACATTCAGCCTGTTTTCATGAGGAAATGTTTTCAGGATTATCTTTCATTAGCAGAGGTTCCATAAATAAATCGGGGACAAACTTAAAGCTACTCTGTGGAAAATAAATAAATATTTAACTTTTAGTTTTACTTCAATAGTACAACAGTTTGGTGAGAAGTAGGTAGACCAAAAATAAGAAACACAAACTAACAGACAGACGTTTAACACTGATTTTTGTCCTATTTAAAAATAAGACAGTAAATATGAGTTTCAGTCGATGTTTAATATTTTTGGTCCCAGAATTAAAATTTAATGGGTTTGTTTTTTACTAATAAACAACAATCTGAAAATATAATCAAGGAAAGTAAAGTGTTAAAATGTCTTTTTTTTTTACTAAAATAATAAAAATACAAATAAGAAAAATGTCTTATTTTTCCCATAAACTGGCTGAAGGTTGATTATTAAGGTGGTGTCGTTAAATTAGGACGCCATAAAATTCAGCAAGAACCCTTTCAGAAAGCCTCCCTATGAGCGGTGAAAAAACCCACGGGTTGTTTTGGTCATTAAACACAGCTTTGGTCACTCATCTACGCAACATTTACGAGCGGCGGAAAATAAGCGTTCTTGGCGGGTCACTGAGCTTGCTTTTTCTGGCGCTCAGTGACTAGTGATGTAATATTCAGGGTGGTATCAACAATACTGATACTTTGTACAAAAACTTAACGTGTTATTGTATTTGAAATTATAGCTTCATAATGATCACAGGACATCAGACTACTTGTTCTTATTGTTTAGTTATGAAGAATTATCATATAGTTTTGAGTTAATTGACGCTATTTGAACACGTATATCTTGTCATTTAACATGTATATACTTGCCTGGACATTTCAACAAAAACGTTCAACATTCACACTTTCAACCAAGTAAATACAGGAGCAGTATTGTCGATATCAGTTCCAATAATTTTAAATTATTCAGGCAGCTAATTGGGGGAGAGTAGTGAGCCAAAACCACTATATCACTGTGTTGTTACTTTCCACAATAATTAGTTGAAACAACAAAACACACTTTTCAGCTTTTCATGCTTTTTGAAACTCAGTTTTTTGGAGACCTATAATGTAAATTCTGTCTCTAAAGCACACAAAAAGGTCTGGACATTTTTCATAGTGCATGTTTGAGGTTTAATTTTCCAAAGAAATTGTTGGAGCTATTTAATTTTTATTTTTATTATTCTGAAATTTGTTGGGGTTTTGTTGTTGGTTTGATAATTGGACTTCTTTTGCCTGCGTACAACACATTACCACAGTGCAGCAGTGGCTTGTGAATTTTAAGCTGTAGGATGTTTGGTTGGACAAAGGGAATCCCCACTATAATAATTAACACAGTTCAGCGGCTACATACTGAACTTGAAGGATAAAAGCAAAGTATCAATCCAGTCATGCTAGTATTGATCCGTAACCAATACTAGTGTTGGTATCAATACTATTGATATTGGATCGATCCGCCCACCTCCATCAGTGACAGCTGTGAGCGTTTTCTTGACTCATGCAGGGCCTCCACATGTTTCTCCTCCACCTAATCTACACTCCAATCAAAGGAGTGCAGACAACACCAGCTCATCTCATATTCACTTTGTTGCCGCCTATAAGGAGGTGTTTTTGCGAGATTTCCATGGACATTCACGGCGTCCTGATTTAGAGCTGGGCGATAAGACCCAAAATTCATATCTCGATATTTTTTAGCTGGATGGCGATATAAGATATATCTCGATATTTTTTTAAAGCCATAAAGTAAGAACAAAAAGAGAGTTCTTAGTCAAAGCCGTGTCCCAGATGTCACACAGGCACTTTTATTAACATACAGCATAGATGTACATGAAAAAATTACTCAAAAATAAATTATGAGCATTTATTAAATAATGACGCTCTATAAATAAAAGAAAACTATGTTGTTTTGTGCATAACAAATAGCTCACAATTGTGCAGTCAAAATGTAAACTAAAAGACGCTGAGCATAATAACAGACAGATTTCACAGCTGCTCTGTTCCCAACTTCTATTGCGTGACTGACAGCCTGGAGTTTGAAATCCGCTTCGTAACCATGTCTCTGAACAGGTGCCATTTATGGTCCTTATACACACACAGTACCGTAATATTACGTTGAAGCACAGTACGTATTACTCCACGAGGCTCCTCGGTAGCCGTAATGCTCCGACATCCATCAAGCGGTGCAGCTCCGTAGCTTACCAAAGTCGAACTAAAACATTTTTTTAAACATTGCTGAGCGCCGTGTACCACATAAAATCGGTTCGCGGTCATCAAGCACAACCACAATTCATACAAAAGGCGCACAGTCAACTTTTGAGAAAATTAAAGGATTTCAGGCAGTGCGGTGGCTAGCTCGTTAACACGTTGACGCCGTCCAGCCCCACGCACGGGGCGATGCGCAGTAACTGGTTAACGGAGATTTGCCGTGTCCATCTTGTCGCTGCCTGCAGGTGAAGCGATGGGGAGGAGGGGGAGTTGTGTTCAGTGAAGGAGAGGCGAGGCCGAGTAACGTTGTGTAGAGACAAAAGAGAGGCAAACTTGCGGCTCCGCAACTATAATTATAACGTAACATAGACTATATCGATATAAAGGATATTGTTACTACTTATATCTCGTATAAAAATATATCGATATTTTTAAAAAACTCGATATATCGCCCAGCTCTATCCTGATTTATTGATTAGCAATTTTAATATAATTTATTAAACAAACGGGCTGGAAAAGTGTGGAATTTGAACCTAGATGGTGTGTAACTCCACATGTTCATATAAAGAAAATACCTGTGATGATGCACGAGGCGTTTCTCGTGGCTTTGAGAGCAGCGATGTTATAAAATCAGGAATGACTCCTCGTGTCGCTGTCACCTGTAGACTGGCTGCTCTCATCACAGCATCAGTGGCGCTCAGGTTCCTACTCAAAGACGCCCACAGATTTCTGTGCTACACATCCAATAATATCATTAACGTGAATGTTTTAATATTTTAAGTGCAAAATCTGATCTGGTCACAGTGCTGAAAAACACCAAAAGTGTCCCAGCATGGAGTCAAATTCAAAGTCTGAATTATTGTTTCAGTCCTCTGCTCTTAGTAAATGTAATAAAAATGACAACATGGTTTTAAAGTCTTAGAGGAACCTTTTTCACCTTTTTGTCAGGTCACAGCACAAGAAATTAACTGATTTATCAAAACTTATTTCTTGCATAGTCATCAATGATGACATGAAGCATTTGCTGGAGCCTGAAATACTGTAAGTAGAACTCCAGATTAGATTAATGTCACATGATCATATTAAACAGATACCTCTAGAAAAACCTCAGGACAGTCTGGTGTTTAGTTTCTCACAGGAAGGATTTTGGTGGACTGATGACGGCTGCAGAGTTTCAGAGGATGGAAAGTAAATCTAGAATCAGGATCTATGTCGGCTGCTCAGGACTCCAGCTTAGTGTGTTTGTCTGATCCTGCAGCTCACAGGAAGTTGCTCCACCTACAACAGCATAGATAAACTGTGCAGTGATATCTCTGCAGGCAGGACGTAGATGTGCTAACGGGAGAAAATAAATTCTGTTTTTTCCCAGTGTCTTTTTCTAAAATCTACATTGTTAATAATGATTTGTTTAAAAATCTTCCACTGAGACAAAAGCAGCCATAAATGTAGATCCTCTATATGTTGATCACGTCTCTGTGTCAGTATAAGACTTTAGTGCAGTCTCTCTCTGGTTCACTGCAGTCTTTGTCTCTGTGTTTCTGTCAGGTGTTCACATTGTCCAGCAGATGTACGGCTGTGAATGGGATGAAGAAACAGGTGAAGTGAATGGATATGAGCAATACGGCTATGATGGAGAGGACTTCATAAGCTTTGAACTGAAGACAGAGACGTGGGTCGCTCCTGTACATGAGGCTCTCATCACCAAACGGAAGTTGGATCATGCTCTGACTGTTCGGAAAAAGAACTACCTCACCCAGATTTGTCCTGAGTCGCTGAAGAAGTATGTGAACTATGGGAGGAGCTCTCTGATGAGGACAGGTAAAATCTATGACCAGAATTAGATTGTTAACCAAAAGTTATATGTCTCAGTTTATTACTTAATATGATATTAAATTAACCTTTTCATGCATGAATTATGAAAACCTCAATCAGGGCTTTTTTTTTCTTGAGTATTTTTATTCATCTTAAGGCATGAAAAAAAGATTTTTAAACTTCATTTTTTTAAACATGTACTTTTCATTTTCAAAGAGTATTTTTACATGTCCACTTAGTTGTACAACAAACATTTTGACTTATGAATTTGACAAATGAATAATTAATATACACTGTGTAAAAACTATAAGATAAAAATATATTTTAAAAATATTTTATCACAGTATAACAATATATGTAACAACTATAACAACTATAACCATGCAAGTCATGGAGTGACTCATCAGTGTCTAATGTAGTGGTTTATGTGCAAGTTTACCATCAACACTGACACAAATACAAGAAGACATGGTTTAAATAATAATAATAATCTTTTAAAGTTGCTCCTGGTCGTCATAGCAGATCATCTTCCACAGTTTTAGCTCTGATATACTCATTTCTAATCCTTCTCACTCCTTATGATAATTTTAATATCATCAGTTCTGTCTCCTGTATTTTTCTCAGTGCCACCATCCTCAGATATTAAATCACAGCAGGTCTCGTCATCCACGCCGTCTCGTCTGCACTGTGCACCTCTCCAGCTTAAATAAAAGTCATAGTAATAATACAGAAAGAATGAACTGTTTCTCTTTACTCCACAGTTCTTCCCTCAGTGTCTCTCCTCCAAAGGTCTTCCTCCTCTCTGGTCACCTGCCACGCTACAGGTTTCTATCCTAACAGAGCCAAGATGGTCTGGAAAAAAGATGGAGTGGAGTTTCATAAGGGTGTGAACAAAGGAGAGATTCTCACCAACAATGACGGGACCTTCCAGATGAGTGTTGACCTGGATGTCTCATCAGTCAAACCTGAAGACTGGCACAGATACAGATGTGTGTTTCAGCTCTCTGGTGTGAACGAGGACATCGTCACCAGACTGGACAAAGCCGTGATCAAGACCAATGAAAGTAAGTTTGGAATCAGGAACAGATGAGTGATAAACATGGGAATCACACACTTGAATTACTGCAATAGCCCTGTGGTTCATGTTGGATGAAAAAGTTTGTTTACTTTGATTTTCTTTCTGTCAGAATAATTTTAAGGCCTAAATCAGTTTAGACCAAGTTGTGTTTTTCCACCACATTTTTTCCTTGCTGAACATTGATGAATATAAAACATGTTCATGTGTGGCCACTGATTATCTGACTAATATACAGCTTTAGAAGATTAAATAGTTAATGGGGGAAAATGTATATTTTGAAACATTGCTATGTTCAAATTTATTGGCAATGTATTGAAATTAAATTTAATGGCAGAACTTTTATTGTTGGAATGAAAACAAACATTAGTGAGACAAATATGTAGTGACCATAAACAATGCTCTTGTACAAGATTGTTATCTGATTGGAAACTTTTTGTTCTCACCTTTTGTTTGTTCTGTGATCCACAGGAAGTTCCTTCTCCCTGATCATCACTGTTGTTGTTACTGTGGTTGTTCTTGCTGCCATCGCTGTGATCGCATTCATTATTTACAAAAAGAGGACAGGTGAGAAACAAACTTCCTGGATTTTTCTTGTATAATGCAACAACAATGATGACATAGTGCAAACAATAATAATGATAGTAAGAGTAATATGACTTAATTGAAGTCATTATTAACAGTTTTCAAAAGAAAACAAACAATGCACACAGGATTAAACAGGTAACAACCAAAAGCAGTGTAAGCTGAGTCTTCAGGTTAATATTAAAGTATTTTAACACTTTCTCTGCCAGCAGGATGATCAGACTCTTTTAAATCCTCAATATATTACAACAATATTCATTAATCATGCTTGTTGTGTTTCATAACTTGCCCTTCATTTCTCTGCATTATCCCACTTGTAGATTTTTGTCCAGTTACTTCACTTTTTCTTCTTGTCTGTTATTTACTTTTTTCTGCATCATTTTTCTTTCTGTCTTTGTGGTTTTTTTGTTTTTTGTTTTTGTTTTGTTTTTTTACACCTGAGCTACAGTTTGGTTGTCAAGGAACAAAATAACCACCAACTCAGTTATTGAAACCCAAACATTGTTTCTCTTTTCTTAACCATCAACTCTGCCAAACAAACACATCCTAAGGTACACCTTTACCTGCATTAGAAATGTGTACGTTCTCTACCTTCAGTCACAACATATCTATAAACACATTAGTGAGTAAGCCCAGTGTCTATGTTTTTAATTTTAAAAAATTAAATTAATGCTTTTGTCCAGATTACAAAATGAAAATATGAAATTATGTTTCCTGCCTTGTATAATACATGAAAAAAATTGTGTTAACATTTATAACAAATTATTAAAAAGATGCATTTTTTCCTTTTTATTTCAGAGAGACCTCCCCCATCTCGTAAGTTAAACTTTGTCCCTTTTCTCTAATCTCTTGTCCACACGAAATTAAAAAGGTTTCTGTACTTTAATCTAAACAGTCTTTCAGGGCTGTTTCCTGTTGTGTTCGATTGTTGTAAAAGTGACAGATGAGAGCAGGATGTGGACTAACATTGTGTTTCTGACCTACAGCTGCAGAGAACCGTGAAGTCCAGGAGCAAATGCTTCCTCAAGACTAAACCACAAACAGCTCTGCACACAGTGAGTTACTTCATATTTGTGTCTCATGTTTTAGCTTTCTTTTAAAACTAATGTAAAATAGTGGCTGTAGTAAAATCTCCTGTTTAAATAGAACCAAAAAAGTGCTTTAGTATAACTTTAAATCATATTAAGAGAGAGATGTTTTCAAAATAACGTTTCATGAAATGATTTAACAAAATTAAAACAAATGTGTTAATTCCATTCAGAAACATATGAAGTAAATACTCGATTGAATCAGAATTTTAGATCTTAATGAAACTGTAAATAGGTTTTTTGTGGATTTGAATAATCCTAACATTTATTTTATTTCTTTTTTATCTCTACAGAGAACCTGACAGAAGACGTGTCAGCTCGTTCTTCTCCATAAACTGGAATTCATTGAATTCGTTGATTGTTCACATCATAAAATCTGTTAAAAAAAGATCTAAAATCTAAAATATAGTTGCAGGTGGTTTGTGAGTCACACAAGAGCAGTTCCACTGCTGGTTCAGATAGAGGGAGAGGAGGTGGAGGCGGTACAAGTACAAGTACCTCGGGCTGTGGGTGGACAACAAGCTGGACTGGTCATGCAACACAGAGAACCTGTATAATAAAGCCCAAAGCCGACTGTACTTCCTGGGGAGGCTGAGGTCTTTTAACATCTGCAGGAAGCTCCTGAGGATGTTTTACCAGTCGGTGGTTGCTGGAGTACTTTTCTATGCTGTGGTGTGCAGGGGGAGCAGCACAGCAAAGAAGGATCATCCAGGCTGGAAAAACTGATCAGGAAGGCTGGCTCTGTGGTCGGCATGAAGCTGGACACTCTGGTGACAGCGGCAGAGAAAAGGACACTAGAGACATTGCTGGACATTATGGACAATCCTCTGCACACGGCCATAAACAACCAGAGAGGAGTTTAACTCTCCAGAGAGGAACTCCTCTCTGAGAGAGAGAGGAGGGAAACAGGAGGATAAAGGAGGGGAACAACTAAGCTGTAGTGCCTCTTCTCTTCACTGTGCAATACTTTTTGTTAATAGTCAACGGTGCAATAGACTTCAATACTTGAAATGTGCAGTTCCCTTGTATTCTTATTCCTATTTATTCTATTTATCCCTTTCGTTGTCTCTGTATTTATGGTATTCTGCTCACATTCTGTAACTTCTGTCGGTGCTGTGCTATTTGGAAACCGAATTTCCCAGAGGAACCCACCCGCGGGATTAATAAAGTTTTATCTTATCTTATCTCTTTTAGATGCTTATTAGTCAAGATTTAAGTTTGAAAATGAGTTGCCAAACATTACATCATTAACATATACATCATAATGGTGGAATTAAATTATTCTGAATATAAATTCAGTATATGAGGCAAAAAGAGAGTCTGTATAATTGTAACAAGCTTGAAAGTGAACATTCGGTATGATCACCTTTATTCTTTAACAAAGACTCTTGGGCAGCTTTCTCATCATTTCTTTTATGAGGTTTTATGAGGACATTAAAAGCTGATTTTTCTGTTCTATGTGAAGATATTACACAGAGACTATAGACCATAAACTATAGACAGTTTTTTAGGCACACTGCACATGATGCTAAGATATTCTGAGATGTAAGTTTTCAGCTAATACGTAGCTCTTTGGGAATAAGAAGAAACATTTTGAAAGACTTTCTAAAAGCCTGGAAAGTTATTGATAAAGACTAGTTTAAAATTAAAACAAAGTCTGGCTCTTTGAAAGGAAAATATAAAGAAATAAGAATAAGGGGCGACTCAAGAATTTAACACAATATTGAAATTTCCTCCTAACTTTAAACTGTGTATCTGTCTCTTGTATAATTTTGTATTGTTTAATAGAGTAGGCTATTGTTCTTTACATTATTTACAAGGACAGTTCACCCTGCAAATTCACCCCAGGGTGAGACCATGCAGTGCTCAGAGAAACTACATGATAAAGAGTAAATAAAATAAAGAGCTATACAAATCTACAGGTATCATTTAGCGTGTTATATGTTAAAGTTTATGAGTACAATTAGAGAAAGACTGAACAAATATGGTATGTTTGGTTAGTTGTCAGGTGAAAGTCTCCTCCTTTCTAAATTCCAGTGCAGATTAAATTTTAAAGTTTCAACAGAAAATACCAAAGTGGAAATGTTTGGCCTTAATGCACAGCACCATGTTGAGGAACAAATAAATAAACACAGCATATCAATTGTCAACATGGTGGTGGAGGAATGATGATGCAAGCTTGTTTTGCAGCCATGGGAACCAGACACGTTGCAGCACAGACAACTATATGTTCACAACCACATCGTGTCCGATTACGAACCACAATTTAACTTCTTTAGACTGTAGAAAGAAAAAAAACACTGAACCAAGGAAAAACCATATAATTAAATCAGGTGATTTGTGCTGACCACTGTACCTCTTTGCTTTCAAACTGGAAAATCACACAAATTTAATAATTTGTTTGTCTTTTGTCTGTGACTGTAAATTTGAGTTACCAGAAAAAGCAATTCATTTAAAAATAATCCTGATGGACAACAACGCAGGATATAATCCAAGCAGCAACGATCCTCCTGTAAGTAGGAAAAACTCCACCTGCTGATGTGACTGTCCAGCGTTTGGCTTGAAAATATTCTCAAAAGAAGTGTTAGCTTTATGTGACTATGCCATGAGGAAAGCATGAATCAAGCTTTATGTTATAACTGCCTGTAGAACAGCTGAAGCTGTTCTTAGATTTTACTGGTCTGTGTACAATCATACAAATTTAGCATTGCCAGCAGATTGTTGTCAGGTTTGTTCCTGGTAGGTATTGGTCTGCAGTGTAACGAAAAGTCAAACTATTATTATTTTTGAATAGCTGTAAAAGAGCTGTAATTTTTTAATATACAGTGGCTTGCAAAAGTATTCTGCCCCCTTGAACTTTTCCACATTTTGTCACATTACAGCCACAAACATGAATCAATTTTATTGGAATTCCACGTGAAAGACCAATACAAAGTGGTGAACACGTGAGAAGTGGAACGAAAATCATACATGATTCCAAACTTTTTTTTACAAATAAATAACTGCAAAGTGGGGTGTGCGTAATTATTCAGCCCCCTGAGTCAATACTTTGTAGAACCACCTTTTGCTGCAATTACAGCTGCCAGTCTTTTAGGGTATGTCTCTACCAGCTTTGCACATCTAGAGACTGAAATCCTTGCCCATTCTTCTTTGCAAAGCAGCTCCAGCTCAGTCAGATTAGATGGACAGCGTTTGTGAACAGCAGTTTTCAGATCTTGCCACAGATTCTCGATTGGATTTAGATCTGGACTTTGACTGGGCCATTCTAACACATGGATGTGTTTTGTTTTAAACCATCCCATTGTTGCCCTGGCTTTATGTTTAGGGTCGTTGTCCTGCTGGAAGGTGAACCTCCGCCCCAGTCTCAAGTCTTTTGCAGACTCCAAGAGGTTTTCTTCCAAGATTGCCCTGTATTTGGCTCCATCCAAGCTGCAGCACAGTCTCATATAAATACAGACACACATACAGTGGCTTGCACAAGTATTCGGCCCCCTTGAACTTTTCCACATTTTGTCACATTACAGCCACAAGCATGAATCAATTTTATTGGAATTCCATGTGAAAGATCAATACAAAGTGGTGAACACGTGAGAAGTGGAGCGAAAATTATACATGATTTCAAACATTTTTTTACAAATAAATAACTCCAAAGTGAGGTGTGCGTAATTATTCACAGTGAGTTCATACATTAAATGGACTTTTTCCTGGGTAGTGTAACAGCCTTCCAATGTATCGGAGGTCAAGGTTCATCAACTTGGGGTCAGCTGGCTGCCTGACTACACTGAATGAACAGATTTTCCCATTAATACATTTTGTCTTCCCTGATGACACGGACAAGATCCTGATGCCAGGAGTCATCAGGCTCAAGTTACTATTGAAGTGGTTCATGAAACATCATTTTCACACATGTGCATTTCACTGAAATAAATATGTGAAACAGTATAAACTTAATGAAGTGAATGCATGCCATCATCAAAGTTAAAGGCAGTTCAGTGAAACATTAGTGTGACTTTTGTTGGCCAGAAACTGTAAAGCTTTCATTAAATGTGTTCAGCTTTCCCCCTTTGTTATGATGATTTTTTGTTTATCTCGTTTTTTGTGTGTGATTTGATGTTAAAAAAATCACAAGGTACTTTTTATTTAGTTTTACAATTGTTGCTGTTTTATGTGAGTTTAGGTGAGATTTTTAAGAGAACAGGACAGATGTTTCACTTCTGTGGTTTGGATAAATATTAACACCAATAAGAATGTTTACAAAAACACCAAGCTGACAAAATTAGAACAAATAGTTTTGCTCTAACAGTATTGTGGGTAAATTCTCAATTTGCAGTTTACAATGTAAATATGCTGATTTGCAGAAATGAAAATGTTTTCTTGTTTTTTCTTTTTAAATTTCTGTGTAAATTTTGCGCTGAAACGAGGACTGTTACCTCGTGACCTCTAAACTGTGAATCATTGTTTTTCCATCATGCTTGTTGACTTTAATTTAAATTAAATATTTCCAGTATCAGTTGTATAAATGTAGATATACATAAAGAGAAACACACAGGTCCACCTACATGCATGACACTTACATACTCACAGGGTTTGGTGATTTATTTCCCTTAATGTAACATTTGTGGATTTTCACATTTTTAACTGGAGACTTTAAACCACCAAATTTATTAGAGTAAACTATTTTTTAACGTATAAATCTGATGATAAAGGTTACTTCGTCTCTGCCCTGGTGTGTGAGGACTGGCTCCACTCTTGTCTTATTTTATCTCAGTGACAACGCAGGACAGGAAATGGATGGATGGAGTTCTTTGTCACTGTGTTTAGTAGCTTTTCAATAATGCTGTGAACACATTTTTCATTCCTTTTGTTCCCTGTGTGCTCACTGACTTTGCCTCCTGTATTGTCTGGTTTTCCTTGTTTTTATTATTTTTTTCTACATTTTTTCTTATTTTGTTGGACAAATTCATCAGCTTTTTATATAAACCTGTTTAGTTTTCTTTCAAATGTCATTTCAAATATTTTGAGACTGAAGTGTGTTTTCAGCACTAATGAATGCTGATGAAATACTTCTCGTACTTCAGAACTTTAAGGGTGTTTTTCTGTCTCTTGTAAACAATTTTTAATATCTGGTGTTTGTTTATTAGATAAATGTAAGTATTGCTGTTAATTTATTTTCTGTTTGTTATGATGACTTTTTAATAAAATCCACAATATTCTTATTTTATGTCCTGTTGTGAATCCACATTGAGTTTATTCTTCCCATGTGACTGTAGCTACAGTTTCATGAATATTTGCTTCAATAATATAAACTATCTTATAAACTAAACTATAAACTATGTAACTAAAGGGGAGATCTGACTTTTCACATGAAAAAAATGATGGAAAAAATGTGATATCAGCTTAGATGAATCTCACTTGGTTTGGTGCAGTCTCTGAGGAGGTAACAGTTACCAGTAATGATCATTCTGGTTATGATGTCATAGCACTGACACAGATCACTCCAAAATAATGTGCCTTTAAAACTAAAATGAAGTGTAACGGAAACACAAAAAATGTTGTTAGAGCAGCTGCTTCACCTCTGTTGGAACTATGGGAACAGCTCTCTCCTAAAAACAGACTGGACGATGCTCTTTCATTTCTATCCTTTGTTCAACTTTTCTTATCTTAAATGCTGCTTTCACTTTAATTCATAAGCAGCTGTAATTTGTCTGTTCAAACACATTTCTATTGTGTTATACTATGTTTTTGGATCCATGTGTTTGATTTGGTTTTTGTGTCACCTTCAAGTCTAAACGTATTGATGTTTTCTGCGTAAAGAAAACGTGTGGACCACTAAACCATGAAGTAACTAGAACTTAAATATTAAAAGTACCAAGAAAAAAGGAAATGAAAAGAACAGCATCAGGTGTTCAAACATCTGCAGAGGTTTTAAATTTCTCTTCAGTCAAACAGTTTTCAGTGTTGAAGCTGCAGATATAAGCTGACAGGAGCTAACTTTTCTGTTTAAGAACATTGTTTGACTCTTTATCCTTTGTTTGTTTGGGTCTCACTTCTGAGAAGTACAGAGGTAACAGCGTGTTACATGAGAATGATAACAGTAGATAGCAGGCTGAGCTGAAAGTAGGTCCAACCTTAGACTTGTACTGAAGTACCTTAAAATGCTAACACATAACTACCACAGAAGACATGGATAAAAGAATATGATGCCTTCGACAATATAATTACATATAATCAATATAATATCACGACTCAATAACTACACAAATTTGTGATCACACAGTTATTGCTCTACCCTCCACAGAGCGCCACATGACAGAAATTCAGTGAATTCATTTTTGATATTTTTGTTTCCAATTCAACATGAGCCACAAAGAACAGATTTTATGATGCCATCAAAAACTGGTTCAATGTGTGAGTTTAAACCAGATATAACTGACGTTTGCTCTCAGGATGAATTCCTATTTGTTCTGATGGACCTTTGACACCTGAGCAGGAAGCACTGAGTCTCGTTTTGTGGACAATAAAACTAATAAAGTCTCTTAACAGTTTACATGTTGATGGTCTTGATGTTCCTGCTTCTCCCGGGAATACAGGAGGTGACGACAGGTTATCTAGGAATTTTATGTTTTTGTCTTTTTATTTGTGGCAGCCTTTTTCTGCATCATTTGATCCCCAGAGAATTGCAGCCTGTTTCAGCTGCAATAAATCCCTGTAGATTATAATTATATTATAACCTTAATGTACTTCTCATCTTATTTCCCGAACGGTCGCCAGTGTGGACTGATCTTCATGCTTTAACTGGTACAGATTTTACACTGAATATCCTTCCTGACACAAGCCTTCCATTTATTCCTGCTTGGACTGAAGGAGTAGACTTTCTCATGACTCCCTGAGTCTGGGTTTGTGTCTCCTCCTGGTCTTGAACTGGGGATTGTTCATGTGTGAGGTGAATACATAAATGCATAAAACAAACAAATCCTGCATTTCATGCTAATTCCCAATAATTAGCATTTAGCATTAGAAGATGAGAAATGATGTTTATATTTTGAACTTAGCTATTTTTTTAAATTGCTCATTGCACATCTTTTTATAAGTGAAGCTGCCATCTTTCTAAACGATCCAACAGCTGTAATTGACATCAGTCAGGGGGTCTGTTGGTAATTTAGTGGCTGTAACCAAAACTTTTTTTTTCGCCACAAAATACCATTTTCATTTTTATGAAGAGTTAAAACCTTTAACCGCTACAGCTTATCAAGTAAAATAATTATACACAAACCCACTCTTTGAAATATTTCTTTACTACGTCTTCTCAAGTCCAAGACTTCCCAGAGTTTGTGGTTGTTGGGATTGTCATGGTTTGCCAGGGCAAGCCGTGGGGATGTGGGGGAAAGGAGGACCCAGAACGCTGGACTCTTCACTGCAAGTGCTGCTGATCTGGGCTCATCGGGGGAGCCCAGATCAGGTGTGTGGCAAGGACTTTGGGTGTTGCCAGTCCCCTAGCAGGGCCACACCCACCAGGCCTGAAGGTGGCTGTGACTTGGCCACAGAAAACACATGCACACACACACACCTGCCTACATACAAATGTGGACAGAGAACAGTAGCAGTGCAGACACAAACACACACCAAATAATAATAATAATAATAGCGCACACTGCTCACGGACCCCGAGTCCCCAGAGCTGGGTCCGTGACTGGGATGACTGATGAAGTTCAGATGATTCGTTATGACAGCAGCATCAGGAGAGCTGAACCCAAACAGCAGTGGATGAACGATGCAGCAGATACACAGTACTGGGAGAGGAACACTGCGTTTTTTCCTCCATTAATAATTTAAAGAAGCGCTTCAACCAAACTGGAGGTTTGTTGATGTTTTTACTGACACATTCTGTTAATGTTTTTTTGTTTGTTTTTGCAGTACATTGAAAATTTGTCATTTAGATCACAGTCCGAACTCTTGTTTAGATGGTATTAACTTGCCTTGACCACAGTGGCTTAGTCTTGAACCAAATACTCAATTAGATGGTCAAAGGAAAATTAATCAACAGCAGGTTTGATGATTAAATCATGATGAAAGTATTTCATCCAACTAAACTCCAAATATTTACAGGTTCCTTTTTTTTGTACAATTTCTCAGTTAATCGATTAAACTCTCATGGACACTGGAAAGGATTGGACTCAAGAGTGTGAGACTTAAAGGTTCGGTGACATTGTGTTTATTTACGGTGAAGGCAAAACAGGGTTACAAACAAAAGGAATGATTGCTAGCGTGTCCAGGGTGCCAGCACAAACAGATCCACAGATAGTTTCTCTCGAGGGAAAACTCTCTTGGAAAGTCACTCAGACAAACTCAGGATTCCTGTGCTGTACTTCTGTCGTGACCTTGTCAGTTACCTGTTAGTTACTGTTCTCAGTACTTTAACTTGTTTGTTACCGTTCCTGTTGCCACCGATTTTCAGTCCACTTCAACAAGCAAATGTGTTTGTTTGTGAGAAGCTGCCAGGAACAAATTTCTCAAAAATACAATTTAAAATGAGTTGTCTCTTTGTTATGACACAATGCGGGTGGACCATGGGAGCAGAACACACAGACATGTTTTGGACTCAGTGCAGGGGGTTATACTTACAGTGACACAAACAACACAATTCTGGCGCCGCGAGGAAGTGCTCGAACGGTCTACAGAAAAAGGAGAGTAGAGATTAGTGTCAGTGTACGGGGAAGCAAAAGCAAGGATAATACGAGGGAGGTGAGAATTGGAGAGCTTACTTGTCATGACCTGATTACTAGCCCGGGCTGACAAGGAGCTGGTGTTCTGGGAATCTATCCTACCTCAAAAAACATCCTACCCGATGTTTCTGTGCAGACGCCGCGCATGCGCAGAAACACCAAACCCAAATTAACTTCTGCAGACAGGAAGATACTGCCAACACCGGGAGCGTGCTCGTCATCTCTGAGCATGACGTGAGGAGAGCCTTCAAGAGAGTGAACACCAGGAAAGCAGCAGGACCAGACGGCATCCCAGGTCGTATCCTCAGAGACTGCGCATACCAGCTAGCTCCTGTGTTCACTGAGATATTCAACATCTCTTTATCTCAGTCGGTGATCCCCACATGCTTCAAGGAGTCCATCATTGTTCCTGTCCCGAAGAAACCCCACCCTGCTTCTTTCAATGACTATCGCCCTGTAGCCCTCACCTCAGTAGTGATGAAGTGCTTTGAACGCCTGGTCAGAGACTTCATCATTTCTTCACTACCAGACACACTGGACCCACTACAGTTCGCTTATCGTCCAAATCGCTCCACAGACGATGCCATCTCTCATCTCCTCCACACATCACTCACTCACTTGGACACTAGAAGGGGAATTATGTTAAAATGCTCTTCGTCGACTACAGCTCTGCATTTAATACCATAATTCCCTCCACACTCACCACCAAGCTGGAGCACCTGGGACTCAGCTCATCTATGCGTCAGTGGATCTCCAACTTCCTAACTGGCAGACCACAGGCAGTTAGGATGGGCGGACATGTCTCAGCCTCCACCACTCTCAGCACTGGAGCCCCCAGGGGTGTGTTCTGAGCCCCTGCTGTACTCTTTGTACACATATGACTGTGTGTACTACCAGCTCCACCACCATCATCAAGTTTGCTGACGACACCGTCATGGTGGGCCTGATCTCTGACAACAACGAGACGGCCTACTTGAAGGAGGTTAGGAATCTGGAGACCTGGTGCCAGAGAAACAACCTCCTTCTAAACGTCAGTAAAACAAAGGAGTTGATAGTGGACTTCAGTACTAAGCAGGAGAGGAACTACCAGACCCCGTCATCAACGAGTGCCCAGTGGAGAGAGTGGACAGCTTCAAATACCTCGGAGTTCACATCACGCAGGACCTGTCATGGTCCTGTCACATCAGCACCGTAGTGAAAAAGGCCCGACAGCGTCTCTACCACCTCAGACGCTTGAGAGACTTCCGACTGCCCTCCAAGGTGCTCAGGAACTTTACTCATGCACCATAGAGAGCATCCTGACGGAAACATCTTAACCTGGTTTGGGAACAGCACCATGCAGGACAGACGAGCTCTACAGAGGGTTGTGCGATCAGCTGAGCGCACCATCCCGCTCCCGAGCTCCCTGACCTGCACTCAATCTACAGCAGGCGGTGCTGGACCAAGGCCAGGAAGATCGTGAAGGACCTCAGCCATCCCAACAATGGACTGTTCTCTCTGTTGAGGTCAGGGAAGCGATTCCGCTCCCTGAAGACCAACACAGAGAGACTGAGGAGGAGCTTCTTCCCGCAGGCGATACGGTCTCTCAACCACACCACCACACAGTACTGACCCACACATATGATTATTACACACACACACTGGACAGTCTGGACTTTGTTTACACTTAATCACTTTAAGCATATTTGCACTGCACAAGACACCTACAATGTGGTTTGCACAACACTGGACATTATATTTCTTCATTTCCATTTAATACTTGTAAAATGCTGCTGTTATTGTACATATATTTATATTTCTTCATACATTCTTATATATTTCTATTCTGTGTATTGTGTATTTTGCTGTACAGTTATTTTATTTTAAACTTTAATCCATATATATTTTATCCTATTCTTTTTCCCAGTTAAATTTGCCCTTCATTCTAATTTGTGTTGTACAGTTATTTTATTTTCAACAAACTCATATATATATTTTATTTTATTCCTTCCTAGTTAAATTTACCCTTTTTAATTTTTCATATTTATTTCCTATCTTATTCATAGCCTTTTCTTTTTTCTTTAGGTCACGAGCAGTTGTATAAGCATTTCACTGCATATCGTACTGTGTATGACTGTGTATGTGACAAATAAAATTTGAATTTGAATTTGAATTTCTTTTTCTCTCACCCATCCGGAATACTTCTTAAGGTTATGGTTATGGATAGGGTTATGTTTAAGGGTAGGGTTAGGTTTAGTCACAAGTCACCGTCAAATCATAATACGGGTAGGATGATTTGTCAAAGTAGGATGGTTTCCCAGAACACCGGCACACCTGCGAAACATCAGGCATCATCAGCTGGGGCTTTTAAGGAAATGCGGGCAGACGTCTGGTGTCGAAGTATTGTTTCACCTACGAGTGGTAACGTGCCAAATGTGCTATATGTTATATTTTCAGCCCAACAAATGTGTGAAGACCGTCCCTCACCTGCATTCCTTCTTACATCCTGCTTCGCCTCTCCGATCGTCAGCCCTGCTTCCTCGGAGGTTCATCTCCAACTGGACTCCAACTTTCCTCCTCTAACTGCGCCACAGCCAGCCCGCACTCAACCCGCTTCTAACATCCGGTGTTCTGGGAATCCATCCTACCTGACAAACCATCCTACCCATTGTTTTTGCGCATGCGCACAACACGAAATTAGGTGCCAAACCATCCTACCTTTATGAATATGAGCTAGAAGCATACGGACACTACCCGACTGAGCACAGCACTTACGCATGTGAGCGAGGGGGGAGAAGCTGCTGCCTGCGAGTTTGCTGTAGGAGAAGCGCAGCCAGGCAGACAGAGGAGAGCTTAAGTTTGACCAGGTACCAAAGCAAATCATTTATACTGTACAAATGATGTAAATATGACGGTGTATCACAAAAGATTGATATCAAACTGATCACTTGACCCATATTACGTTACTTGCTCTTCGATTGGATCAACAACGCTGTTTCTTTAGAGAGTCTTAGCTTACATGTGTGTTTATTTCATACTTTCAGTTGTTTCCCTCCACGGCTAAACAAACTCTCTAAATCGGTTTCAGTTATGTACTGATGAACACAACAATGGACATAAGGAGCTTCTTTCAAAGAAAAAACTCTGGTAGATGTTATTTTATAAATTTTGCTTTGGATGTTGTTCAGTATATTTCTATGCAAAACAAGAGGAATTTCAATACACAGCAGTATATTCACAGTTGAAACCAGATATTTACATACACTTCAGGGGAAAAATAACATTTTTTTAATGTTGAACATCAATTTAAAGTAAACTTGTTTTGGATAAATAAATATTGAAATATATTTTGAATTAGTTAAATGTCAAAATAAAGACAGACAGAGCTGTCTAGTTTTTTATCACTTTCATCAAATTTAGGAGTACATATATACTAAGTTTATTGTTTATTAATAAAAAAACTCCAGACGATTCCATTCTGAGCTTAAGAAGCTTCTGATAGGTTAGTAGAGTCCATGTGAGTAAATTGGTGGCACACCTGTGGATGCATATAAGGCAAAACACAGAGCCTGTTTCTGTGACATGTGAAAATCAAGAGATGTCAACCAAAACACCAGGAAAAGAATTGTGGAGCTCCATAAGTGTGGCTCAATTTTCAATACAATTTGGAGCCATTTACAATTAAGAAATACAGATAGTTTCTCTCTTTACTCTTAAAGTTAACAAATATGTTTTTATATTTATCAATCTAAAAAAACAAACATGTTTAATTGTAAAACATCAAATCAGACTAAAAGTGTTTGTGTTTTTATCTGAAGAGTATGTAAATATCTGGTTTCAACTGTATGTTTGATGATGTTGGTGTTTGGCTTGATTGTCAGCACAAAGAGGGAGAGAGAGGAACAGAGAGGGAGAGAGAGGAGCAGAGAGGGAGAGAGAGGAGCAGTGAGGGAGAGAGAGGAGAATGAGGACAGAACAGAGATGGAACAAGAGCAGGTGAGACACACATGTTAGTCAAATGGTTATTTGCCAAAACTCATCAGAACATGTATCTAGTACCTAGTGTTTCTTTTTAGGTTTGTTATTTTTCAAATTCTATATTTATTAAGTGATGCAGGCTTGTTTACACAACAAGGCTAAATAATTACATAAACTTTTCTGAATCTAAATACTGTACTTTGGTAGAATTAAAAAATAAGTGTAGTGCAGGTCTATGATGATTTTTAGTGCTACTATCATCTAGTTTTGATTCTGGTTCTGTTTTAGTTAAGTCCTAAGTAGTCCTGATTTTCAACTGTTGGAGTCCTGTTTTAATTTCGGGTTAGGTCTGTTACGAGTTCGAAATTGAGGATGAGAGTAAAACAATGATAGTCCAGAAGAGGTCGTTCAAACAATTGATTTTAATGAATGCACGCGTGGAGAGGTGCAAACTGCAAAACAGTTGTACATCTCTACCCAAAATACACTCTAGATTGCTTTTATAACATCAGGGTATTGTAACGCCCTTCTTGCGTTTACAAGCACATAATTTGCATGTACAGAACATTCATGTATTTTAAGAATTAAATGCAAACACAGAAGTTCCTCCTTGTGGCATACTCTTCCGAATATGGTGATCTAAGGCCTTTGAGGTCACCATGGACTGGACATCCTTCCGTCACCTGTAACTAGGCAAACTCAAATACCACACGAAGCTGAATACATTCAGGCCTTTGCTCAGCTACTATTTTACTGTAACAATATACTCAGCCTATGAGTTATGATACATATATTTAACTCAATCATTTTAAAGTAGTTATAACTGCACCTGTAATAAACATGTTAATATTTGATTATGATAACCCCTATAATATAAATTATAACATAATGCCAGCAGCTTCAATAAACACTTTGATGAATGATAATTCATGTAATGTTAAGGATGATGGTTATATACAATTCAGCAGTAAACTAATTTCTTTAAATATTACAATCCCCTCTCTTGACCTCTTGCCCACAAGAGGTCACTATACTGTGTCTTGTGTCACCGCTCGACCCACTCTGTCACCTCTACATCCATTAATGGCACCATGGGCGCCAAAACCACCATTCCCAAGTCCACTGTGTCGCTCTTACCCTCTCTAGTGGAAATCTTCTCCTGTAAGGGATAAAAACAAACAGCCTCTCTCTGCTACTCCTTACTAACCTACTGTGTTCATCTAAGGTTCCTGTCATTATTCAAAGTTGGTTCACAATATCATATCATGCAAAATGATAAACCCTACTGCCACGTCTGCTTTGTTAAGCTCTTCAGTTAGACTCTGTACCGGTTTGCCAATCTGTGTGTACATGCCTCTACACTTTTAATGTCTAAATTCACCTGTGTATGTATGTGCACTTGTATGTCAATCTACATCTATCTGTCAATCATTTTTCAGATATAAGGCGTTAATGTGAGAAATGTTTCCTGACTATTAACTCCTGATACTGTAGGGACTTTCCTGTTTGCCCAACCTCTTGGGTTTGGCCTTTTACACTTTTACTAAAGAAATTTTAACAGAGCCCAAAGAGATTTTTATTTTGCTCCTGTGCTTGACAGGATAAGGGAAGTTGTTTATTGTTTTGTTTTGAAATTTCCCCTTCTGTGTGTGTGTGTACATAAGTAAGGATATGATAATCAACATAAGATCCCTGGTTTGCAAATGATTTTCTGCCCCCGCTACAGGGCAACATCCTACATCATTTTGTGGTGAGTCTATGTTGGCTAGTTTAATACAGATATGTAACAGTTGCTTGATTGCATGGCCCACGGAGAGTTGCACAGTTTTAATGTATGTGGAGAGTTCAATACACATTTCTTGGCTAATTATTTTTAAAAATTATTTATTTTTCAATATTTTGAAACTATTGAGGTGCCATTTAAAATAATTATCAAAACTCCCTATCTCTACATATCTATATCAATATCAAGCGCATATCTACACTTAAACACACACTCAACCATTTCTCCTTCACTTGTTTAAAATACTCGTCCAGTCTCAGCACACACCAACAACAGATCTCTTCATGAGACCATCTTCAGGTTCATTTTCTAACTTGGTCCTCCTGACTTGAGTTCTTGTTTTTTCTACAGTTTTTCTATGGAAATCAACCCACTTTTTCACAGTTTAAACATAGGTTACTCACATTTCTAGCCTGATTGTTTTGAAATCAAACATTACATTTGATTTCACTTATATATTATCATGTTCTGGGCTCTATCCATTATATTAACTTTATTTAATCTCAATACTCTTTATGTGTGTGAGCAACACTTTTAGCTTTATTAAACACAACCTGAGTAAAATACACACCATCCCCCTGTCAGCCTAAATCTCCGCTAAAAAGCACACTTCAAAGTTTTCTATCTGGATTTACGCCTCTTTTGGCTTCAAGCATATACATAACATGCAAAGGTTACTGTTAATGCCCGTTAGACAAGTTTCCATTATCTACAACATTTTGTTTCACCCGGCTCACCTTCACACGTTTCCTGTTTACTTATTGCATATTTATCTTTAACACCTTTTACCTCAGTAGTTGCTAAGCAGAAACAAAGCCACATGTGGTCCACCTTTACCCTGTAAAATAAACCCCTGTCCTATTTGTGTCTGTAAGCATGTTTTGCATTCATTCCTGCAAGTTAGAAGCTGTAAAGTTGAAAGCTGCATCAAGTCCAGGCCTTTGGCCTGGCCTATATTTAAATCATGTGTGTTTGTAAGCGTGCATGCAATTAACCTGCTATGTTCTCATCTTCTCTCAACATGTATCACCTGGACACTCTCACCAGTAAAGCTTAAAACCCTTTTGGACGGAACATCAACTCTAAACAAGCACAGTTACGCATTGTGTATAAAATTAACTCAACCTGTAAATAGAGACATCACTGTTATGACAAACATATTCAATAATACTGTACAACACGTTATTAATACAGTCATCCTAAGGCAGATTATATGATAGCAATAAAAAATCTCTAAATCCCCAATCCCAACAGGTCCTGCTTTTAAATCTTCCCTGACTTTCCCTTCAAGTTCTGCTGTGTTAGTACAATAATTAGGTCCTCCTAATCCCATTAAATCTGCCATATTGATTCCTTCATGTGTAAATGTCAGATTTCGAGCATCTAAAACTTTACTCAGTCTCTGTTGTGCTAATGATGTCATAGTGAACGCCTGCAAGTTCACATAAGCCACCACACTATGTGTAGTCAGAACTTGTAGTGAGTGTTCTCTCCCTACATGTGCTGTTTCGTATATTATTTTGGCAACCCCTGCTGCATGCTGTGCGCATTTAGGGTGCCTTGCTTCTGTTGGACTCAACCTTATGCTAACCTACATAAGTACCTGTCTTAAGAGCGACCTCTGCACAGCTCAGACGCCAGTTGCAAGAGCTCTCTAACATTAGAATCATCATCTGTGACTTATATAGTGTTATTTCGGTACTTTATACTTCACACATTTTTGAATGTTGTTTATATGGGGAGTTCCTCTTTTTGTGTCTATATTTATTAATATGCGTTGTGCACTAAAACTTCCTGTTTTTCAGTCTGGCTGAGCACTTGTTTGTGAGTAAAAACTGGCCTCTACAAGCCTTCATTATTAAAGTACATAAGGCAACATAATGAGCCCATACACATTAAAATATTTCATATATACAAATAAAAACCCAACAATCTTGTGACCCCCTACTGAGCAAGCACCTTGGCAACAGTGGGAAACTCCATTTTAACAGGAAGAAACCTCCGGCAGAACCAGGCTCAGTTACGGGCAGCCCTCTGCTGCGACCGCTTGGCGTCAGCTAACAGAGACTTCTTTTAACAGAGAGACCTAATACTTAATAATCCACATTTCACTATTTTATTCTTCAGTTCAGATTTGGATTCTGTATTGTTCTTTATTTCTTATTCTTTATATTTACATTGTTTTTTGCCAGTCTTGGTTTGTTATTGTCTGTTTGGGAGCTGACATAGTCTCTATAAATAAGCTTCTTTTGGTGGAGTAGCATCAGGAGAGAAGCTCCAGAGAGGCATCTTCCATGTTAAACACTAAAATATAACAAAAGAGATCTCCTCAACGTGTTGTATATTTTTAATATTTCCTTATTATTTTGTCATAAAATAAATCAACCAAATAACTTAAGCTGTGTGACAGCACCTTGCGTTTACGCCGGGCTGTGAGCTGCCCTGAAGCTACACCCCCTTTTACCCCATTTAATTTCTCAATCTTAGTCTAAACTATTCCTGACCTTCTCCTTCTCTCATCTGATCATCTCAAGTACGTCCTGTACCAAATTTGCTTCCTCTTTTCAAGTCCCACATTTAATTACAAGCCCTATATGGCTGTCTCGACGTGTTTCCTGTCAACTTACAAAGATACCAGAGTTATTCTCAAAACTCAGAGCTGAAGTTCCCCTTTCTAAGTCTGTATGTTCTACAAGAGAGCAAGTCGGTAAACAAGTTTATCATCACAAAGGTTGTTAGGTAAAGGTCACGTAGACATTTGCTTAGTAACCCTAAAACATCACATTTCATGTAGCTAATCGCATATATTAACACCCCCCTTTTTTGTGACACATCTCATGTGTTACAAACTCAAAATCCTTCACTCAGGTTAGGCAATTAAAAGAAAAGTTTAGTCCTATCACATTATGTATAAATGCTCCGGAGCTTCAAACCTGTGTTTAAGGAATGAAATCAAATTAATCATCATGTCAAATCCTTTCTTGGCTCCATCCACAGCCTGCATCCTTGAAACGTCCTAGAAACAAAAGCCTGTGTGTTAACCAGAACATCACATTTCATACTCACATTCCCCACTTCATCCAACCTGTAATATAAAAGAAAACTTAAAACAGAACAGTTATCCGTCATGTGTCCAACCTTAGTCCAGTCTTTTGTCAGTTTCCAGTCGGTCCAACCTATGGTCTGCCTGGTCCATCCATTCACCTGTCCATTCCCACACATTCACTCACACGCATTAACATCAGGTAGTGGTAAACGTCCGCACAAATAATCACATTTTCCACTTTCAGTAAACTCAGTTAATTTATATACTCATTTATTTTCTTTTTAGTTGTTTCTAGGAAAATAGTTCTTTATACTTTTGGACTGGATTGGCTCGCTGCAATCCTTTTAGACAGGGACCCACAATCTGATCAGATCCCCCTTTTTGTTCTCCTGAGACTATTGTCAGCGCTGTTATTCATTCTTTTGCAGGCCTGCTTAGAACAAAAATGAGAAAAAAAGAGAGAGCTGAGTATTAGCTCATCAAAGTACAAAACAAAATCACCTGACAGGTTTTTCTTTATAAGTGCACTGTTACAAACCACCCTTAAACATGTCCATGTTTATTAAAACTCCCTCTTTAAAAATAAAACAACAACCTCAAAAATCTTCAACAATCTTAAATTTCACCCATTCAACACACTAAAAACCTCGCCAAAAGCTACACCGTTTCGTACACAACAATAACCCCGGTTAAGCATTTTACCAAACTCACATTCAACCTAACATATAAGCACGTTCTCACAATATGTCAACACTAATTTATAAACCTCTTAATCAAATTTTCAGCTTGTAACAGTCTACTTCTCCTCTAAGGCCTCAAGCACACACACAGCAACCTCCTCTGTCATCAGTCACATAAGCTCCCTAACTAATTTGCATACTGAGTCACATCTCAACAACTTAACTTGGCAAACGAAATACATGATTACACTTCATCACATTATTTAATTATTGTCAATTTCTTCCTATACTAATCCCTTGTTTTGATCAATCAGTGCAAGAGCACTCCTAAGTCACCCTTTTAAACTAGTTTAATCAGTTTATCCAACATTCACACCATTCTATCACTCATACAAGTAGCAAGCCAATCTTCATTGCGTATGTTTGTGTGTGCTATTTTGCATATATGGCTTCACAGTCTCACAGACACTTTCCCATTCTCCAGTTAAAGAATCAGTTTTCTCCGTCCCCCAATCACTAACCCAAATTTTACTTTCCCACCTTAAATCACAGCCCTCCTGATCTTCCGCCACCAGTTAGGGCTTGCTGTCAGGTTCCTGGACACTGTAAACAATTCAACCAGAAACTTGCCTTAACATATCCATTCATGTTAACCTGTAATTTCTTCAGACTCCTGCATCTGGAGAATTGGTCCTTGTCTGCTTTACTCCTGAAAATAACAAACTAAAACATTTTCATTATTATCACGGACGCCTAAACGACCCATTTCTCTTTTTCTAGTCAAAAATACCAATTATGTCATGTATGTAAGCGTGTTCTTCCTTGCGTTATGTGGTCATGTAAATGCAGTGTAAGCTGTTTTCTTCATTGCATGCCAGGTGATCATCTTAATTAAGTGTAAGCAGTTTCTTCATTGCATGAGTGTAAGCTGCTTCTTCATTGCATCCTTATGTATTCATTGCATTTTCATGTATTCATATTTAATTTATGCATCTTTTCGCTGAGCTCAACATTCAATCTCACTTCTGAATCGTTTCAAAAATAATCTCACATGTAACAATTTGTATATGTGTGTTTTCTATTCATTACTATAATTGTCAGTTATTTTGATTATCTTTACCTTTTGTATTGTTTACCTCTTTGTTGTGATGTGGTGGACATCCCTAAACTATCACGAGTTCAGGGTTCAATTTCAGTCCAATCATCTCCTATCTTCTCGCAGTCAAACTCGTCCAGCTTCATCTCTCACTGGTCCTTTTCCATTCACAGTGTCCTGTTCGGGCTTCAGAGCCCCAGCAAACACAGTCTGTTTCTTCTCTGTTTTTATCTTTCAGTATTTCCTCTTCCTTCAGTCTTATTTTCATTTGCTCTGTTTTCTTCTCCATTCATCTTTTCAGTCTTTTCTTCCAAGATTGCTCCAAGCTTGGCAAATATGACAGTCAGTGCCTTCAAGCAGACAAATCACGCTGTTCTTCACCAGCATGCATGTTGCATCACGTGCTTTCTTTCATGCTGCTGGACTCATCAGTCGTTGTCAGTGTTACTGCTTTCACTTGCACTGTCTTTTAGCTTCCGTTACTTCTTCACGTCCACGATGTTCTATCGGTCTTCATCAGGAAATTGACTGTCCTTTGCGTTTCTTCTCGGGGTCAAGGACAAAGTGAGAGCTCAAGCTGCACAATTTCGAGCCAAAGACTGGCTTATTTTCTCCCAATTCTGTTAATCTACTTTTCTGCTGCTGAACTCAAGGTTCCAATGTTGAGAGAGTCCACCTGTATTGGCACACTAAAGCATATAATTAGTATCATATTCATTTTATCTTAAAACCTCCTTTTTGCTTCATCTGCCCAGAGTTAAATCTCTCTCTCTACTCTGGGTGCACACTTGTCACCGTGAGCTTCCCTTTTATGGGCATGCATTTCCTGTCCCAGACACACACACGGTTTCCTGTTTCTACAGCTTCTGCAGAGACTTCCTTTTAATTTCACAGTCTACAAATAATCAGTAATTCTACTAAATCTTTATCTAAAAACAATATGCCTTCATTTCACTCACACACATTTTAATAGCGCTCTTTCACACATCAGGACAACTAACACTTCTCCACACACATCACCATTCTTTAGGTCAGTTTTGTAGCATCAGTCACACAATAATTTCTTGAGTGGGTGTACTAAGTGCATATACTTATGTGTTTTTAAACAGAAAAATAAACTCAACCTCTCATAACATCACTCAAAGTCAAATATCTTCATAGACCCAAAAGTAAGCATATTATTTCCCTAGTCAAAAGTCAAACCGTTACTGACACAGTAATTTTTAATCTAACAGCCTTTGTGTGTTGAAACTAAAAACAGGAAGGAACAGCGCCCAATTTAAACTGCGCATGTTGTCACTCAACAACACACACACAGAAAATGTAACTGTATATATTATCTCCAACTGAAACAAAACCCATCTAAAATCCTAAAACATCTTACTTGACACCCCAAAACACACATCGCTTACAGACATCTTTATTAATTAAATTATCTCAAATTCAATTTCAGTTCTCAGAACCCAGGTAACGGTCTTAAGTATCAACAGTTTATGTATCCTATCTCAAAACCCCGCAAAAAGTCATACAGTCATGGCAAGAAATAAAACTTTACTTACAATATTGTGATAAACAAAACCAGCGTCTTAAATACAGCCATCAGCACTGTCTAGCAGTCTCTATAAACTTCCTCATACTCTATGGACCTCTCAGCTGCCTTATTTGCATTCTCACACACACACACACAATCTAAAAATAATACCAGCCTGACTCACAGACTCAGACAAGTCTCTTAATATATTTACACAGACGTCCTATGATTACAACTGCACAGATTTTAGGCCTCTCATTTCAAAACCTACACAATTTAGACAATTTTTAAATTAACGGTCCGACCGATAAACTCCCTGAGTTTTTGTCATCAATTTAACCAGTCTCGGCCCGGCCGTGGTCACATATCTAAGACCCTACACAATTTAAAAGCGTCAACCAACTCAACCCCTGCCGAAAAGCTCTGTTTTGGGGACACTTCACATCCCAGGCTTCCCCGAAGTTTTAAGTTAAAAGTTACACGCCCGAAACCCGGTTTCTACTGACCAAAAAAGTGCAAACCACCGCCCCGGACGGTAAAGTGGTCCAACCACTAGCTATTTTGGAGGTTCCCAAGTTCTCCATGATCGCCAATCGGACTATCCCTTCCGAAGGAAAATCCCGAGCGTCCCCAGGAAATTTGGAGCGTCACCTCCGAGAAATGCACTTCCTAGAACTCCCAGAGTCCCGTTCTATAAAATTTAATTACTTTGAAGACACCCCACAAAACCACAAAACCAACTATATTGGTGTCCAAGCCCGGCTTTATATTCAATTGAGACCTTAATGTCACAAACTTCACCAATTACCTATTATTCTAAATTCTCTTTATTCTAAATCCTCTTTATTCTTTGCTTAGCAGTCCAACTGCTTTTCCTTTAATCAGTACTGTCACTTAACCTTACATTACCATTACTTCAACTTCAGTTCTCATGAGATTTTCACCAAAATCAAAACAGACCTTTACCAGTAATTTTCAGTGAGTAGACTTTCAATTTTGTCAGAGCCAATTCAGCACTGTTTGGAAATAATTCAACAGGTAGTGCCTTACCTTTGAATAAGCCGGCTTATGTCCACTCACTTCGACCACTGACTCGTGTCTGCCTGTTTGAGCACCTTGGACCCTCTCAGTCTCATTCTCCAACTTTTCTCCCTCAACCCCGGCCAATGCACCAAATGTTACGAGTTCGAAATTGAGGATGAGAGTAAAACAATGATAGTCCAGAAGAGGTCGTTCAAACAATTGATTTTAATGAATGCACGCTGCGTGGAGAGGTGCAAACTGCAAAACAGTTGTACATCTCACCCAAAATACACTCTAGATTGCTTTTATAACATCAGGGTATTGTAACGCCCCTTCTTGCGTTTACAAGCACATAATTTGCATGTACAGAACATTCATGTATTTTAAGAATTAAATGCAAACACAGAAGTTCCTCCTTGTGGCATACTCTTCCGAATATGGTGATCTCAGGCCTTTAAGGTCACCATGGACTGGACATCCTTCCGTCACCTGTAACTAGGCAAACTCAAATACCACACGAAGCTGAATACATTCAGGCCTTTGCTCAGCTACTATTTTACTGTAACAATATACTCAGCCTATGAGTTATGATACATATATTTAACTCAATCATTTTAAAGTAGTTATAACTGCACCTGTAATAAACATGTTAATATTTGATTATGATAACCCCTATAATATAAATTATAACATAATGCCAGCAGCTTCAATAAACACTTTGATGAATGATAATTCATGTAATGTTAAGGATGATGGTTATATACAATTCAGCAGTAAACTAATTTCTTTAAATATTACAGGTCTGGGTCTGGTTGAATTGGGGTTTAGTCCTCGTGTCTTGATACAGCCCTGATTTTGTTCTGCCTTGCTGCTTAATTAAAAAACTAGTTTAAGGTGTCCTGCCTATGTGATATATTTTTTTCCTATATGAAGTCATTCTTTTTTGAACAAAACTCAAAACACAGCCTAATACATCTTTCAGTCTTTCATCTTCAGTAAAAACATTGTACTTTTCCACTGTGTTTACCCATGTTTATGTCACCCTTTTTAACTGAGTAGTCAAAAATCAATCAAATCCACACTAATCTGTCATACAAAGTCAAGGAAAAACAATATTTCAGAATCTACTCTTGTTGGGTTCAGTTAGGATCGTAAGGAGACTGGCAGTGGTAACTCAACTTAAAGAAGGAAAAACCCTCCACTCAGAATGAGACACTGACAACAACTTAAAGGAAAAAAGTGATTTGAGTGCATTCAACATTTAAATGGTCCGACATAGACATGAACAAAACATTTAAATCAATTCAAACATGTAAATATCAACAATGTACAATGTATCACTTCAAGTGTCCATAAATGTATTAGATAGGCTGTCCATTCCAGTTTAGTGCACTTAGTGTTCAGTGTTCTCAGTAAGTGTTAATTGTCTTTAGTCACAGTTTTGCTTTTAGATGCATCAGTTTTTTGTGCTAAGTGGAATCAGATCTGACCCAAAAAAGGAAAAAGTAACAACATAAAGCGTCCTGAGATCTCAGTAAAAAAACGTTAATCCTTAAAAAAAAAATTGCAAATCGTTGTATCCTACCACCCTCCAAGGAAACAGGTGGCCTTCAGATTGAGAATGTCCTTTCTAGGCACCTCCAGTGGCATCCAGTCCTTAGATGGCACCACTCGGTCCTTGCAGCAGATTTCTACCACATAAAAAACCAGCCTGCACACAACGTGCAGAGCAATCACTTCACTTGTAAAATAAAACTTATTTCTCTAGTGTTATCCTTTTTTTCCACACATCACACATCTATACAGTTCTTATTGGCCAATAACAATTTATCAACGACAAAAATACATTTCACTGCAAATCATAACGCATGAAAAGTGTTTCACGTGGTGTGTTAGCTAAAACTTCACATGTAAGCGCGTTAGCCCAGGGAGCACATGTGGGTATGCTAGCATACCTTCCACAGGTTAACATAGCTAAGGAAGCTAAGGAATCGTTAGCAGGTGCTACGACAAACATCACATCTTCGACAAACATAGTATCCCGACTGGTTTTATACTCAAAAACTGGACTATGAATCACAACTTAATATACAACTGTGAGACTCACCAGGATATTCTTCAAAGAAAACAATTCCGTAGCGCAACACGTTACAGGACTGAATCTCCACACAGCTTTGTGCATCTAGCTCCGTGCAGGCGGATGCAGTGAAAGAAAGTCACCACGCACAGCGCTATGGTGCATTCACGGTACATGGGAAAACTCAGCACTTAACAAAACAGTAACACTTAAAATTAGAATAAAAATACAATACAATTGTCAATAAAATAACCATGGGTTACACTCTCCCCTCTAAAGCGGCATGAGTCCTTCATGCATCGTTGACCAACTGGGACCTGGTGGAGGTGACATGACAGTTTTAGAGAATGCAACACCTAAGGTTTGGAAAAAGGAGCTAATAGCCAAGGTCAGCGGCTCCCCTAACTCATCATAAGTGAACTTCTGAGGTGGGCGTCTTTCTCTGTCAGAGCGCCTCAACCTTACTGGTTCTGTAGCACCAGCATCGGTACTAGCAGTATCATCATTAATGACTGCAGGCTCTGGTGGAGTGAGATCTGCATCAGTCATGGTAGGTGTCAAGTCGGGTTCGGGAATGTCAATCACAACATGGTCTGAAGACCTAGCATCGGAAGGAACATAGTCCACACGACTTGTGTTAGAGACTTCAGGTTGCGTCAAGGTAGGTTTTCCAATATCAGGTAAGGACGTTTCCGGTACAACAGTGTCAGGGGATGATACAGGGGGATGACTGTCCATCTGCTGTTGGGCTTTAGGATGAGTTGACTCAGGTTGAAAGTAAGGGCCTTTTGTGATGATCTGTGGATTCCATGTGCCAATACATAATTCCTCTTCATCACTCATCTCATCACTGTACTCTCCTCCATTATCATTGTCATTGCCTTTTGTGCGGTTTGGTTTACTCCTGGTTCTCATTTTCCTTCGATTTCCATTTTGGGAGTCCGATCCAATCTGACCTTCAACAGGTAAGAACCCGCAAGGGAGAAGCAAATCCCTGTGTAATGTACGCTGGGGACCGTCTCCATTTTCCGGTCTGACAACATACACTGGGCTGTCTTTGACACGTTTGACAACAATGTGAATATTTTGTTCCCAACGGTTAGCGAGTTTGTGCTTCCCTCTAACGTTCACGTTCCTTACTAAAACTCTGTCACCTGGAAACAGTTCTGCAGCTTTGATCTTTTTATCAAACCTCATTTTATTTTTCTCACCCATCTTTTGTGAGTGTTCGCTGGCAAGGGTGTAACTCTCTTGGAGGTTTTGGCGAAGACTTTTAACATAGTCAGAGTAAGACTTTGGACTGGTTTTGCCCGGGTGAGTACCAAGGACAAGATCAACAGGCAACCTCGGCTGTCTGCCGAACATGAGTTCGTATGGACAGTACCCTGTTGTGTCATTTCGTGTACAGTTGTAGGCATGTGTTAATGGCCTAACAAAGTCTCTCCAATGGTACTTGTCTTTGTCCTCCAGCGTGCCTAACATGTCTAAGAGAGTCCTATTGTACCTTTCCACCGGGTTTCCCCGTGGATGATAGGGCGTCGTGCAATTTTACTTGTCCCAATCAATGTGCAGAGCTCTTTAACAAGCTTAGATTCAAAATCTCTACCTTGGTCACTAAGCAGACGGCTAGGGATACCATAGGGGATGATAAGGTGATCCCAAAGAGCCTTGGCTATGGTCTTAGCCTTTTGATCTTTTGTCAGGACCGCGACTGCAAACTTTGTGAAATGGTCTGTCAACACTAACACATTTCTGGTGTCCCGACTATCTGGCTCAATAGACAAGTAATCAATGCACACTAGCTCAAGGGGGTAAGTTGCCTGAATATTCTGTAGTGGAGCAGCCTTTTGGGGAAGGGCCTTTCTCATGAGACAACGTGAGCATTTCTTGCACTTCTCTTCAATGGAGTGAGCCATCCGTGGCCAGTAAAACCTTGCCCGAGCGAGATGTAAGGCACGCTCAAACCCGAGGTGACCAACCTCGTCATGTACACCTTTCAGGGCTCTGTCACGGTACTTTTGGGGCAGTACTAACTGGTACACAAGGGAATCTCTGTCATTGAATTTCCTGTAAAGCACGCCATTACTGAGCTCGAGTTTGTTCCATTGTTTCAGAAGGAGTTTAACATCTGACGATTCAAGATTTGTTTCTTTGGGGCTGGGTTTCAAGCCTCTTCCCAACAGGGCTATAACACGAGCGAGAGAAGGATCATCCTTTTGTGCAGCGCACCAATCAGCATCTGTCATTGAGGGTAAGATGTCTTCTCCATAAGCCTCAGTGACTGAGCTGGGGTCAATAGCAAGACTCTCGACAACTGAGAGGGTTTCTGAATGGCATGAAACTGAATGACGCTGACACAAAGCAGAAAACGTTTCATGGTCAAGATTGTTTGGCATGTTAATGAGACGTTCTTTCATGTCATCAATACGAGCTTTTTCTTTGACAAATGCCTCATCTTCACGAGGAGGCTCTGGGGGGCCGCCGAGACAACCCATCAGCATCTTTGTTTGCTTGACCTGCCCTGTACTTAATATTGAAATTGTAAGTAGACAAGGCAGCCAGCCACCTGTGTCCTGCCGCATCTAATTTCGCAGTTGTCAAAACATAAGTTAGCGGGTTATTGTCGGTGAGGACAGTGAAGCTAGAACCGTAAAGGTAGTCATTGAACTTTTCACACACAGCCCACTTGAGGGCTAAGAATTCAAGTTTGTGTGTGGGATAGTTCTGTTCACTCTTAGAAAGCCCCTGCTAGCGTGAGCAATTGCTCTCAGCCTCCCTCTTGCTCCTGATAGGCGCAGCTCCCAACCCATCCCGACAAGCATCCGTGTGCAATACATGGGGAGTTGTGGGTTGGCAAAAGCAAGGTGGTGCAGAAGTCAGTTTTTCGATTATTGTTCGGAAGGAGGTTTCACACTCATGAGTCCATTGTTCCCCGAGAGGCTGAGTGGGACTGTAAGAAAGTCTGGGCGGTTCTCTCTTGTAAATCTTGCCTCTCTTCTTCGGTGGCGGTAACCGGCAGTGAGACGATTCAACGGTTTGGCTATCTTGGAGTACCCTTCGACTAAACGCCTATAGTATCCAGCGAAGCCTAAAAACATTTGAGCTCTTTGAAATTAGATGGGCGCGCCAACTTTTCAGAGCAGAGATCTTTTCGGGATCGGTGTGGACTCCGTGAGCATCCACAACATGCCCTAAATACTTCACAGATGTTTTGAAGAAGTGGCATTTTCTGGGGATAATTTAAGACCGTAGTCTCTCAAGCGAGTAAGAACTTTCATTAGCCTGGATTCGTGCTCTTCTAATGTGTCTGAGAACACAATGAGGTCGTCTAAAAAGACAAGCACTTCAGTGAGGTGGAGATCACCCACACACTTCTCCATCAGGCGTTGGAAGGTGCTTGGGGCATTTGTAACACCCTGTGGCATCCTATTAAATTCATAGAAGCCAAGAGGACACACAAAGGCTGTCTTAGGCTTGTCCTCCTCGGCTACCTCCACCTGATAGTAACCGGACTTAAGGTCCATGACCGAAAACCATTTAGCTCCACTCAGAGCTGTGAATGTCTCCTCAATATTTGGCAGGGCATATGCATCTCGAATAGTTCTTAGATTTAGTTTACGGTAATCTATGCATAGCCTTATCGAGCCATTCTTTTTCCTTACCAATACAATTGGTGAGGCGAAAGGACTTTGTGACTCTCGAATGATGCCTGCATCCAGTAGTTCTCTCAGATGTTGTTTGACAGCTTCTCTGTCACTGGGGTGTATGGGCCTTGGCCGCTCTTTGAAAGGTGTTTCATTGTTCAATTTGATTTGGTGCTTCACAGCTGTGGTGTGGCCATGGGACATGTCATCGAGAGCAAAAACTTCAGGGATGGACCTCAGTTTTCCCAGAATTCGCTCTTTCCATTGCTCTGGGATGGGGAATCATCAAGGTTGAATGTGAGGTTGTCGCTGTCTGGTTCATTTCGACTTGGAGGATTCCGAGTTTGACTCGATGCTAGTGGGGAAACATGTTGGGCTGCACAAGCTTGAGCGACAATGCTATTTGACTGCAACGTAACAGCATGTTCACTAACATTGTGTACAATGACAGGTACTTTACTGCTGGAATTAAAAGGAATGTCTACTAAAGCCGATTCAAGAAGCAATCCACCTGGTAACTTGTATTTCTCAATGCGGCTCAAGGACAAAATTTGTGTTCGGTTGTTCTTTCTTAATCTCACATTTCCCATTAGGCATTGTTTGTGTCTTGCAGGATTGTCACTGCCCCTTTGCTATGCAACGTGACATGGCAGGAATGAGTATCATTTCTTTGTACTTGGGCAACATGTTGAAGGATCGTTGCAAACTGCTTAGAGTGCAGCTTACGAATGAACTTGGGACCATCCTGATGTACTAACTGTCCATAAACCCGTAAAAGCACATTTGTCCCTATCAACAGCGGAATTCTACTGTTAAAGTGACACTCAGGAACAACGAGGGCCAAAACAGCTAATTGTTGTTCTTTGCCTGCAATGCTTTCAGGAAATGTAATGCAAGTCTGAACATAACCCAAGTATGGCACGTTTTGCCCTCCTGCTCCTTCAATTTCAAGAAGAGCATGTATTGGCTGGATGGGAAGGTGGGAAAGGTGCATCTTGTGAAAAGACTCAGAAATGGTCGTAACCTGTGAGCCTGAGTCCATTATGGATTCACAGGGCACCCCGTCAGCAGTACTGACGCTGCACAGCGTGGGCCTATGAGACCTTGAGGCAAGAGGGAGTTAGGATCTAGGCTGTCTATGGGTTGAATGGGTTCTGTGATTTGCACTTCAGGACCACGAGCTAATGTCTCGGGACTGGGGAATCAAGGGTTTCAGCTCCTGGGTGTCCCACGACAGGAGCTGCCACTAGTTTAAAGCAAATGGGGCTGTGGCCTGTCGTGCAGCAAAATCAGCCTGTTTCTTTCTCAACTCTGCATGCTTTTCTCGGACAAGTGTGGGATTAGCGTCATTTGTGCAGCTTACTGCGATATGATTGTCTTCCCCACACTTAAAGCAAAACCATGCCCTAGGTGTGCCAGGGACTTTACCAAAAGCCTGTGGGTTTCTGGTGTTGACAGCTAGAGAATTTTTGGGCTCATATTTCTCAGGTTTGGTTGAATGTCTTTGGCTTTGGACAAGCATTTGGACTTGTTTGGTCAACTCGGCTATTTGACTTTCAAGCTTGGCAGTTTCATTCGGTTTTGGGTTCACAGATTTGGATTTAGTGCTTACAAGAGGTTCAGTACTTGGGGTGGTGATCCTTTGCCTTTGAGTTAAAGTTAACTGCTCAACTTGCTTTGTGAGCTCATTAACTTTCTGTTCGAGTTTCACAGCTTCACTGTCGGTTGGAGTAGGAGTCATGTAAGTGGCGCTTGGTCAAAGGTGGGCATACTAAAACTGAATGTGCATGTGCAGCAGCTTTTGTTGCACCCAAATGTTTCTTCATGCGGTCCAATTTGGCTGAACGACGCTCTTCCTCGGTTCTCAACATGAGGAGAAGCTCTGGAAACGAGGGTGGAAAGCTCTTTTTGCTTCAAGCTGGAGACTTATTATCAAGCTTTGGTCCCAGCAACCTCTAATGAATTGCTTAAGAAGCAGTTCATTTACATTTGCAGGAGGGGCCCCTCTAGAAATGACTCGTGTGAGAAGGCTGTGAAGACGGTTCAAGAAGGCAGATGGGTTTTCTCCGCTGTTTTGATTCGAGCCAAGGAAGGCAGTGAAAAGCTCTTCACCGTCCTCAACAACTCCAAAGGCTGAATCAAGCTGAGTGACATAAGCACTTGGTGATGCAGTGACCCCTAGAGGCTTTACAACTTCAGATGCAGGGCTAAGTAAGCTCTCAAGTATCTTCCTCACTTTGAGGGCATCAGTCAGAAAAGGGTCACTGAGTAGAAGATCGACTTGGGTACGCCATGTCTCATAGTCGACTTCACCGTTGGGCCGTGGAAGTCGGCCTGAGAAGGCACGTATCTTAGCATGAGCAGGGGTGCGTGACTTGGCTCATTACGAATAACATGTTCAACTACTACTTTCTGAATATGCGAAGGGTTGTAGATGCTCTCGTCTACATGTACTGGACCAGCAAAAGCGTCAGAACGTGGGCTGAAAGCACTTGTGGGTTCTACGGGTTCACTTGAATCAGTATTGGGAATGTTGTCAGCTGTCACATTAATGTTATGGTCAATGGGTGATGGTGTCTGAGTATGGGGTGTGGGGCTGGCCTGCAACTCACCTTGGAAAATGCTAAGGAAGCCTGCTCTCCCACTGCCCCCCATAAACTCAAGTTCCTTCAGGTATCTACGGGCCACTTCTTTGCCCATTTCTTCTTGGGTGATATCTCTGACGGTTTTGGAAACCCATTTCACTGTAGGGTCTACAGGGCTGACAACTTCCCCTAAGGTGGAAGGGTCTATCTTTAAGATGGCCTGTTCAGACTCGTACACTATAAGTGTTCTGCCTTCGGGCTGATGTGGCTCATCAGGGACCCTGATGATGTTAGAGATCTTACCATTGACTTCGAAAACATTAGTTATATCATGTTCACTACGGTGTCTTTCAACACCTGTAATAAGCAGGGTTTTCTGGCTATCAACTCTAAAGCGTTCACAAAGGTCAAGTGCCATTTTCAAAAATAAACGTATCACTCAGTGTGTCATATGAGTTGGAGGTAAAACCACTACGCCAATCTCCTGGCTGGCTCGCCACTAGTTGTCACCCTTTTTAACTGAGTAGTCAAAAATCAATCAAATCCACACTAATCTGTCATACAAAGTCAAGGAAAAACAATATTTCAGAATCTACTCTTGTTGGGTTCAGTTAGGATCGTAAGGAGACTGGCAGTGGTAACTCAACTTAAAGAAGGAAAAACCCTCCACTCAGAATGAGACACTGACAACAACTTAAAGGAAAAAAGTGATTTGAGTGCATTCAACATTTAAATGGTCCGACATAGACATGAACAAAACATTTAAATCAATTCAAACATGTAAATATCAACAATGTACAATGTATCACTTCAAGTGTCCATAAATGTATTAGATAGGCTGTCCATTCCAGTTTAGTGCACTTAGTGTTCAGTGTTCTCAGTAAGTGTTAATTGTCTTTAGTCACAGTTTTGCTTTTAGATGCATCAGTTTTTTGTGTTAAGTGGAATCACATCTGACCCAAAAAGGAAAAAAGTAACAACATAAAGCGTCCTGAGATCTCAGTAAAAACGTTAACCCTTAAAAAAAATTGCAAATCGTTGTATCCTACCACCCTCCAAGGAAACAGGTGGCCTTCAGATTGAGAATGTCCTTTCTAGGCACCTCCAGTGGCATCCAGTCCTTAGATGGCACCACTCGGTCCTTGCAGCAGATTTCTACTACAAAAAAACCAGCCTGCACACAACGTGCAGAGCAATCACTTCACTTGTAAAATAAAACTTATTTCTCTAGTGTTATCCTTTTTTTCCACACATCACACATCTATACAGTTCTTATTGGCCAATAACAATTTATCAACGACAAAAATACATTTCACTGCAAATCATGAAGCATGAAAAGTGCCTCACGTGGTGTATTAGCTAAAACTTCCCATGTAAGCGCGTTAGCCCAGGGAGCACATGTAGGTACGCTAGCATACCTTCCACAGGTTAACATAGCGAAGGAAGCTAAGGAATCGTTAGCAGGTGCTACGACAAACATCACATCTTCGACAAACATAGTATCCCGACTGGTTTTATACTCAAAAACTGGACTATGAATCACAACTTAATATACAACTGTGAGACTCACCAGGATATTCTTCAAAGAAAACAATTCCGTAGCGCAACACGTTACAGGACTGAATCTCCACACAGCTTTGTGCATCTAGCTCCGTGCAGGCGGATGCAGTGAAAGAAAGTCACCACGCACAGCGCTATGGTGCATTCACGGTACATGGGAAAACTCAGCACTTAACAAAACAGTAACACTTAAAATTAGAATAAAAATACAATACAATTGTCAATAAAATAACCATGGGTTACATTTAGCTTAACTATTTTCCTCTTTGGCAACTGTGGATAGTTCACTTCAAAGTTAGAAGTAACTAACTGTTTTTGCTGTCTATGTTTTACTTAGATTTTTCATCACGGTCATTTGCTTTAAACTTAATTATTTTAAAATTGTATGGGTCACAGGTCCAAGTCAAGTTTTAAATGCCAAAATAGAAATGTGCCTGTTTGATTGCTTTGTTTAAAAGTCAAATTCTGTAAATCAAATATTATTTAACTAGTGTGTTGTGCCAAGTCTGGTGGTGTTTAAATACTTTGTCTTGTTTTTGCAATTAAATAAACTTGTCTTTTTGTGTATGTATGTGTGTTTTTCAGCACCAGTCACTACTGAAACTGCAGCAGAGATCCAAGTGTAAAATGTCTTCTCTAAATTTAAAAGAAATAGCGCACCTGCAGGAGGAAACAAGAACTGTCTTAAGAGAAATTAGACAAGGACTTCCTGAAAGACAACAATTCTAAAGGTGAAGTTTGTCTTTTGCTTTGCTAATGAGGGCCCTACAACAAATTAGCCCCAGACACTTACAAATACCAGATACTGACAAAAGAAATTTCATTTTCAGATGCTCTTGTTGACTCTCATGTGTTTAAGACTAAACCTACCACTTAAACATGTTGCACACCTCTTTGATATTAGCTGGACAACTACATCCACTGTGTTTAACATTACTGTAAATGTACTGTACGCTCACCTCAGCCCATTGGTGCACTGGCCTAAAAGACATTGCATACATGACAGTATGTTGAGATGTTTGGTGACCGTGTGACAGTTATTAGTGACTGTTTCGTCGTTTTGTCTTTAATCTTTAATGAGGTGAGTCACCGAGTCACTCACTCTACATCACCATTGGACAGCAGAACTTAATTTGATTCGTCACACTCCGTTTTTGCACAAACAGCTTGAATCGTGTTGAATCACCTGCAACCGGAAAGCAAAAGTTTACATTTTGTCCAATCACACCTTTAATTACAGCTCAAATTAGCCTGACAGAGGTGGTTAAAAATGAAATGCGGCATTGTTATGTAACTTGTAATGGTGGTGCAATACGCAAACAGATTGATGACACTATGCCTCACTACTGTTTGTGTGATTTTGGCCTGTGTTCTTTATCCCTTTGCAGTTTGCTGAATCTCGAATCCTGGTGGAAATATTGTCCAGGAATACAAAGAAAAACAAACAGTCTGATCGACTGATGTGATTGCTGCAGACTGCTGTATTAGTATGTTTATGTAAGTAAAGGATCTGCAACTGGTTGAGAAAACACTCAAGAAAACACCAAGTTTGCTTTATCTACTCTTAACTCAGGGTGAAGGTATTCAGAGTTTGAACGAACGCTGCTGTTCTGGTACTGAAAACTGAGTTACTCATCTTAAGGCCTTTGCACAGCAGATGTGTCAAATATGTGCAAATATTTAATATGTAAAAAATATCTTGTGGGTTCACCCATTCTTAATGCAGCTATGCACACCAAATGCATAATTATGCAAGACAGATTTGTGGTTTTTATTTTTTCAGATCAGTTTCGGTTTTTCCACAAATCTAGTGGTGACACAATAAAAGCGTGCACGAAGGTGGAACATTTGACTGTTGTTGTGTCTGGAACAGCTCAAATCAGCTCTCTGAAATTACTTCTCTTCCTCCTCCCAACTCTGCTAACAAGAGCCCAAACTGTCCCTCCGATATCCTGAAATATGTCAGAAAGCAGTCGTCTTATTTATACAAATACTTCAATTCCTGAATTAAACCATGAAATTCTCACTGCTGCTGCCTAATATTGGGAATGAGATGTTTCTTCCTTTTTTTGTTTAGTAAAATCAGGATCAGCTGATCATTGCTTGATGTCATCTCCATTTTTTCAGTGTTTTATCACATGTGTTGAGTTTCTTACACAGCAATTACACATTGTAATAATCCCTGATGAGTGAGACAGCCTAAATTCAATATTACACACTTGCCAGGAGAAATTAGCACAACACCCTGCAGGATTGTACACAGGGGCTTGAGGTACTAGAGGAATTCATGGATAGACCACCATGGCGCCACCATGGAACAACACAGCTCACTGCCATTGCAGTAGACAGTGGACTACAGACTACCATCAACTACATAAGAAGAGGATGGCCCAATTACAGTTGTAATTAACCACTAAACATCAGAACTTACATGAAAGTGAAAAGTTAGCTATCAGAGACTGATGCCTTTTGTCTTACAAGGATGCGGGAGCATCATTCCAAGGACACAGAGAGCAGACATTTTAAATAAAATATGATGGGAAACAATGACTCATCGAGTGCAGAGATGTGACAAATTAATCAGTTTTGTGGCCAAGGTCCCGGTGGAGCTGATTACGTTAAAAGTGATTTAACTGCTGATACGTTATGTTTCATGTTAAGGAAACTGCTCTATAAGTTTTGTAAGTGACTTTGGTTTATAAAACCTCTTTATGTGATAACTTTACTTGCAAATTACATGAAGCTTATAGGTGAGTTCTGTGAGGAAGATCTGTAATCCCTCATCTGCCTGGTTTCCTGTGTGTTCAGGTGCTAATCAGTTCCTTACATTGGTTCCACTTTCCCACACTGTCAAACTCAATGCTGACATCATCGTACATCCAGCTTATTATCAGTGCTCACTTTAAAAGTCTGCATTCTGATGGTACAGTGGTGGCATCAGCACCAGAGAAATTAGCAGCTTGCACATCTGAAAATGGCAACTGTCAGTACTGAAAGGTATATACAGATGTTATAGCAACATATAGTCTCATCCTGAAGTGATATTTTTCATTGAAGACTTTGTTTATTTCAGCAAGACAATGGTAAACAACAAACTGGAGCTATTACAACAGCATTTGCTGTTACCAGGTTAGACTTGTATGAATTATACATGTATTAGTTTCATGTTCTGGGTTGTTAGTAGTTGTACGCAGTGTTATCTTGTTTTGTGTAGTTCATCTGTTTCACGGTTCAGTGTGTTGTTTGAGGATTTATTTCAGGCAATTTATTTTTATTTGGTAGGACAGTGCAGAACATGAGAGGAAAGTAGGACAAGAATGAAGACATGGAGAAAATAGTCTGGGACAGAGTTGAACTGATGTCCCTCCAGAAGGCCTTTGGTAGATGGGTCACCTCTTCTTTGTTTTTTATGTGGTGTCAAAGTCTTAATGTTCAGCTGAGTTTATAAATAACTTGAAGGTGTATACTGTAATAAGGTTATAAATAAATAAAATAATTTATATTTATAAACAATGTGTCTACAAGCGTTCTTGAATTTCACCACACAATGACCCACCCATTAACTTTATTTGGAAGATATATATCAACATCCTTAAAGTCTGACAAACAAACAAACAAGAAAACTCAGACTTTATTATGAAAACTGTTCTGTCTATGGACGGGGTTTTCCACCTACACAATCAAAAGTAAAGATTTGTCTTTTTTTGTTATTGCTGTTCAGTCTTGAGCTGGTGAGCATGACTCGCATCTAAAGATTCAAAGGTTTAGGCAATAAAACAACACCAAATTGATCAGAATGTTAATCCAGAGGGAGGGAAACACAGGAACACTCTGGGCATTCCTTAGGGATGGGACACCAGGGAAGACCTGTGCACAGGGAAACATACAATTAATTGCCAGAAGTCGTAGAGAACACGGTCAGATATCTCAGGGATGGTTTCACTCACAAGGCAGGTCAATGATTTAGAGTTGAGTGACTGTCAGCCACTGCCTCAAGAAGGTGGGTGATGATCCACAGGTGAGCAGGGCGGTGACTTGGAGTAAAGGCCGCCCACAATGATTACACACACACACAAATCCGCCAGAGCAATATTAAGGCAATGTAACCGAGGACAAGGTATGAGTAAACGGGGCAAAGAAATAAATTGATCATTTATTTATTACATTAATTAAACATACAAATTCCCCTTATTTCCAGACAGGACTTACAACACATCCTGCTGCTATCCCAGCTGCACCTGAGACTTACCACACTAACTGTGCTAATAGAACTACACTGCAACCCGTCACACCCCGCTTAGCGACACTGCAACCGTGACACGCACTGCAAACAATGCAGGTCTCAGCGCAGCTGGGAATCAGCGCTATGCATGGCCTGCAATCTGGGAGACAAAGGGAAGTGGCACAAACAATTTAACAAATAAAGCAAAAAAGGGAGGTTAGTCCGCCCTTATACAACTCACTCTCAATCAATAACCGCCTTTACGGCTGGACGGACTAACCAAAAGAAAATTACAAATCAATCAAAAGAACGAAAAAAGGACAGCAGAGACAGCACAGCTACAATATTGATCAGTTTCCCTGCGCGCAGTCGATCTAGGGCTTGATCAATTCTTCTATTAAAATTGGTGGTCACACGACAGTATACCCACTCGCACCCGAGTGAATTAATTGCCTCTGGTTTCTTCCACAGAAGAGCGCTGACTTCACCCCACACACCCACTACCTTTTCACAGCTCTTTCAGCCAATCACCTGGCAGAGAGCAACAAACTGCCAGGTGACAGCAAGATGATGACTGACTGGACAAAGGGGCAGGACGAAGTTACTGTGTTGTGATTCCGGCACATTTAAGACTACATTACTACTGTCCTGTACTGTGTATAATTTAAGTTTATTTTCTGTTAATGTATCTCACAAATGTGTAAATATTTTGACCACGCTGTTTACACAGTATTGAAGGAACTATTTTATCGTGATTGCACCGACTTGTTCACAGATATTTCAAAATGAATAAAGGTTTTTATCGAGTTACAGGATTTTTGCATGTTAAGTACTGTCTTTTGGAAAACGCTTATTCAGGTTTGAAAACTTGAGAAAATATTTTGTAAGAAAAGTGCCAAACTGAAAAGAAAGCTGTAACAATCGCGGAATTGGTCAGCAGGGGGCGCTGTAACACTGTTTATGTCTCTATAACATGGGAGTGAAGTGTCTCTCTCCCCCAGGTGTGACACGGTCTTCAGGTGTGGCCAATCACCTGCCAGGGCAAAATACGGCAGAAGGAAGCAGCCGAAGAGTGAACTGTCAAAAGTACTGAGTATGATGTCACTTATTTATGTGCGAGTGTTTAATAACGAAGAACATTAGAACATTACTGTTGGCCACATGTCGGCAAAGTTATGTGACATTAGTGATGTATATATATGTATATGTATATATATATATATATATATATATATATATATATATATATATATATATATATGTGTGTGTGTGTGTGTGTGAGAGAGAGAGAGAGAGAGAGCTCTGCCCTCCCAGGGTAAGTCTTCTCACTTATCCCACTTTAATGAACGGTAGCCGCTAAAAGTAGTTACTGTCGCTGCCCTTTTTTTTGTTTTTGTTTAGCGCGCCTGAGCTGAGAACACGGACAGGAAGGCGAGGACGCTGCCGGGTTTCCCCTTCTGCACCGCTTGCTTGTATTTTTAATTTTTAGTGACTTTTATACTGTGGCGGACGCAACTGGATTTTTAATGTTGTGTTTTATTGATTTCTATTGTGTTGTTCCCTGGCCAGGGTTGTTTTAATTCATTTTACATTTTAACTGTTTAACTACAATAAACTATATTTTAGACATACAGTTTTTTTGTGTGCATTCCTTCGCTGCTCCACTGCTCTGTCCGTTTTGAGGAAGGTTTCCTCCTTTAATAACACTGTGCAAAAATCACCTTCGCTCTGTTACAAATACATATAATATTAGACATATTATATTTGCATTACCACAGTTAGATGATTTTAGTCTCATGAACAACATGAGCTACTTGTTATTTACTAACTAATCTTAAAATGACTTCAGTACAGAAATTAAGCCCAACAATCATGCAGGGCCGTTGCTAGCCATTTGGGTGCCCTAAGCACAAATGCTTTATGGTGCCCCCGCCACACTGAAAAAAAAAAAAAAAAACATTAATACTTTTGAATTTCTCAGTGGAATTTGTTTAATTAAATAACAACAAACATGACAGTTAAACAAATAAATAAGGTTAAAGGAGGTTAAAAATACTGTTACAAATAAATACTGAAACAAAATTGAACATTGGAACAAGAACAAAGAGCCTGGCAATAATGTGTAATTTTTTTTATAAAAAATAATATATATAATATAATAGTATTATTATTAATATATTTACAAATAGTTTCACAATAGAATTTAAATAAGAAACTTAAATAAGAAAAATAAGAATTTGAACACAAAAGCCACATTCCTTAAGTAACTATGTTAAACATTTTTACAATTAGTTGTCAGAGTATGCCCTAGAGAGGCACACGCCTGCATTTTCTGGTTGCAAAATCAGCTATAAGGTCATCATATGATAGCTTCTGAGCCACGTCACCATTGATGCTGATAACAGCCAGACCACTTAAACGTTCCTGCCCCATTGATGAACGCAGGTACGTTTTAATGAGTTTGAGCTTTGAAAAGCTTCGCTCAGCAGAGGCAACTGTGACAGGCAGGGTCAGTGCAACACGCAGAGCAATCCACAGATTGGGATATACCTCTTGAAGCTGATTGTCATGTAAAATGACAGCATTTCCAAAGCAGACGTCTGTGGTGGCAGCTGAGGAAGGTTGATGATTTCCTGCATCATCTCAGGTCCATCAATGTCAGCTACTCCCTTATCTGTCAGTGTCTTCTGTACTTCAGTGCAGTGTTTTTAAATCCTCCTTGGACATCCCATTCACTTTGCTAAAATCAAGCAGCACTCCATATTTCTCCTTCACTTGATTCATGGTCTCAAACCTCTCCTGTAGGGACATTAAAGCAGAGTCCACAACACAATTGAAAAATGTGACCTCAAGCTTTTTAAGGGCATCATGGAGGGCTCATCAACAGCTTCATATGCAAACTGCCTTTTTGTGCTCCTGAGCCTTTTCTCCTTCAACTGTGGTTCTATGTTCAGGGCCTCACAGAGTTCTTTGGCAGCTGACACAGCCTCATCAAACCCAGACTGTCTGTATTTAGAGAGGTTACTTTTGGCAGTGTCAATGAGCCTGACAGCAACATCGAGCTGCATGGAGCTGGACTGTAGTAACTTGTTCACCTGGTTTGTGATTGTAAGAAGTTCACACCACACGATGGAGCAAATCAAAAATCGAAATGAGGCTACTTCCTCAGCAAGCACTTGAGCCTCCACCTTTGCGACTGCATCACTTACAGCTTCTCTGGCCTCCAGGAGAGCATCCCTCACTTCTTTTGTCTGACTCGGACAGCAGTTACACTTTGAAGCCTGCTTTCCCATCTAACGTCACTCCAAGATTTAACTGTCAATTTCACATGTTTTGTTAAAATGGCCCATCGCTGGGTGGCACTGGAAAAGAAATTGAACAACTTCTGCAAATACCCAAAGTAGCCAGTTGCATCTGGAGAGGACTTGGCAGCATCAGCTATGACCAGATTCATCGTGTAAGCTCCACAAGGCACAAACAATGCTCTCGGGTTTAATTGTAGCAGTCTGGCCTGAACACCTTGCTTCTTCCCCTTCATGTTGGCCCCATTGTCATAGGCCTGTCCTCGACAGTTTTCAAATGGAATGCCAAGCTCCTTCAACTTGTCAAGGACAACATTGGACAGGTTAAGGCCAGTTGTTTGCTCCACATTTATATAGCCAAGAAAGTATTCTTTAATATCTGGTTGTGCTTGAAACAAACAATGCGTACTATGACTGACATTTGTTCAGTGTGACTCACATCTGGAGTACAGTCAAGAATGATGGAGAAGTATTTTGCCAACTGGATTTGCTTCACAATGGCGCGGAATGTTTCTGAAGAGATAATCTGAATTAGTTCGTTCTGTGTCTCAGGGCTGAGGTATGTGTGTGGAACCTTCATCTTTTATGTTGGCCAAGTGATTTGCCATTACAAGGTCATATGTTGCCATAAGCTCTACTTCCTTCAAGAAGTTGCCATTGTCCGGCTCATAAAGACGGTCAGAAGAGCCCCTAAAGACAAATTTCTGGAAGCCAGTGAGAGAGTTATTGAGAGTAATCGTTTGAGAATCTCTGCCACTTTTTCCTTTCTGCCTCTAGTAAGGTCAACTCCTGTTGATCTATTGCCATGCTTTTCTTTAGCCGTGTGTCCAGTTCTCTCCACTTAAGCATGCACTGTATGTGGTCTTGGCTACACTCATGACCCCTCAAACGGATGTTGATGTTCGACCAGTCACTGAAGCCCTCTGTACTCAGCTTTATATCCTTCACACTGAAAAGCTTACATGCAAAGCAGAACACAGCATTGTTCTGCGGTGAGTACACTAACCAGCTCCGGTGAACCTTTTCTCCATTGGGAAGAATTTTGAACTTAAGGCTAGTGTGAAATGCTCTTCCATCAGGCCCCTTTGGAAAATTAAAATCAGAGCTGACATTAAAAGGACCTCTCCGCACAATTTCAACACGATCAGCATCTACAATGTGAGCTGGCCAAAGAGCAGGATCGGTTGAAGGGGCACACATGTCTCCACAGTGTCACTTTCTGATAGTCTCTCAGTGACAGGACTCTCAGTGGTACTTGTGTATGGAACTGTACCTGAACTGGTGGTTGATGGTTCTTGTTCTTCTTGGCTAGGGATTGTTGCAGGGTCTACAATGGCTGGTGGTTGATGTCCAGGGATGGCACTACTACTGGATGGTTCATCCTGTCCTTGAGATCCTCCTTGAACATATTTAAGCATTGACCCTGCATACAAGAGAAAATATTCAGGGATTTTACAGAAATACAATTTTGAATCTACAGTAGGCCTACGAAAAATTGCATTATAAGACTAATAAATTAAGTAAGTCACTGGTACATTTAAAATTACTAACTATATTTTACATGTATAGATTTTCATAATGGCAAATGGCAATATAAACATGCTGTACATAATTTGATATAAATGCGCAAGTAGGAAATCTATATTACTGGAAGATATAGGTTTCATATTACACTGTAATATGAAACCTATATCTTATTTATGCCGCATAAATAAGATATCGTCTTTATAGATATCCTGAAATGCAGCAACATACAAAGTAATCTTGTCTAATCTGATAATAATACTTGACTGCATCACTGACCTATCCCAAAGTTAAGGTTAATCAGTAGCATGCATGACGTTAGCCAGCTAGCAACCTGAGGAGGGAAATGCTAGTCTCACGATTGCTAACGTTATCTGAAAACCGTCAATTGAGTGACCATGATGAGTTGCTTTTAGTAGTCCATTCTATATTCATATCCACAACGTAAACAAACTACCCAACATCAATCATTTGCAACATTTGTTAACACAGTATGAACACTGCTAACAGGAGCTATCACAGAGTTGACGGACATGAGCGTGCAAGCAAGGGCTACAATAATGAACTTTTTATTATTATTATTTAAACATTGCCTTACCGGCAAGCGACGCCTGAGTTTCATCACGCTTCCTCTTCTTCTTTCTTTTCTCCGCTCCCGACTCCTGTTGCCGTTTCGAGGCCATGTTCAAACAGGTGTTTACCAATACCGAATTGAGGCATTATAGAACAGACCACTGGGAGTGGGGGGGGCACCAGGAGGAGACTGGAGACAGGGCACAAAGCAGATTCACCCCTTTTCTCGGAAAATTGTTTTATGTTGCTTTTGTATTGTTTAACCATATTAATGCATATGATATTTATAGTATTAATATGGTTTACTTTTTTTTTTTTACGACCCTGATTTTTTTTGGTGCCCTACCGCCATTTGGTGCCCTACGCGGTGTGCGTTATGTGCGTTTGCGGAGCTACGGCACTGGATGAAGGCAAAGATTAAAACAAGGCGACTTATGTCCCAAACTATTTGATGATTTCCGGGTTTAAACCGTTCGTGACGCATTTTAAGCGTTGTGGCTGTTGCTGTCTCTCCAAACAGTCCAACAAATAAAACATCAGTGAGGAGTTCTGATGATAATCTGGTGACAGTAATTAAAACGTTTATTTTAAAAACTAAGTACCATTTTAATTTTATGAAGGTTTAAAACATTTTCACACAGCAGCTGCTCATTAAAGTTAACTAAAGTTCATTTAAGTATCTTTATAAATATTATTTTCATTTTATTATTATTTAAAAATTATTTGTTCAGTACATGAAGAGCCACATGTCATTTGATGTAGTCTATTAAAAGTTGAAAGACTCCTGCTTTGTATTGTCTTCAGTATTATTCACCAGTGTTATGCTTGTGAATATTTTCTGTTTGACAAACATGCGCACACATATCATAACTAACGAGTAGTTACACCCGGATATGAAGTTCTCTGTTTTTCTGGTGTTATTGCTTAATTAACAGCGCAATGAGGTGACTTTTGTTGTGAGGTGTATAAATAAAATAAAATAGAATTCAATTCAATTCAATTGTGATGCAAATGAAATCATTATTATTTAATAATATCAGATGGTTTATGTATATAAAGTGCGAGTACACTACACATACCAGCATGAGCTAATGTTGTTTTCACTGCTGAATGATCAATAAGAAGCTGCAGGTGAGAAATACCAGAAAAGTTTCGATATTTATGAACAATCTCCTCCAGGGAGCGCTAATGAGAAGAGTTTTAAACTAACAAATATTTTTGACTTTTGATAACTGAAAACTCAACTGAAAACCTGATTACAGAATAAAAGATAAAATAACAATTGCTAACATAATATTCCCCAAATAATAGTTACCTAACATTAGCTTTGGTTTTATTGATAATATTATCGATCAAAGATATTGGAAGTAAAACTTTCTGGAACAATTTTAAGCTTAAAAAAATCTATAAAAATAATATAAACAAAGAAGAAGCATCGATATGCTTCAATCAATTCATATAATTTGATATATCAAAAATTGAAATGCAAAAGAAAACAACTCACTTTAGAAGTCACGCTGCGTAACAAAAGCAAAAGAGATTACAAATATTATGTATTTTGTTTAACAATGAAAACAAAATAAAAATATAGTTATATTAAAACCTATAATGAGTTCAAACCATCAATCATGAAAACTGAATTAAACCAAACTGAAGGATAAACACCAGTTTTAAAACTTTCTGTGAATAATCAGGTTCAAACTAGAATTAGAAGTTTTGTGTCACGACTTCGGCGGCAGCAGCCGCGTCATGTGTGGAAGGAGGACTCAAATGCAGCACTTATTCAGATGTGAGGGTGATTTATTAAGAATACCGAACATAAAGTGGGGATGGCAAAATAGAACCAAGGATGGAGTAAACTGGGAGAAACTAAACCATAGAGCAGCAAACCTGAACACGCAGGGGATTCACGAAGTAATGTAGAGTACGCAGGGTAACACAGAGGATGAACACAGACGACGCGACGAGGAACAGAGGCAACCACACACTATAAATACACAGAGGGACACTGGGAAATCACACACAGGTGGGAGACACAGCTGGACCTGATTAACCTGAAGAGACAGGGGAACACTAACACCAGGGACCAACAAAGGGAGCACAAACCCAGAAACCCAGTATCCAAAACCGCAAAACACAAACCATCCCAAAACAGCCCGAAAAAATAATCATGAAAATAATAACAATAAATACACCAAACACAAAATCATTGAGTCACAGACTCATGATCATGACATTTTGAAGAAAAGAGGATCAGAAAAATGACATTGAATACACTGAATATCTATTCAGAAATCTATTTTGTGTTTATTGAAGGGACAGCAGGATTATTACAGGATGTGATTAATGTGCTGTAGTTTTTCTTATTGTGTTATTAAAAAAATAAAATAATTTATAAATCTGTGTTCCTGAGATCTCACAACATTAACTGTTTCTTACAGTGACCCACTCGCTGAAGTATTTCTACACTGGATCCTCTCAAGTCCCAAACTTCCCAGAGTTTGTGGTTGTTGGGATGGTTGATGATGTTGAGATTGATTATTATGACAGCAACACGGAGAAAAAAGTGCCCAAACAGGACTGGATTGCCAAGAACACAGATCAGCAGTACTGGGAGAGAGGGACTGAAGTAAGAAAGGTTCACCAGCAGGTGTTCAAAGCCAACATTGACACTGCAAAGCAGCGCTTCAACCAAACTGGAGGTTTGTTCATGTTTTATTTTTACTGATATTTGCTGTTAATGTTTTCAGTGTGTTTTGTTTACAGTAGTAAACAGGTTTGCACACATTAAATGTTTCATTCAGATTACAGATTAAAATTATTAACATAATATTTCGTCATAAATGTAGAACTACAGTCTGGGAAACTTTAATTTAATTCAAACAGCTTTAATGATCATGTTTGTATGAACTGGCATAATTTAACTGTTTAGTTGATCAAAATAATCAAATAATAAAGATAAATTCATGATATTTGAAGTTTTTGGTTTATATTTAGGATTTTTTGCCTCTGAAACCTTGATGGTTGTTTTTGCTACAATTTCTTAATAATCGATTATTCAGAAATTAATATCCAGAAAATCAGCAGGATCTAAATAATCAGTCTGAGGTGTATTTGTTTTACAATTATTGTGAACTAATATTTGACTTTTAATAAAAACAATCCTGGACTGAAACTCTCCTTCAGTGGAAGCTTCTAGAAAGATCTCAGGACAGTCTGGTGTGTAGTTTTCCCGCAGTTATACGATTTTCTTTTAGAACGATAGGAGGCTGCAGAGTTTCAGAGGATGGAAACTTAAACCCAGGATCAGGATCTGTGTCTGCTGCTCAGGATCCATCTTAGTGTGTTTGTCTGTTCCTGTAGCTCACAGGAAGTCGCTCCGTGTCTCAGTTCAGACGTCCCTCACAAATAATCACATATTGTAATAAATTATAGAAAAAGAAAATATGTCAGACACCATCAACAGCATCTTAGGATGAAATAATTTATCATCTAGCTGAGATGATAAATGTGCTGTGATGTCACAGTTTTGACAGTGTTTTTTTTTCCAGATTCCATTAAACACATAATAATAATAATAATAATAATGATGATGATGATGTTATATTTAAACAAAAAGTAGAATCAAACAGGGTTGACTTTGTAACAGGCTGAAAGTAGAGACAGCTCAATGACCCGTTCACTGTCCACGGCCTCTTTATGAATGAATTTAACTAAATGCATCAACCATTGTGAAAATGAAACAGACATTCAGCCTGTTTTCATGAGGAAATGTTTTCAGGATTATCTTTCATTAGCAGAGGTTCCATAAATAAATCGGTGACAAACTTAAAGCTACTCTGTGGAAAATAAATAAATATTTAACTTTTAGTTTTATTTCAATAGTACAACAGTTTGGTGAGAAGTAGGTAGACCAAAAATAAGAAACACAAACTAACAGACAGACGTTTAACAGTTAACAGTTTCTCTAAATTTTACAATGATTTTTGTAATATTTGAAAACAAAACAGTAAATATGAGTTTCAGTCTATGTTTAATATTTTTGGTCCCAGATTTAAAATTTAATGTTTTGGTTTTTTTTTTACTAATAAACAACAACCTGAAAATATAATCAAGGAAAGTAAAGTGTTAAAATGTCTCAGTTTTCCCATAAACTGGATGAAGGTTGATTATTAAGGTGGTGTCGATAAAAAATCAGTTCCAATAATTTTAAGTTATTCAGGCAGCTGGGGGAGAGTAGTGTGACAATAAAATGCAACTTTTGAATTTGATAATTGGACGTCTTTTGCCTGCGTACCAAACATTACCACAGTGCAGCAGTGGCTTGTTAAGCTGTAGGATGTTTGGTTGGACAAAGGGAATCCCCACTACAGAAATAATTAACACAGTTCAGCGGGCTACATACTGAACTTGAAGGATAAAAGCAAAGTATCAATCCAGTCATGCTAGTATTGATCCGTAACCAATACTAGTGTTGGTATCAATACTATCGATATTTGGATCGATCCGCCCACCTCTATCAGTGACAGCTGTGAGCGTTTTCTTGACTCATGCAGGGCCTCCCCATGTTTCTCTGTCCAATCAAAGGAGTGCAGACAACACCAGCTCATCCCACATTCACTTTGTTGCCGCCTATAAGGAGGTGTTTTTGCGAGATTGTCATGGACATTCATGGCGTCCTGATTTATTGATTAAAGACAATACCTGTGATGATGCACCGAGGCGTTTCTCGTGGCTTTGAGAGCAGCGATGTTATAAAAGCAGGAATGACTCCTCGTGTCGCTCTCACCTGTAGACTGTCTGCTCTCACTACAGCATCAGGTTCCTACTCAAAGACGCCCACAGATCTCTGTGCTACACATCCAATAATATTATTAATGTGAATGTTTTAATATTTTTAGTGCAAAATCTGATCTGGAAACAGCACTAAAAACACCAAAGTGTCCCAGCATGGAGTCAAATTCAAGGTCTGAATTATTGTTTCAGTCCTCTGCTCTTAGTAAATGTAATAAAAATGACAACATGGTTGTAAAATCTTAGGGGAACCTTTTTCACCTTTTTGTCAGGTCACAGCACAAGAAATTAACTGATTTATCAAAAAGTATTTCTTGCATCGTCATCAATGATGACATGACGCATGAAACACTGTAAGTAGAACTCCAGATTAGATTAACATCACATGATCATATTAAACAGAGACACCTCTAGAAAAACCTCAGGACAGTCTGGTGTTTAGTTTCTCACAGGAAGGATTTTGTTGGACTGATAACGGCTGCAGAGTTTCAGTGGATGGAAACTTAAACCCAGAATCAGGATTTGTGTCGGCTGCTCAGGACTCCAGCTTAGTGTGTTTGTCTGTTCCTGCAGCTCACAGGAAGTTGCTCCACCTACAACAGGATAGATAAACTGTGCAGTGATATCTCTGCAGGCAGGACGTAGATGTGCTAACGGGAGAAAATGAATTCTGTTTTTTTCCCAGTCATTGTTAATGATGATTTGTGTTAAAAATCTTCCACTGAGACAAAAGCAGCCATAAATGTAGATCCTCTATATGTTGATCACGTCTCTGTGTCAGTATAAGACTTTACTGCAGTCTCTCTCTGGTTCACTGCAGTCTTTGTCTCTGTGTTTCTGTCAGGTGTTCACATTTACCAGACGATGTACGGCTGTGAATGGGATGATGAAACAGGTGAAGTGAATGGATATCGCCATTACGGCTATGATGGAGAGGACTTTTTAAGCTTTGACCTGAGGACAGAGACATGGGTCGCTCCAAAAGAACAGGCTGTCATCACCAAAAACAAGTGGGATCATAACTGGGCTCTGACTGCTCAGGAAAAGAACTACCTCAAGCAGGAGTGTCCTGAGTGGCTGAAGAAGTATGTGAACTATGGGAGGAGCTCTCTGATGAGGACAGGTAAAATCTATGACCAGAATTAGATTGTTAACCAAAAGTTATATGTCTCAGTTTATTACTTAATATGATATTAAATTAACCTTTTCATGCATATATATATATAATATATTTTAAAATATATATATGTATATATATATATATATATATATATATATATATATATATATATATTTAAAAATATATTATATATATATATATGCATGAAAAGGTTAATTTGAAAAGGTGTTAACATGAAAAGGTTAATTTAATATCATATATATATATATATATATATACATATACAGTATAACAATATATGTAACAATTATAACAACTATAACCCTGCAAGGCATGGAGTGACACATCAGTGTCCAATGTAGTGGTTTATGTGCAAGTTTACCATCAACACTGACACAAATACAAGAAAACAGCCTTTGAATAGTTGTCCACTGTAGTGACCACTATGTGTGAAAGGGTTAATATAATTGCACTTCGCATGACATTTTGACACATTTTTTTAAATTTAATTTAATTTTATAAACTACATCACATCAAAAGAAATTGGTATGGTTTAAATAATAATAATAATAATGTAAATAACCCTAAGTGCCTTTATTTAGTTCCTTGCACCTTATTTTGACACTCATCGTTGTTTTCTACTACTAACTTCCTGTTTGGGTGTAGAAGCTTTTATTTTGATGGGACGATTTCCTGTAAGACTGTTTTTGGCGCAGTTTTCAGCAGCAGTCGCGGGAATTTGAAATGTCATGGTGTAACGGAGTCTATGGAGATTTCTTTTGTTATTAGCAGCCCCTTGATAGAGGCACAAGGTATGGCAATGACATAAATAAGGACATGTTTAGATGTTTTTGTGACAGAGGCTACATTTGTTAAATGTTACGTTGAACGTATTTTTATGTTATAATGTTTACGATTGTAAGAGTGTGGTTTTTTTTTGCTTACACGCTGTTTCTATGTATACATCCCCAGCTCTTACGGTGAGATTGATGGTTTACTGCCATTAAACCTTCAAAACGTCATCAGTAAAGTGTCATCCTTCATTCGGGGGGGTTCGCTACAGTAAGAGCTTGCCTCCGGGAGAAGAGAGAGAGAGCTTCCTGCGATCGGAACGGTAACGGAACGGCGCGGAGCAGCAAGCTACAGCAACGGCCCGGTAACAAGCAATTGCTCTCAAAATGGAAAATATAGAAGGAGATCAGATAAACCAAAAGGAACAACAAAAGGAATTGACATGCGAAGCCGATGAAACAGCTAATGAAACGTTCATCCAAGGCGATCAGAACGGCCCAGTGTGCCCACAGAGAAAATGCTCTCATATCAAAGGGATGAACAGAATAAAAGAGAGAAGAAACTGCTAACCATTTATGAACATTGGAAAGGCCAGGTCAGAGCATACAGAGAAGACCTGAAAAGTGATTTATCAGATTCACGGTTAGCAGAAATGGCTGATGATATTGAAAGGGCAGTAAATGACATGATGAAAGCATACAGTGAATATAGAGAGCGTAATGAACCATCCCATGTCATAAGGCGCAAAATGGACTCTTGTGAATCAGTGACAAAGGACATTATGAAAATCATATCTGAGCGTTTAGCAGCTATAGATGAGTATGATGTCGATAGAGAAAGGCAGCGCTCCATCAGCTCTTAGCTTATGAACATGCTAAGTCCATATTTGGTACTGCATCACAGTCAAGTTACCAATCTGAAGCAAGCATCGCAGCCAAAAGAATCGATGCAGTTGCAGAATTAGCTGCAAAGGAAGCTCAGTATAAAATCACACAAGAGGAAATAAAACAAAAGCAAAAATAAGAGAAATGGAAGAGAAACACAGGAGGGAATTGGATGCACAAAGGTCTGAACTAGAGCGTTTACAAGCAGAAAAGGAAAGGCAAGCAGCACGTGCAAAATTAGAGATTTATGACAAGGAATTTAAAGTTGATATGGACAGTCAGTTAATGTTACAGAGCAATGGGATGTCTGTTATCAACCAAAGCTTTGCACAACCAGCCTCAGAGCTCTCTACAGGTTCATATCACCCACATGTGGAAAAATATGCATCCATCCCTGTCAATAATCCTCTACAACAACTGCACTCGCAAATTGTCACTCCATCGCCTCCCACAGATGTATTCCAGCTGGCTAAAGCTATTCAAGACAGCATAGCAGTAAGCAGAATTCCAGTGCCAGTGCCCATCGTGTTCAGCGGAGATCCCATCACCTACATCGAATGGAAGGCTTCCTTCATCTCACTGGTGGGCCACAAAGGTATCTCTCCAGCTGAAAAACTGCATTTGTTAAAAAGGTATATCACTGGTCCTGCTCTTAAGTGTCTTGAGGGCACGTTCTACCGCAGTGATGAAGAGGCATACAAAGATGCATGGAAAAGACTTGACCAACGCTACGGCCAGCCATTTGTTGTTCAAAAGGCATTCAGAGACAAACTGTCAAAGTGGCCTAAAATCCACTCAAAAGATGCAGAAGGTCTACGGGCCTTTTCTGATTTTCTCACAACCTGTCTGCAAGCGACACCACATGTAAAGGGCTTAGAGATATTAAGTGACTGTGAGGAAAACCAAAAGTTATTGCAAAAGGTTCCAGAATGGCTCGCAACACGTTGGAATCGTCAAGTCACAGTTGCTCTCATGAAAGGCAAAGATTTTCCCTCTTTCAAGGATTTTGCAGAGTTTGTAGCACTCGAGGCAGAAATTGCATGTAATCCTGTGACTTCTTCATATGCACTCCATTCATGCAGCTCATCCTTGGAGAAAAGATACACAAGGGAGACCAAACCAAGCAGATCTGTGACTCAAGTCTTTACTACACAAGCCACAGTACAAGGAGAAAAAACTAAGTCAAATGACACAAAGTTAAAGGTGGCCTGCATGTTCTGCAAAGATGAAAGTCATCAGTTGTCAAAGTGTCCAAGCTTCTCAGAAAAGTCACTAGACCACAAACGGACATTTGTGAAGGACAATAAACTGTGCTACGGGTGCTTAAAGGTGGGCCACAATGCCAGAGACTGTCGTCATCGCCACAAATGTGACACTTGCAAAGGACGACACCCCACCTGTTTGCACAATGAGAGTCACATGGCAAACGAAAGGCCTCAGAGCTCTACAAACGTCACTTCAACCATGGAAAATGACACCATGGCAGCCACAGCTCTGAATGTGACTAAGGTGGGTCAATCAGGTAGTACCTCCATGATTGTTCCTGTGTGGGTTTCCACTACCCAGAGTCCATCTAAAGAGCAGCTTGTGTACGCTTTATTAGACACACAAAGTGACAACACATTTGTCAGTGAAGAGGTAACTAACCAGTTACAAGCAGTATCCCATCCAGTTAAGCTAAAACTAACCACGATGCTGGGAGTTCACATGACAGTCAAAAGTCAGAGAGTAGCAGGGTTACGTGTGAGAGGTTATAATTCAGATGTTCACATTGACCTTCCACCCTCCTACACAAAGGACTACATCCCATTTAACTATGACAACATACCCACAAATGAAACTGCAAAACAATGGCCCCATCTGTCAGAGATCGTTGATCAGATACCTCCTCTCCTGAGTTGTGATGTTGGACTGCTCATTGGATTTAACTGTCCCAGAACTCTAGCTCCAAAACAGGTTCTACTCGGAAAGGACAATGAGCCATTTGCAATACAGACAGATCTAGGGTGGAGCATCGTTGGTGGCTCTACATCAGAGCCAAATGAAACTGAAGCAAGTCTGTGCCATAGAGTCATGGTAAAGGAAATGCCTGCTGTAACACCAATGGACGTGATCAATGTTCTTGAATCAGATTTCAAGGACACAAAGGCATGTGAAAAACGGTCTCATTAAGAGGATCTCGTTTTTCTGGAAAAACTTAAGGAAGGGATAAAGAAAACGAACAAGGACACTGCGAGATGCCTCTTCCATTCAAGCAAAGGCCAAACTTACCAGACAACAAAAGGCTTGCAGAGATCAGACTGGAACACTTAAAGAGAAGGTTGAACAAGGATCAGAACTACAAAAATGATTATGTTGCATACATGAACGACATAATTGAAAGAGGAGACGTGGAAGAAGTACACAATGAAGGAATACAAGGTGAACAATGGTACATCCCCCATCATGGGATTTACCACCCCAAAAGCCCACAAAACTGCGTGTCGTATTTGACTGTTCAGCCAAACACAATGGAACTAGTCTCAATGATCACCTCCTCCAAGGGCCAGACTTAATAAACAATCTGACTGGCATTCTCTTGAGATTCCGGCAACATCCTATTGCCTTAATGTGTGATATAGAAAAGATGTTCCACCAGTTCCACGTCAGTGAGAGGGACCGGGACTATCTACGCTTCCTCTGGTGGAAAAACGGTGATACAAGCACACAACCTCAAACATACAGAATGAAGGTGCACCTTTTGGTGCAGCATCATCTCCAGGCTGTGCAAATTATGGACTGAAGTACTTAGCCAAAGAGCACTGCCACTCACACCCAGCAGGTTCACAGTTCATTGAGAAAGACTTTTACGCCGATGATGGAGTTACTGAGCACAAACACAGTGAAAGAAGCAATACAGTTGGCACAAGAAGCCAGAGAAATCTGCAGCAAAGGTAATCTGCGTCTCCACAAGTTTGTTTCTAACAATCACACTGTTTTGCAAAGTATACCTGCATCAGAGTGCGCTGTAAACATTAACATAAGAAACTTGACATTCAAAGACATGCCACAAGAAAGAGCACTAGGCATCCAGTGGAACATTGAAAAGGACTGTTTCAAATTTGACAACACACTGAAAGTCCAGCCAGCCACACGCAGAGGCATTCTTTCCACCGTCGCGTCGATCACGACCCACTTGGACTTTTAGCGCCATATGTGCTGAATGGAAAGAAAATCTTGCAAGAAATGTGTCAGCATGGTGTCGGGTGGGACGACCCCATACCTAATGCACTCAAGCCAAGGTGGGTGAGTTGGCAAAGTGACTTTGTAAATCTAGACAAGCTAAACATACCTCGCTGTTACCTGCCTGCTAACTTTGGTGAAACTAAAGAAATAGAGTTGCACCACTTCTCAGATGCGAGCTCAAGTGGTTATGGACAATGTAGCTATCTGAGGGCAAAAAACGCTAAAGGTGAAATTCACTGCTCTCTGGTAATAGCAAAGGCTCGAGTTTCTCCAACTAAACTGACCACAGTCCCCAGACTTGAACTAACAGCAGCTGTAGTTTCAGTCTCAGTCAGCAACATGTTACGGGAAGAACTGTGTTATGGTGCAAAGGAGTATTTCTGGACTGATTCAAAGGTGGTGCTGGGCTACATAAACAATGATGCGCGTCGTTTTCACACCTTTGTAGCTAACAGGGTTCAGAAGATCAGGAAAGTACAAGCCCTCAGCAATGGTTTTACGTGCCATCAGAACTGAATCCAGCTGACAGTGCTTCGAGAGGTGTAACTGTCAAAGAGTTAAATAAGTCTATCTGGTTCACTGGCCCTGCCTTTTTGTGGAAAAAATGAACTGCCCACAGCACAACCTGTCGAGCTGGATCTGACCATAGGAGATCCAGAAGTCAGAAAAGTACAGACAATGTTAACTAAAGTCACAGACACTGTAAGTCTTGCTGAAAGTCTAAGTAAGTTCTCCTCCTGGTCCAAAGCAATTAAGGCTGTAGCACATCTCATAAGAAGGGCTAGACACATCAAGTCAAATGCATCAGCTACGGTGAGTGAACAGAAAAATGCTGAACTTGTGATCATTCGAGATGTACAAAGTCAAACGTATGAACAGGAGATAAGACTGCTGAAGAAAGGAGAACAGCTCCCACATCATAACAAACTGTTTAAACTGGACATTTTCATAGATACAGATGGTCTCCTCAAGGTGGGAGGGAGACTCCAGCATGCAACGAGTGACACCTTCAAACACCCGATCGTGATCCCAAAAGAACATTATGCAGCCAAACTCATAATATCTCACTGTCATGACAAAGTAAAACACCAAGGAAAGGGATTCACAATAATGAAATCAGATCCAGTGGCTACTGGATTCCTGGAATGAGTAAAACAGTTGCCTCATTCATCCGACAATGTGTGATCTGCCGCAGACTCCGCAAAGCTCCAGAGGGTCAGAGGATGAGTGACCTACCTCCACAACGCTTAGAGCCCTCTCCTCCCTTCACACACTGCGGCATGGACTGTTTTGGTCCATTTGTGACAACAGAGGGAAGAAAACAACACAAACGGTATGGACTCCTATTTACTTGCTTTTGTTCTCGTGCCATTCACATCGAGTTCTTAGAGGACTTGTCTACTGATGCATTTATTAATGCATTAAGATGTTTCATTTCAATCAGAGGTGCAGTTCGACACATCCAATGTGACCAGGGAACGAACTTTGTTGGTGCTCAGAATGAGTTTAAAGCAGCTTTAAATGAGCTAGACACTCAGAGACTAAATACATACCTGTCCAAAAAACAATGTGACTTTGTGATGAACGCACCCCACGCTAGTCACGCAGGGGGAGTGTGGGAACGTCAGATAAAGACTGTCAGAAGTGTGCTGAATACCACTCTGTCACTGGCTCATGACAGACTCAATGATGCTTCATTACGGACCTTATTCTACGAAGCCATGGCTATAGTCAATAGCAGACCCTGACTATAGATAACTTGAACAGCCCCGACAGCCTAGAACCACTCACGCCCAATCATCTGCTGCACATGAAATCCAATGCACTGTTGCCCCCACCTGGTGCCTTTTCAAATGAGGACCTGTACAGCAGGAAGAGGTGGTGGCGTGCAGTTCCTTGCAGAGCAGTTCTGGAGCCGCTGGAGACGAGAATACATTCACAACATCATTTCAAGGCAAAAGTGGCACTCACCAAAGAGGAATCTAAAAGTAGGTGATGTTGTGTTGGAAATGGATGAACTGGCACCCAGAGGGAATGGAGACTTGCAAGAGTTGTAGAGACTGTCAGTGGGAAAGATGGACTTGTGCGAAGGGTAAAGATCTCACTTGGAGAAAAGAGACTCAATAACAAAGGTCAACGCTCTACTAAACTATCTGTTGTGGAGCGTCCAGTACAAAAACTTGTGTTGTTGTTAGAAAGTTGTTAAGGTAACTCCTACATGGGTTATTTTGTTTGGGGAAAATTATTCATGGTGGTTCTTATGTAAACCAATTATTCATAATTTTGGTGGGAGTGTAAATAACCCTAAGTGCCTTTATTTAGTTCCTTGCACCTTATTTTGACACTCATCGTTGTTTTCTACTACTAACTTCCTGTTTGGGTGTAGAAGCTTTTATTTTGATGGGACGATTTCCTGTAAGACTGTTTTTTGGCGCAGTTTTCAGCAGCAGTCGCGGGAATTTGAAATGTCATGGTGTAACGGAGTCTATGGAGATTTCTTTTGTTATTAGCAGCCCCTTGATAGAGGCACAAGGTATGGCAATGACATAAATAAGGACATGTTTAGATGTTTTTGTGACAGAGGCTACATTTGTTAAATGTTACGTTGAACGTACTTTATGTTATAATGTTTACGATTGTAAGAGTGTGGTTTTTTTTTGCTTACACGCTGTTTCTATGTATACATCCCCAGCTCTTACGGTGAGATTGATGGTTTACTGCCATTAAACCTTCAAAACGTCATCAGTAAAGTGTCATCCTTCATTCGGGGGGGTTCGCTACAAATAATAATAATAATCTTTTAAAGTTGCTCCTGGTCGGCATAGCAGATCATCTTCCACAGTTTTAGCTCTGATATACTCATTTCTAATCCTTCTCACTCCTTATGATAATTTTAATATCATCAGTTCTGTCTCCTGTATTTTTCTCAGTGCCACCATCCTCAGATATTAAATCACAGCAGGTCTCACTGCCATCTTGTAAACCTTCCTTTCCATTCTTGCTCTTCTCCATCCACTCCACCTTGTCTGTACTCTTTTCTTCACCCCTAGTCTGCACTGTGCACCTCTCCACCTCAAATAAAAGTAATAGTAATAATACAGAAAGAATAAACTGTTTGTATTTACTCCACAGATGTTCCCTCAGTGTCTCTCCTCCAGAAGTCTTCCTCCTCTCTGGTCACCTGCCACGCTACAGATTTCTATCCTAACAGAGCCGAGATGGTCTGGAAAAAAGATGGAGTGGAGTTTCATGAGGGTGTGAACAAAGGAGAGATTCTCACCAACAATGACGGGACCTTCCAGATGAGTGTTGACCTGGATGTCTCATCAGTCAAACCTGAAGACTGGCACAGATACAGATGTGTGTTTCAGCTCTCTGGTGTGAACGAGGGCATCGTCACCAAACTGGACAAAGCAGTGATCAAGACCAACAAGGGTAAAAGTGATGAAGGTAGGAAACATGCATTTAGTTTACTGTAAAAATGGTGCAGTTCATGTGGTTTTATTTGAGTTTGATGAAAAGTTTAATTCCTCCCCCGTTGTATACAGATTTATTAAATATTTTTCATACTGATACTGATTTGTTAAATTCTTAATAAATATTAACATTTAAAGTTTTGAGTGCTCTGATTTAAATTATTGTCCACTTTGCTGTCTTTTCACTGTTTATTTAAATTTGCGAGTATCTTTGATATTCTTTCTGTCAGAATAATTTTAAGGCCTAAATCAGTTTAGACCAAGTTGTGTTTTTCCACCACATTTCTGTTCTTGCTAAACATTGATGAATATATAACATGTTCATGTGTGGCCACTGATTATCTGACTAATGGACAGTTTTAGAAGATTAAATAGTAAATGGGGGAAAATGTATATTTTGAAACATTGCTATGTTCAAATTTATTGGCAATGTATTGAAATTAAATTTAATGGCAGAACTTTTATTGCTGGAATGAAAACAAACATTAGTGAGACAAATATGTAGTGACCATAAACGAAGCTATTGTACATGATTGTTATCTGATTGGAAACTTTTTGTTCTCACCTTTTGTTTGTTCTGTGATCCACAGGAAATTCCTTCTCCCTGATCATCCCTGTTGTTGTTGCTGTGGTTGTTCTTGCTGCCATCGCTGTGATCGCATTCATTATTTACAAAAAGAGGACAGGTGAGAAACAAACTTCCTGGATTTTTCTTGTATAATGCAACAACAATGATGACATAGTGCAAACAATAATAATGATAGTAAGAGTAATACGACTTAATTGAAGTCATTATTAACAGTTTTCAAAAGAAAACAAACAATGCACACAGGATTAAACAGGTAACAACCAAAAGCAGTGTAAGCTGAAGCTTCAGGTTAATATTAAAGTATTTTAACACTTTCTCTGCCAGCAGGATGATCAGACTCTTTTAAATCCTCAATATATTACAACGATATTCATCAATCATGCTTGTTGTGTTTCATAACTTGCCCTTCATTTCTCTGCATTATCCCACTTGTAGATTTTTGTCCAGTTACTTCACTTTTTTTCTTCTTGTCTGTTATTTACTTTTTTTTCTGCATCATTTTTCTTTCTGTCTTTGTGGTTTTTTTTGTTTTGTTTTGTTTTTTACACCTGAGCTACAGTTTGGTTGTCAAGGAACAAAATAACCACCAACTCAGTTATTGAAACCCAAACATTGTTTCTCTTTTCTTAACCATCAACTCTGCCAAACAAACACATCCTAAGGTACACCTTTACCTACATTAGAAATGTGTACGTTCTCTACCTTCAGTCGCTTTACTTATAAGTTTTACACGAGCACATTTTGGGTGCAAGGTCACAACATATCTATAAACATGTTAGTGAGTAAGCCCAGTGTCTGTTTTTAATTTTACAAATTAAATTAATGCTTTTGTCCAGATTACAAAATGAAAATATGAAATTATGTTTCATGCCTTGTATAATACATGAAAAAAATTGTATTAACATTTATAACAAATTACTAACATGATGTATTTTTTCCTTTTTGTTTCAGAGAGACCTCCCCCATCTCGTAAGTTAAACTTTGTCCCTTTTCTCTAATCTCTTGTCCACACGAAATTAAAAAGGTTTCTGTACTTTAATCTAAACAGTCTTTCAGGGCTGTTTCCTGTTGTGTTCGATTGTTGTAAAAGTGACAGATGAGAGCAGGATGTGGACTAACATTGTGTTTCTGACCTACAGCTGTAGAGAACTGTGAAGTCCAGGAGCAAATGCTTCCTCGAGCCTAAACCACAAACAGCTCTGCACACAGTGAGTTACTTCATATTTGTGTCTCATGTTTTAGCTTTCTTTTTAAAACTAATGTAAAATAGTGGCTGTAGTAAAATATCCTGTTTAAATAGAACCAAAAAAGTGCTTTAGTATAACTTTAAATCATATTAAGAGAAAGACGCTTTCAAAATAAAGTTTCATGAAATGATTTAACAAAATTAAAACAAATGTGTTAATTCCATTCAGAAACATATGAAGTAAATACTCGATTGAATCAGAATTTTAGATTTTAATGAAACTGTAAATATGTTATTTGTGGATTTGAATAATCCTAACATTTATTTTATTTCTTTATCTCTACAGACAACCTGACAGAAGACGTGTCAGCTCGTTCTTCTCCATAAACTGGAATTCATTGAATTCGTTGATTGTTCACATCATAAAATCTGTTAAAAAAGATCTAAAATCTAAAATATAGTTGCAGGTGGTTTGTGAGTCACACAAGAGCAGTTCCACTGCTGGTTCAGATAGAGGGAGAGGAGGTGGAGGCGGTACAAGTACAAGTACCTCGGGCTGTGGGTGGACAACAAGCTGGACTGGTCATGCAACACAGAGAACCTGTATAATAAAGCCCAAAGCCGACTGTACTTCCTGGGAGGCTGAGGTCTTTAACATCTGCAGGAAGCTCCTGAGGATGTTTAACCAGTCGGTGGTTGCTGGAGTACTTTTCTATGCTGTGGTGTGCAGGGGGAGCAGCACAGCAAAGAAGGATCATCCAGGCTGGAAAAACTGATCAGGAAGGCTGGCTCTGTGGTCGGCATGAAGCTGGACACTCTGGTGACAGCGGCAGAGAAAAGGACACTAAAGACATTGCTGGACATTATGGACAATCCTCTGCACACGGCCATAAACAACCAGAGAGGAGTTTAACTCTCCAGAGAGGAACTCCTCTCTGGAGGGGAGAGGGAGGGGAAACAGGAGGATAAAGGAGGGGGGAACAACTAAGCTGTAGTGCCTCTTCTCTTCACTGTGCAATACTTTTTGTTAATAGTCAACGGTGCAATAGACTTCAATACTTGAAATGTGCAGTTCCCTTGTATTCTTATTCCTATTTATTCTATTTATCCCTTTCGTTGTCTCTGTATTTATGGTATTCTGCTCACATTCTGTAACTTCTGTCGGTGCTGTGCTATTTGGAAACCGAATTTCCCAGAGGAACCCACCCGCGGGATTAATAAAGTTTTATCTTATCTCTTTTAGATGCTTATTAGTCAAGATTTAATGGAAAGGAGTTTGAAAATGAGTTGCCAAACATTACATCATTAACATATACATCATAATGGTGAAATTAAATTATTCTGAATATAAATTCAGTATATGAGGCAAAAAGAGAGTCTGTATAATTGTAACAAGCTTGAAAGTGAACATTCGGTATGATCACCTTTATTCTTTAACAACGACTCTTGGACAGCTTTCTTGACCATGCAGTGCTCAGAGAAACTACATGATAAAGAGTAAATAAAATAAAGAGCTATATAGATCTACAGGTTTTATATGAATAAAAGTTTATGAGTGCAATTAGAGAAAGACTGAACAAATATGGTATGTTTGGTTAGTTGTCAGGTGAAAGTCTCCTCCTTTCTAAATTCCAGTGCAGATTAAGTTTTAAAGTTTCAACAGAAAATACCAAAGTGGAAATGTTTGGCCTTAATGCACAGCACCATGTTGAGGAACAAATAAATAAACACAGCATATCAATTATCAACATGGTGGTGGAGGAATGATGATGCAAGCTTGTTTTGCAGCCATGGGAACTAGACACGTTGCAGCACAGACAACTTTATGTTCACAACCACATCGTGTCCAATTACGAACCACAATCTAACTTCTTTAGACTGTAGAAAGAAAGAAAAAACACTGAACCAAGGAAAAACCATATAATTAAATCAGTGATTTGAACAAGGAACCTCACAGTCAACAGTGCTGACCACTGTACCTCTGTGCTTTCAAACTGGAAAATCACACAAATTTAATAATTTGTTTGTCTTTTGTCTGTGATTGTAAATGTGAGTTACCAGAAAAAGCAATTCATTTAAAAATAATCCTTGAAGCTATGGGCATTACATTAAAGTCTGTATTACAGTGATTGTTATAACCTCAAATTAATCCTCTATTTACAGGTATCAGAATAATCATATAATCTTTTGTTGCAGGGGTAACCATGATCACCTTTATACACATTGCAGTTCCGTGCTCATTATAGAGTTGTGCTTAAATTAATAAACTTTATTACAATGGCATGTTATACCCCTAATTAAAGATTGTGAAATATTATGCAGTTTTAGTTTGCATTATTCTCCTGAATTAGAAGAAGGTGATAACTATTACATTTGTTAAACTGATTTGCATTACATTAGACTGCTGATTTATTGTGAATGAATGATATTGTTTTATGATGCATTATACGGCTGAGTTATAAGAAATACTGTTTTCAGAGAGTCATGATCTTATTTGTCTGATTAGAAGAGAACAGAACATACCAGAGAGGTTTTCTGCCCCATCTCAACAGGAACAGATAAACAGCCGAGGTTAAGCACCGTGTGAGAGAAAGAATGTGAATATTTAGGCTTTTATGATTAGGTGGGGGCCAATTTGAGTTTGAGCAATGCTCCACCATTTTGAGATCTTATGCTGTCTGCGTGCAGTGTTCATCTCCCACACGTGTGTTCATTAAAATCATTGTTCATCATGACCCGGCCGGACCAGTGTTGTTATTGTGGTTTTCCTCTTGTGTCCATCCCCAATATTTTGAATTCGCAATAGGTGGCAAACAGTCTTGCCCTTTGCCTACAGCAAATTATTGTGCTGATGTACAGATGGTATGTTACTGTTCTTGTGTTATTCGTTTTTCACAAAATTAAGTCAAATCTTTACATAGAGCTGTGATTTTAAGTCGTCATGGTCTTGAACGAGGGAATTTAAAATATATGGGCCTACTGTTCTACTGCATGTTAGTTTGATCAGCTTGCTTCCTGAATATACTGGCTACTTATACTAAACAATATATAGAAAACTTCATGTGTATGCCATGTGGCTAAGAAACCACCTGCGAGCAATATTTTCAAATTGTTGAAGAAAACACAAAATAATTCAAGGATGAGAAAAAGTGAGATGAGAAAAATTAACCCCAGCAAGAAACATGAAGCGCAGACGCTGCAACAACGCAGGATATAATCCAAGCAGCAACGATCCTCCTGTAAGTAGGAAAGTGTTAGCTTTATGTGACTATGCCATGAGGAAAGCATGAATCAAGCTTTATGTTATAACTGCCTGTAGAACAGCTGAAGCTGTTCTTAGATTTTACTGGTCTGTGTACAATCATACAAATTTAGCATTGCCAGCAGATTGTTGTCAGGTTTGTTCCTGGTAGGTGCTGGTCTGCAGTGCAATGAAAAGTCAAACTATTATTATTTTGAATACCTTTTATATAAATATAAGTAAAATAGCTGTAATTTTTTAATATACAGTGGCTTGCAAAAGTATTCGGCCCCTTGAACTTTTCCACATTTTGTCACATTACAGCCACAAACATGAATCAATTTGATTGGAATTCCACGTGAAAGACCAACACAAAGTGGTGAACACGTGAGAAGTGGAACGAAAATCATACATGATTCCAAACATTTTCTACAAATAAATAACTGCAAAGTGGGGTGTGCGTAATTATTCAGCCCCCTTTGGTCTGAGTGCAGTCAGTTGCCCATAGACATTGCCTGATGAGTGCTAATGACTAAATAGAGTGCGCCTGTGTGTAATCTAATGTCAGTACAAATACAGCTGCTCTGTGACGGCCTCGGAGGTTGTTTAAGAGAATATTGGGAGCAACAACACCATGAAGTCCAAAGAACACACCAGACAGGTCAGGGATAAAGTTATTGAGAAATTCAAAGCAGACTTAGGCTACAAAAAGATTTCCCAAGCCCTGAACATCCCACGGAGCACTGTTCAATCCAACATTCAGAAATGGAAAGAGTCTGGCACAACTGTAAACCTGCCAAGACAAGGCCGTCCACCTAAACTCACAGGCCGAACAAGGAGAGCGCTGATCAGAAATGCAGCCAAGAGGCCCATGGTGACTCTGGACGAGCTGCAGAGATCTACAGCTCAGGTGGGGGAATCTGTCCATAGGACAACTATTAGTTGTGCACTGCACAAAGTTGGCCTTTATGGAAGAGTGGCAAGAAGAAAGCCATTGTTAACAGAAAACCATAAGAAGTCCCGTTTGCAGTTTGCCACAAGCCATGTGGGGACACAGCAAACATGTGGAAGAAGGTGCTCTGGTCAGATGAGACCAAAATGGAACTTTTGGCCAAAATGCAAAACGCTATGTGTGGCGGAAAACTAACACTGCACATCACTTTGAACACACCATCCCCACTGTCAAATATGGTGGTGGCAGCATCATGCTCTGAGGGTGCTTCTCTTCAGCAGGGACAGGGAAGCTGGTCAGAGTTGATGGGAAGATGGATGGAGCCAAATACAGGGCAATCTTGGAAGAAAACCTCTTGGAGTCTGCAAAAGACTTGAGACTGGAGCAGAGGTTCACCTTCCAGCAGGACAACGACCCTAAACATAAAGCCAGGGCAACAATGGAATGGTTTAAAACAAAACATATCCATGTGTTAGAATGGCCCAGTCAAAGTCCAGATCTAAATCCAATCAAGAATCTGTGGCAAGATCTGAAAACTGCTGTTCACAAACGCTGTCCATCTAATCTGACTGAGCTGGAGCTGTTTTGCAAAGAAGAATGGGCAAGGATTTCAGTCTGTAGATGTGCAAAGCTGGTAGAGACATACCCTAAAAGACTGGCAGCTGGAATTGCAGCAAAAGGTGGTTCTACAAAGTATTGACTCAGGGGGCTGAATAATTACGCACACCCCACTCTGCAGTTATTTATTTGTAAAAAATGTTTGGAATCATGCATGATTGTGGTTCCACGTGTACACCACTTTGTATTGGTCTTTCACGTGGAATTCCAATAAAATTGATTCATGTTTGTGGCTGAAATGTGACAAAATGTGGAAAAGCTCAAGGGGGCCGAATACTTTTGCAAGCCACTGTGTATATATATAGGCATGTAACCTGTAGTCCTATTTATAGGTCTATAGAAGTGCAGGTTAGATAAGGACTCAGAGTGTAGCATCTCAGTCTGTTTCTGTTTTCTCTCTGTAAAGTTTAAACTGTGTTGATGAGAGTTTGTTTTAATTAGTTTCCACTGAGCCAGTAAACAGCAGGAGAAACAGTAGATCCTCTGTTTCAGTGACTGTTGATTGGTTGATGTGTCTGTATTGAGATGAGACTGTGCTGCAGCTTTGCTCTGGTTCACTGTACTGTTTCTGTCTTTCAGGTGTGCATGTTTATCAGGAGATGTATGGCTGTGAATGGGATACTGAAGCAAATAATGTGACCGGCTGTGATCAGCTGGGTTACGATGGCGAGGACTTTTTGGCGTTTGACCTTAAGACAGAGACGTGGATCGCTCCAAAACAGCAGGCAGTCATCGCTAAACAGAAGTACGACTCTGACAGAGCTCTCTCAGCCAGACAGAAGAACTACTTCACTCACATTTGTCTTGAGTGGCTGAAGAAGTATCTGAACTATTCAGGGAGCTCTCTGAGGAGAACAGGTGCAATAACACAGGATTTTAACTGGACTTGGAAAGACAATCAATCATTTATAGGTTGATTGATTGTCAACAAACATACAATTTGTAATAATAACAATAATGAACACTTATATTTTGTCAACAGTTCTTCCCTCAGTCTCTCTCCTCCAGAAGTCTTCCTCCTCTCCAATCACCTGCCACGCTACAGGTTTCTATCCACACAAAGCCAAACTGTTGTGGAGGAAAGATGGGAAAGAGCTTCATGAGGGTGTGAACAGAGGAGAGATCCTGCCCAACAATGATCCAGATTTCTGCTGATCTGGATCTCTCATCAGTCAAACCTGAGGACTGGAGGAGCTACGATTGTGTGTTTCAGCTCTGTGGTGTGAATAAGGACATCATCACCAGACTGGACAGAGCAGTGATCAGAACCAATGAAGGTCAGTCTGCACTCAGAAGCACACATTTAGTTTACTGTAATATAATAGTGCATAGTAAAGGGCAGTTCATGCAGTTTTATGTGTTAAAAATAGAACAATTTTGTCAGTTTATTTCACACTTAAAGTCTAGACTGGGACATGTTTCCCATCTTGAAATAATTATGCGAACCTGCTGAAAATATTTCCAAACTAAGAACAAAAGGAATTTAAGATTCTTTACCAAACACTAATGCTTTTTCCCAAATCACGTTTTACCTTGTGAATGAGCAGCCACAGTTAACAGAGTATAGTTACTCCACGGTTTTATAAAACGAGTAGAGGTAATGATTTGATTTTGGAATCAAGTTTACTGACTAAATTAAAAAGGATGTTTTTATTCTCAGAAGTTCAGTGGGCCAGAGACACAAAGACATCAGAGTTAAATGTGGGTAAATAAGCACAGACACAGTGAATATATTCAGATATGAACAACAGGTAAAGCATATAGTGACAGACTTATTGTCTATAATCAGAGCTGTTATCTGTTCTGATTGGTGATCTTCTCCATCCTGTTTCATCTGTTCAGGTTCTGATTTGTTTGTCTTTGATCTAAAGGAAATTCCCTCTTCATGATCATCCCCATAATTCTTGCTCTGGGTGTTCTTGCTGTGATCACTGTGATTGGATTCATTATCTACAAAAAGAAGACAGGTGAGAGGACAAAGCAGATTTTGTAGGACTTTGAGTTGATGCTTTCTTTTATTCAGTGTTGTTGTTGGTGTGTATGTTTGCGAGCAACCGGAAAGCCGCAACCGCGTGTTAACAGCAACCGTGTGAATAAAATGATGCTGAAAAGCATCCAGATGTCGTCGAGTCTGTCATTGCTTTATCACACTGTTGCATCCAGCAGTTATTACAGTAAGGCTCAGAGCCAGAGTTTACTGAGAATATGACTGTTGGATAATAAGACAAGATCACAGAGTTAAATACATAATGTTTAACAAACCCTGTTTTTTACTTTCTTTCATTACAGACAAACGACCTCCATCTCGTAAGTGAAATGTTTCTGATCTGTTTTCTTTGAGTTTTATGTGCACTCTGTAGATTAAAACGTTTTTCAGATCTGTCAGCTGTTTGTAAAAGTGTTGTGGACTAATGATGTGTTTCTGACCTACAGCTGTAGAAAACTGTGAGGTCCAAGAGAAAATGATTCCTTGTGAAGCCTAATGACAGACATCACTGCTCACAGTGAGTTCATACATAAAATGGAGTTTTTCTGGGTAGTGTAACAGCCTTCCAATGTATCGGAGGTCAAGGTTCATCAACGTGGGGTCAGCTGGCTACCTGACTACATTGAATGAACAGATTTTTCCATTAATACATTTTGTCTTCCCTGATGACACGGACAAGATCCTGATGCCAGGAGTCATCAGGCTCAAGTTACTATTGAAGTGGTTCATGAAACATCATTTTCAACATGTGCATTTCACTGAAATAAATATGTGAAACAGTATAAGCTTAATGAAGTGAATGCATGTCAGCATCAAAGTTAAAGGCAGTTCAGTGAAACATTAGTGTGACTTTTGTTGATTTGATGTTAAAAAAATCACAAGGTATTTTTTATTTAGTTTTACAATTGTTGCTGTTTTATGTGAGTTTAGGTGAGATTTTTAAGAGAACAGAACAGATGTTTCACTTCTGTGGTTTGGATAAATATTAACACCAATAAGAACGTTTACAAAAACACCAAGCTGACAAAATTAGAACAAATGGTTTTGCTTTAACAGTATTGTGGGTAAATTCTCAATATGCAGTTCTTTTGCTTTAATGACTTTAATGTATTACAATGTAAATATGCTGATTTGTAGAAATGAAAATGATTCTTGTTTATTCTTTTTAAATTTCTGTGTAAATTTTGCGCTGAAACGAGGACTGTTATCTCGTTACCTCTAGACTGTGAATCTTTGTTTTTCCATCATGCTTGTTGACTTTAATTTAAATTAAATATTTCCAGTAGAGTAAACTATTTTTTAACGTATAAATCTGATGATAAAGGTTACTTCGTCTCTGCCCTGGTGTGTGAGGACTGGCTCCACTCTTGTCTTATTTTATCTCAGTGACAACGCAGGACAGGAAATGGATGGATGGAGTTCTCTGTCACTGTGTTTAGTAGCTTTTCAATAATGCTGTGAACACATTTTTCATTCCTTTTGTTCCCTGTGTGCTCACTGACTTTGCCTCCTGTATTGTCTGGTTTTCCTAGTTTTTATTATTTTTTCTACCTTTTTTCTTATTTTGTTGGACAAATTCATCACCTTTTTATATAAACCTGTTTAGTTTTCTTTCAAATGTCATTTCAAATATTTTGAGACTGAAGTGTGTTTTCAGCACTAATGAATGCTGATGAAAATACTTCCTTCTCGTACTTCAGTACTTTAAGGGTGTTTTTCTGTCTCTTGTAAACAATTTTTTATATCTGGTGTTTGTTTATTAGATAAATGTAAATATTGCTGTTAATTTATTTTCTGTTTGTTATGATGACTTTTTAATAAAATCCACAATATTCTTAATTTTTGTCCTGTTGTGAATCCACATTGAGTTTATTCTTCCCATGTGACTGTAGCTACAGTTTCATGAATATTTCCTTCAATAATAGAAACTATTGTATAAACTAAACTATAAACTATAAAGTGATGTAAGTAAAGGGGAGATCTGACTATACACATGAAAAAAATGATGGAAAAAATGTGATATCAGCTTAGATGAATCTCACTTGGTTTGGTGCAGTCTCTGAGGAGGTAACAGTTACCAGTAATGATCATTCTGGTTATGATGTCATAGCACTGACACAGATCACTCCAAAATAATGTGCCTTTAAAACTAAAATTAAGTGTAACGGAAACACAAAAAATGTTGTTAGAGCAGCTGCTTCACCTCTGTTGGAACTATGGGAACAGCTCTCTCCTAAAAACAGACTGGACAATGCTCTTTCATTTCTAGCCTTTGTTCAACTTTTCTTATTTTAAATGCTGCTTTCACTTTAATTTATAAGCAGCTGTAATTTGTCTATGTTTTTTGATCCATGTGTTTGATTTGGTTTTTGTGTCACCTTCAAGTCTAAAAGTATTGATGTTTTCTGTGTAAAGAAAACGTGTTGACCACTAAACCATGAAGTAACTAGAACTTAAATATTAAAAGTACCAAGAAAAAAGGAAATGAAAAGAACAGCATCAGGTGTTCAAACATCTGCAGAGGTTTTAAATTTCTCTTCAGTCAAACAGTTTTCAGTGTTGAAGCTGCAGAAAAAAGCTGACAGGAGCTAACTTTTCTGTTTAAGAACATTGTTTGACTCTTTATCCTTTGTTTGTTTGGGTCTCACTTCCGAGAAGTACAGAGGTAACAGCGTGTTACATGAGAATGATAACAGTAGATAGCAGGCTGAGCTGGAAGTAGGTCCAACGTTAGACTTGTACTGAAACTAAATAAGTACCTCAAAATGCTAACACATAACTACAACAGAAGACATGAAGAAAAGAATATGATGGTTTCGACAATATAATTACATATAATCAATATAATATCACGACTCAATAACTACACAAATTTGTGATCACACAGTTATTGCTCTACCCTCCACAGAGCGCCACATGACAGAAATTCAGTGAATTCATTTTTGATATTTTTGTTTCCAATTCAACATGAGCCACAAAGAACAGATTTTATGATGCCATCAAAAACTGGTTCAATGTGTGAGTTTAAACCAGATATAACTGACGTTTGCTCTCAGGATGAATTCCTATTTGTTCTGATGGACCTTTGACACCTGAGCAGGAAGCACTGAGTCTCTTTTTGTGGACAATAAAACTAATAAAGTTTACATGTTGATGGTCTTGATGTTCCTGCTTCTCCTGGGAATACAGGAGGTGACGACAGGTTATCTAGGAATTTTATGTTTTTGTCTTTTATTTGTGGCAGCCTTTTTCTGCATCATTTGATCCCCAGAGAATTGCAGCCTGTTTCAGCTGCAATAAATCCCTGTAGATTATAATTATGTTATAACCTTAATGTACTTCTCATCTTATTTCCCAAACGGTCGCCAGTGTGGACTGATCTTCATGTTTTAACTGGTACAGATTTTACACTGAATATCCTTCCTGACACAAGCCTCCCATTTATTCCTGCTTGGACTGAAATAAGGAAAAGACTTTCTCATGACTCCCTGAGTCTGGGTTTGTGTCTCCTCCTGGTCTTGAACTGGGGATTGTTCATGTGTGAGGTGAATACATAAATGCATGAAACAAACAAATCCTGCATTTCATGCTAATTCCCAATAATTAGCATTTTGCATTAGAAGATGAGAAATGATGTTTATATTTTGAACTTAGCTATTTTTTTAAATTGCTCATTGCACATCTTTTTATAAGTGAACCTGCCGTCTTTCTAAACGATCCAACAGCTGTAATTGACATCAGTCAGGGGGTCTGTTTGTAATTTAGTGGCTGTAACCAAAACTTTTATTTTCGCCACAAAATACCATTTTCATTTTCATAAAGAGTTAAAACCTTTTATCGCTACAGCTTATCAAGTAAAATAATTATACACAAACTGTTTCTTACAGTGACCCACTCTTTGAAATATTTCTTTACTGCGTCTTCTCAAGTCCAAGACTTCCCAGAGTTTGTGGTTGTTGGGATTGTCACAGTTTGCCAAGGCAAGCCGTGGGGATGTGGGGGAAAGGAGGACCCAGAACGCTGGACTCTTCACTGCAAGCGGTGCGTTTATTTACAGTGCGAAAATGACAAAAAATCCCCGTCCTCTCCCTTTACTCCCGTGTCGTGTCTTCTTCCCAAAAAGTCCCCTGTTGCTCCTGTGTCTCTGCACTCCCTCTCTCTCGTTCCACACTCCTCCTGAGGAAAACAATAGAGACAACATTTAGATCACAGTCCGAACTCTTGTTTAGATGGTATTAACTTGCCTTGACCACAGTGGCTTAGTCTTGAACCAAATACTCAATTAGATGGTCAAAGGAAAATTAATCAACAGCAGGTTTGATGATTAAATCATGATGAAAGTGTTTCATCCAACTAAACTCCAAATATTTACAGGTTCCTGTTTTTTCTACAATTTCTCAGTTAATCGATTAAACTCTCATGGACACTGGAAAGGATTGGACTCAAGAGTGTGAGACTTAAAGGTTAAGAGACATTGTGTTTATTTACGGTGAAGGCAAAACAGGGTTACAAACAAAAGGAATGATTGCTAGCGTGTCCAGGGTGCCAGCACAAACAGATCCACAGATAGTTTCTCTCGAGGGAAAACTCTCTTGGAAAGTCACTCAGACAAACTCAGGATTCCTGTGCTGTACTTCTGTCGTGACCTTGTCAGTTACCTGTTAGTTACTGTTCTCAGTACTTTAACTTGTTTGTTACCGTTCCTGTTGCCACCGATTTTCAGTCCACTTCAACAATTTCAGCAAATGTGTTTGTTTGTGAGAAGCTGCCAGGAACAAATTTCTCAAAAATACAATTTAAAATGAGTTGTCTCTTTGTTATGACACAATGCGGGTGGACCACAGGAACAGAACATACAGACATGTTTTGGACTCAGTGCAGGGGGTTATACTTACAGTGACACAAACAACACAATTCTGGCGCTGTGAGGAAGTGCTTGAAAGGTCTACGGAAAAAGGAGAGTAGAGATTGGTGCCAGTGTACGGGGAAGCAAAAGCAAGGATAATACGAGGGAGGTGAGAATTGGAGAGCTTGTTTGTCACGACCTGATTATTAGTCCGGACTGACGAGGAGCTGGGTGTAGGCAGCGCATCCGGTCCAGCAGCGTGTCTGCGCTGGTCCAGACCCGCTGTCTGTCCCGGGAGGGGACAAGCATCGAAGGCGTATCAGTGTATGTGTATGCGTTTAAAATTAATACAAATCACTCCACTGAGAAACTTAACAAGGTTTTATCAACTGAATAGAAAATAAATTATACAGTGTATACCAAGGGCGTAGATTTGGTTTTGGCATTGGTGGGGACGTATGATTCAACCACCGAACCCTGCCCTGTTTCTTTTTTTTTTTTTCCTTTTTGTCTTTGCTTCTTGATAAAAAGGAGAAATATACTTGCCTACATATGCTATTCTACAGGCTTTTAAACCATTTAAAATTACAATTCATAGTTTTATATGTGATTTACATAATCTTAAATTACTATTAAACAAATGACTGACTAAGTATTTTAGGCTTTAGTTTACTTCAGCCATATTCCATATAAATCAGATATCATACAAAAATATAAATAGCTTCAAATACATGACAATAAAAGAATATGACTTTAAGGACTTAACAACATTACTTCAGTGATAGTACATGTACGGTTTTTACTAAGCTAACTACCTTTAATTTAGCAAACTCCCACCGTAAGGGTGTGTTTTGACTGATGAAACTGTGTCGTACTCAGGCTCTGACATCTGATTGCTGCCTGTTATAAGCTTTATTGTACAAGCATAAGCTAACTACAGTACAGTAACCGTGCCTTTACAGAAGCCAGGTAATCAACTGAAAGACACAAAATAAACAACCATACAACATTAACAAAACAACCCTATTAATGACAGTACAGTTTGGTAACAGTCATATTCATAGCTTTAACATGTCATTTAGTTAACACAGAAACTCACCAGCTCGGCTTCACCAGTCATAACAACAACATCAATGGAAAGAAGATCCGGTAGGTAGGATCTATGAGCGGATGTTAACGCATACTATCACAGACTAACATAAATCACTCCGTCTTAAATAAATTTGTCATTCAAAATAAACCTGGGTCTGATTAATAGCAAATCACAACACAGCAAATTGGCATGTTAAAATATAGGAAAAAACCACACAGTACACCAACATCTCTTACACATTAGCACTAAGGGAACACTGAATGACCTGCTGGGTTTTGTCCATAAAACTACTCATCTAAGATTACCACAAAGTGAAAGATCTCTCAGCAAAATTATGCAACATTTTAGGCACTATTGCCCCGATCAAATCAGTGAGCTGGGATTTTTTATTCTAAACATGAACTACTGTTACAGCAACAGACATGGACTACTGGTGCCCCACACAACAACTCAATGTCCACTATGTGAAGGAGCCAAACACATGCCTTCTCCTCTCGTTAACTGAGATAAACTGCTGGCATATTTGTTTTACATCTATACTGTCCAGTCTCTCCTGGTGGAAATGGCATATAGCAGCATTGTTTAATCTCATTTGAGTCATTGTTGACCTTAGCCATGTTTTTAGTCTTCTGAGAGCACTGAAGCTTCTTTCAGCCTCAGTACATGCGTTTTATCCTCAGATTAAAATTATTATTATGTGCTTGATGTGCCTCACCTTTGGCCCTGGCTCCTCCCCTCTGACTGCACTAGGACATATTGCCACCTGATAAAATAACACATTGATTCATGCCATATAAAAACTGAGACATGTCAATTCAGATTATTTGTCAAATATACAGTAATGAATAAATTTACATCAGCAGCCTAGCAATTGTCATGATAATAAATACTTGTTAATCTATAGCACCAAATCATCAGTCAGTCACCTGTGACCTCGCCTCTTCACCTCTGAGCTACAACATGGCAGAGCTGCCTCTGTCACCTGATAAATAACAGTGAGACAAATACATGCAGTCACACATGTGCTTCAAATACAGTCATGAACCACCAAGTCATCATCCAATTTCACCTGTGGTCTTGTATCACCATTACTCTCTGAGCTTTGTGTTGGTTCTTCTGTCACCTGACAAATAGGACATACATGACAATAAGAATAAAATGTGTAGCTGCTTCAGTGTTTCTGTCACTTTGTGCAGATCTTGACTCATCAGTAATGTTTGTAGGGTGAGTGCATTTTTAAAATTTGTGCAAACTGCACTACAAGGTGGGATATTTGCAAAATCATGACTACCTCATGATATTTTGTCTCAAAAATTAACCCTATGAATATGTCAGTGCCATTAGAATGAAATTATTGTCACCAACATTTTAACGTTAGACATATAATTTTAACAGCCTCTATAAACTAATATCCTGGCTTGCTCGAGGCTGCCGTTTTCTCTGACAGTTTGAATCAAAATCAGAAATGCTACTCTGAGACTGACTAACTAATAGAGCTGCCTGTTGTGCAGTAAGTTTCCAAAACACGTTATTCGTGGTTGAAAAACAATTTTAGACTGATGTGGGCCAAAGCCTAGCATAGCCTGTAACGTTATTATGACGGACACATTTTATGAGTGAACCTGACTTTAAGTGACTTACAGGTTTCTTTGCAAAATACTTTTTAATATCCAGGTTCTTCCTTTTTGCTACCGTCCTCCTCGCAGCGCAGGCTTGCCGCTGCTAAAACTAAACAGAGCTCCCTGAAAGGCACAGCCAATCACATTGGCCATATTTGTCACATGACGTAGGACTCCAGTAAAGATCGTAATTTAACTCTTTCTGCGCCGCTGGGTGAATGAGACGTTGACAGATCGTTTTTTTCTTTCTATCGGGTTTGTTTTTCTTTACTCGAAGAGATAAAAGTATTGGTGGGGACAATTCAATAATCGCTGGATATTGGTGGGGACATGTCCCTTCCGTCCATGCCAAATCTACGCCCTTGGTGTATACCCAACATAACATGAACTAAACCTGTCATAACAAAAAAAATTATAAAGACCAGATGAAACTAACCTTCCATTCGTGATAAACTGGTTCATATGAAGATATTTTACTTTCAGTTTCGTTGATTTAAGTGACGCTTACTCTCAGAGTAAATCCCTATTGGCTCTGATCGAGGCTAATGGTGACGTATCTCCTGGTTCTACATCTTAGCTTTAGCTTTTTCTGGACAAGCGAACGCATAAAGTCTGTTAAAGGTTTGGCTGTTTATGGTCACAATGACGAAGATGAAAAAAGAAGAAAGAAGATGGTAATACAGGGGGCAGCGGCAGGTCAGTTTGACTGTTATATTTCTGTCTTTTTATATGTCAGATTTATGTAATTTGAAAGACAAAAGGACGGACTGTTTGCTCCCCAGAAATTTCCTGTACGCTAAACATTTAGTTATAATGGATCCAAGTAGAAAATGTCAATATTTAGAAATCGATTATATTATACAGGTAATTAAATCGTCTGTTTATCTCTTCAATACCTAATAATAAACATTAAAGTTCAGATGAAGGCAAAGATTAAAACAAGACGGCTTATGTCCCAAACTATTTCATGATTTCCGGGTTTGTGACTCTGCTGTCTCTCCAAACAGTCCAACAAATAAAACATCCGTGAGGAGTCTGATGATAATCTGGTGACAATAATTAAAACGTTTATTTTAAAAACTAAGTACCATTTTAATTTTCATGAGGGTTTAAAACATTTTCACACAACATTATTATTGATAATATTATCGATAAAAGATGTTGGAATTAAAACTTTCTGTAACAATTTTAAGATTTAAAAAATCTATAAAAATAATATAAACAAAGAAGAAGCATCGATATGCTTCAATCAATTCATATAATTTGTAATATCAAAAATTGAAATGCAAAAGAGAACAACTCACTTCAGAAGTCACGCTGCATAACAAAAGCAAAACAGATTAAAAATAATACGTATTTTGTTTAACAATGAAAACAAAATAAAAATATAGTTAAATTAAAACCTATAATGAGTTCAAACCATCAATCATGAAAACTGAATTAAACCAAACTGAAGGATAAACACCAGTTTTAAAACTTTCTGTGAATAATCAGGTTCAAACTAGAATTTGAAGTTTTGAAGAAAAGAGGATCAGAAAAATTACATTAACCACTGAATATCTATTCATAAATCTATTTTGTGTTTATTGAAGGGACAGCAGGATTATTACAGGATGTCCTTAATGTGCTGCAGTTTTTCTTATTGTGTTATTTAAAAAATAAAATAATTTATTAGTCTGTGTTCCTGAGATCTCACAACATTAACTGTTTCTTACAGTGACCCACTCTCTGAAGTATTTCTACACTGCGTCCTCTCAAGTCCCAAACTTCCCAGAGTTTGTGACTGTTGGGATGGTTGATGATGTTCAGGTTGTTCATTATGACAGCAACACACAGAAAGCTGAGCCCAAACAGGACTGGGTGAAGGGTGCAGTAGATCCACAGTTCTGGGAGAGAAACGCTGGGATCACTGTGGGTGCCCAGCAGTGGTTCAAAGCCAACATTGAGACTGCAAAGGCACGCTTCAACCAAACTGGAGGTTTGTTTATATTTTCTCGTTTTTTTTACTGATATTTGCTGTTAATGTTTTCAGTGTGTTTTGTTTACAGTAGTAAACAGGTTTGCACACATTAAATGTTTCATTCAGATTACAGATTAAAATTATTAAAATAACAATTCATAATAAATGTAGAACTACAGTCTGTGAAGCTTTAATTTAATTCAACCAGAATTAATAATCATGTTTGTATGAACTGATATAATTTAACTGTTTAGTTGATCAAAATAATCAAATAATAAAGATAAATTCATGATATTTGAAGATTTGGTTTATATTTAGGATTTTTTGCCTCTGAAACCTTGATGGCTTTTTTTGCTACAATTTCTTAATAATCGATTATTCAGAAATTAATCTCCAGAAAATCAGCAGGATCTAAATAATCAGTCTGAGGTGTATTTGTTTTATTCACAATTATTGTGAACTAATATTTGACTTTTAATAAAAACAATCCTGGACTGAAACTCTCCTTCAGTGGAAGCTTCTAGAAAGACCTGAGGACAGTCTGGTGTGTAGTTTTCCCACAGGAGCAGGAGAAGCAGCGGGGAGGAACAAAGATGGACTTCTTTTGCCTGCGTACAAAACATTACCACAGTGCAGCAGTGGCTTGTGAATTTTAAGCTGTAGGATGTTTGGTTGGACAAAGAGAATCCCCACTATAATAATTAACACAGTTCAGCAGGCTACATACTGAACATGAAGGATAAAAGCAAAGTATCAATCCAGTCATGCTAGTGTTGATCCGTAACCAATACTAGTGTTGGTACCAATATCGATATTTGGATCGATCCGCCCACCTCTATCAGTGACAGCTGTGAGCATTTTCTTGACTCATGCAGGGCCTCCCCATGTTTCTCTGTCCAATCAAAGGAGTGCAGACAACACCAGCTCATCCCACATTCACTTTGTTGCCGCCTATAAGGAGGTGTTTTTGTGAGATTTTCATGGACATTCACAGCGTCCTGATTTATTGATTAGCAATTTTAATATAATTTATTAACCAAACGGGCTGGAAAAGTGTGGAATTTGAACCTAGATGGTGTGTAACTCCACATGTCCATATAAAGAAAATGTGATGATGCACCGAGGCGTTTCTCGTGGCTTTGAGAGCAGCGATGTAATAAAAGCAGGAATGACTCCTCGTGTCGGCCTCACCTGTAGACTGTCGGCTCTCATCACAGCATCAGTGGCGCTCAGGTTCCTACTCAAAGACGCTCACAGATCTCTGTGCTACACATCCAATAATATCATTAACATGAATGTTTTAATATTTTTAGTGCAAAATCTGATCTGGTCACAGCGCTGAAAAACACCAAAAGTGTCCCAGCATGGAGTCAAATTCAAGGTCTGAATGATCGTTGTAGGGGCGATCGTGGCTCAAGAGTTGGGAGTTCGCCTTGTAATCGGAAGGTTGCTGGTTCGAGCCCCGGCTTGGACAGTCTCGGTCATTGTGTTCTTGGGCAAGACACTTCACCCGTTGCCTGGTGGTGGTCAGAGGCCCCTGTGGTGCCAGTGTCTGGCAACCTTGCATCTGTCAGCGGCTGTGGCTACAATGTAGCTTGCCATCACCAGTGTGTGAATGGGTGGATGACTGGTTCTGTAAAGCGAATACAGGCCATTTATTTCAGTCCTCTGCTCTTAGTAAATGTAATGAAAATGAAAACATGGTTGTAAAATCTTAGAGGAACCTTTTTCACCTTTTTGTCAGGTCACATCACAAGAAATTAACTGATTTATCAAAAAGTATTTCTTGCATAATCATCAATGATGACATGAAGCATTTGCTGGAGCCTGAAATACTGTAAGTAGAACTCCAGATTAGATTAACATCACATGATCATGTTAAACAGAGACACCTCTAGAAAAACCTCAGGACAGTCTGGTGTTTAGTTTCTCACAGGAAGGATTTTGTTGGACTGATAACGGCTGCAGAGTTTCAGAGGATGGAAACTTAAACCCAGAATCAGGATTTGTGTCGGCTGCTCAGGACTCAGCTTAGTGTGTTTGTCTGATCCTGCAGCTCACAGGAAGTTGCTCCACCTACAACAGCAGAGATAAACTGTGCAGTGATATCTCTGCAGGCAGGACGTAGATGTGCTAACGGGAGAAAATGAATTCTGTTTTTTCCAGTGTCTTTTTCTAAAATCTACATTGTTAATGATTATTGGTTTTAAAAATCTTCCACTGAGACAAAAGCAGCCATAAATGTAGATCCTCTATATGTTGATCACGTCTCTGTGTCAGTGTAAGACTTTTGTGCAGTCTCTCTCTGGTTCACTGCAGTCTTTGTCTCTGTGTTTCTGTCAGGTGTTCACATTGTCCAGTGGATGTACGGCTGTGAATGGGATGAAGAAACAGGTGAAGTGAATGGATATTTCCAAGAAGGTTATGATGGAGAGGACTTCATAAGCTTTGACCTGAAGACAGAGACATGGGTTGCTGCAAAACAACAGGCTGTTCTGACAAGGATGGAGTTGGACAGGAACAAAGCTCAGTATAAGAACTACCTCACCCAGATTTGTCCTGAGTGGCTGAAGAAGTATGTGAACTATGGGAGGAGCTCTCTGATGAAAACAGGTAAAATCTATGACCAGAATTAGATTGTTAACCAAAAGTTATATGTCTCAGTTTATTACTTAATATGATATTAAATTAACCTTTTCATGCATGAATTATGAAAACCTCAATCAGGGCTTTTTTTTTCTTGAGTATTTTTATTCATCTTAAGGCACGAAAAAAAGATTTTTGAACTTCTTTTTTTTAAACATGTACTTTTCATTTTCAAAGAGTATTTTTACATGTCCACTTAGTTGTACAACAAACATTTTGACTTATGAATTTGACAAATGAATAATTGATATACACTGTGTAAAAACTATAACATAACAAAAATAGATTTTTAAATATATTTTAAAAATATTTTATAACAGTATAACAATATATGTAACAATTATAACCCTGCAAGGCATGGAGTGACACATCAGTGTCCAATGTAGTGGTTTATGTGCAAGTTTACCATCAACACTGACACAAATACAAGAAAACAGCCTTTGAATAGTTGTGCACTGTAGTGACCCCTATGTGTGAAAGGGTTAATATAATTGCACTTCGCGTGGCATTTTGACACATTTTTTAAATGTAATTTAATTTTATAAACTACATCACATCAAAAGAAATTGGTATGGTTTTATTATTATTATTATTAATAATAATAATAATAATAATAATAATAATAATAATAATAATAATAATAATTAATAATACTCTTTTAAAGTTGCTCCTGGTCATCATAGGAGATCATCTTCCACAGTTTTAGCTCTGATATACTCATTTCTAATCCTGTCCATCCTTCTCACTCCTTATGATAATTTTAATATCATCAGTTCTGTCTCCTGTATTTGTCTCAGTGCCACCATCCTCAGATATTAAATCACAGCAGGTCTCACTGCCATCTTGTAAACTTTCCTTTCCACTCTTGCTCCTCTCCATCCACTCCACCTTGTCTGCACTCTCTTCTTCACGTCTCGTCTGCACTGTGCACCTCTCCAGCTCAAATAAAAGTAATAGTAATAATACAGAAAGAATGAACTGTTTGTCTTTACTCCACAGTTCTTCCCTCAGTGTCTCTCCTCCAGAAGTCTTCGTCCTCTCCAGTCACCTGCCACGCTACAGGTTTCTATCCTAACAGAGCTGAGATGATGTGGAGGAAAGATGGAGTGGAGCTTCATGAGGGTGTGAGCAAAGGAGAGATTCTCACCAACAATGATGAGACCTTCCAGATGAGTGTTGACCTGGATCTTTCATCAGTCAAACCTGAAGACTGGGACAGCTACAGATGTGTGTTTCAGCTCTCTGGTGTGAACGAGGACATCGTCACCAGACTGGACAAAGCAGTGATCAGAACCAATGAGTGTAAGACAGGAATCAGAAGTGATTAAAGTGAAAAATATAAATGTTAGGAGTCCTGCAGTTCATGTGGTTTTATCTGTTAAGTTCCTCTTCAGTCTGTAACACTGATATATTATAGAAACATACATGGATCATTGTGTGAGTGCTAGCTTCCTAAAAATATTTTTCCCCATTAAATGTTTTGAAAGTGCTGTAAAGCAGATATTTTTATCTAGCATAGCTCTTTATTGTTGTCCATTCACTGTTTACTGAGCTTTGATGAATACAGAACCTCATCAACATACTTTTTTGTTGAGCTTTGTATTTAAATATTTCTTTACTTTTGTGCTTATAGAGACAAAGTTTGAAAGCCTGTGATATGCTAAAGTGGATTCTGTGTTTGTCGTGCAGCTGCTGGTCTTTTATTTTCTTAATATTTTTTCCATTATTTTTATCTAGTTGAAACTGATAATTCTATTTACTGCTTCAGGTAGTGATTTGTTTGTTGTTGTTGATTTACAGGATCTACAGGAAATAATCTCACCATCATCATTGCCATTGTTGCTGTGGTTGCTGTCCTTGGCGCTGTGATTGGAATCGTTGTCTACAAACTGAAAACAAGTGAGAGACAAAAACTGAAATAAAATCATTTTTAGTTAATGCTCTTATACAAAAGTGTATAAGTAGCACAGGCACGGTGTCATGGAAATATGAATTACATTATAATATGACAAAAGAAACGCATAAAATATTATAACTATAAGAGTTTATTTTCTCTTTTATTTCAGGCAAATGCTTACAGCCTCGTAAGTAAAACTAGTGTCTGTTTTCTCTTATATCTTAAACATTCTGTAGATCACAAAGTATTTTTCTGTATTTTATGGTAAATAACTTTTTCAGGACTGTTTCTAAACAAATGTAAGTTCAGACAGGATGTGGACTAAAACGTGTTTCTGACCTTTTACAGCTATGAAGGATCCTGCGGTCAAGGAGCCACTGAATCCTGCTCCAAAAGTCTAAAGGACAAACAACCTTGCATACAGTGAGTTACTTCACTTTAAACAAAGCTGTTAAACTGTTTCTTTATTTCTGTAAACTGCTGCAACACACTGTAACTCCACCAACACTTTCAGTTACTTTTCATCAAAAGTGTCTAAAAGTTAAATTATAGTAAGTTATATTATTAAAAGGAAGACTCTTTTCTGAAAAATTCACATCTGTTTGCCAGTTAAACTTTAAAGTTTTATCAAGTACAAACAGTGACAGCACAACATTAATGAACTATTTATTAACTAATGTATAATAAAACTGTGCCAGATTAAAACAAATGTTTATGCTCACAAAGTTTTCTAATCAAATATTTGACTGAACCAGAGTTCCTTTATGTGTAAATGATTTTTATCAGTAAATATGTAGCAGATATTTATTCTAAATTACTGTTTTAACAAAATCTTAATGTTGTTTAATTTTTGTCTGCAGGTTTATGGAGATATATTGCATTCAAAAAAGAGACATTGTCACATGATCAGTGGCGGTCCTAGCCTGTTTGGCGCCCCGGGCAAACACTCCCTGTGGCTGATGACGGGGCAGCATGAATACGAGCATTTTTTTTTTTTTTTTTGCAGATGCCCGTGATGCCGCCCCCACCATTATGCCGCCCCGGGCAACCGCCCATGTCGCCCGTATCAAAAACCGCTACTGCTCAGTGATAAAGGAATCATAATAATATATTTCTAAATCTTGTACGTTTACTTAAAATTTGATTTAAAAGACAAACTTGTGTTGAATTCCAGGAGACCTTAAAAGATTTTACTTTGTCTGATTTATTTCTTAATTAATGAAGATTATGTTTATTCTCTGTTGTTTGATTTAAGACAAGTTTTGAGTGTTTTTGATTTTAGAGTTTAGTTCAAGTTGAGATTCTGGAGGTTTGTGTGGGTTATGTTTTTAACACATTGGTGGGTTTGTTTCTGTTTATATATCAGTAAAACTGCATTGCTCTTTCTCTCCTTTTTGTACTTTTGCTTTTCAATAAAGTCCCAAATAATCCAAATTTCTGTGACTTTTTTAAAAATAAGGTGTACACTCGGCTAAGGTTTCATGAATACAGCCCAAATATTAATGGATTAGCTACAATTTAACTTGTGATAGTAGCTCAGTAAGCTTAGGTGTAATGATGCCAGCTCCAGTCCATTAAGTGTCCTTGTGACAAAAGCATTGTGTGTGTGTTGTATTGTGGTTCGATGTTTGCTTTTGTGGATGTTTATTTTTTTCATTTGGTTTACCAACACTAGACTTGACAATTTGCATATGATGAAGGAACTGACCTCACAGCCCAGTGTTCATTCAGTGGACTGGTTTCAGCTATTGTGCAAATGTACTGTTTATAAGGTTGGAGAAACCTGCAGTCAGCTGAGACTGAAGAAGTCACTTGGATGAGTGACGAAATGTTTCTCCCACTGAAAACTCTACGTCCAGATGAACAGAATCAACCTTTTGGGAACACCACACTTTATAGACTTGTGCTATTCCAGAATGGTCGCCTGAATCAGGTAGAGTATAAAAGGAAGCCAGCTGCTTTTAGAGGGGTTTGATGTTCAGTAATGACTCTGGATTCGTGATTACTAGCAAGCTTTGTTTACTGCGTAACTGAGCAGACATTACATGTAAGCAACTTCACTCCCGGGGGGGCAGGTCCCACCTTCGCGCTGTCTCATTGCGTGCGTGCGCAGCGTACTGCTCGGAACAGGTATATGAGAGCAGCATTAACGAACAATATTAGTCAGATGTTCTACAAGAGGGGTTGGGTTCTTTAGGGTGTTGGCACAAACTCAGACTTTATTTACTAAAGACTACCAGTTGATGGCAAAATTTAATTCCAGTCTGATGCCACTTTGTTTGAACTGACACATGACCGCCAGCCAGCTTGACAGAGTTTAAAAGAACTGTTAATGCAGAGATTTTGAAATGATGTTTTCCAAACATTAATAATCAAGGCTTCTTAAAACCAAATGGTGTTACATCTATAGCCACTGTTTGGTGTTTTAACAGTGTAAGGCTTGAGATGCTCTCAGCTACATGTCTCAGATTATTTTAGTAGGCTGATAGTTTAGCAGAAGATCTAAACTTTAAGCCAGTAGAGCCACAGTATGAATAAATATGATTGTAAACAAAAAGCAAACTGATAACAATTTAATGATTCAGATTTAGTCCTGTGAAGTTTACATTTATATGTATTTATGCTTTACATTTATATCACATATATAATTCATTCAGAAACAGACTTTGCACATTCAAAACATGAGAGGACAATAAGTGCTGCGAAATTATTTATATTTTGAGCTAAATGCTCCTTCGTCCTACAAGCAAAACTAATTTCCATGTGCTCTGAACTCCAATGTGAGATTTAAAAGGTGTTTCTTTCAAAATTGTAGTAATATGTTTAATGTTAGTAAAACTGTCAGGTTAGATTAGTATGTGTTTCTGAGTTTAAGGCTGAGGTCCAGGAGAAACTAAATCCAAAAGCTGAATGACAAAAAACCCTGAGCACAGTGAGCTGCACCAAAGCTTTAAAAAAAATCATTCTTAAAGCACTGGAAAACATTTTTACTCTTATTTTTAGTGTCTGTAAACTCTAAATTGTTCTGGCTAACAACATCTTTTGCAACAAAAAAGCAGCTATATTAGAAATTAAAACATTTATTATAATAAAATTTATTTATTTGTACTCTGAAAGAAACTTTTTAAAATTATTTAAGAAAAAATTTCTGTAGATAAATCTACATTATGCTTAAATGTTGAAGTATCCAAAGATGATGACCTTGCCTGGAACAATATTTTAATATTTAAGGAAAAGAAACTAAAAATTTACAAAATTAGAAAGTACTTTATATTCTGAGGTCTCATTTCTCATCTCACATGACTTAATTCAAACACTTTTCATCCAGAATGTCAGGAAGTGTAATAATGTGTCAGTGCTTACTGACAAAACTCTCTGTAAAACCACTCGGGTCAGTTCTGATTGGATAGGATTTTTCAGCCTGAGGTCACTATAAAAAAAAAGCAAAATCTGTGTCTGCTTTAGTACTACATATAGAGCTCGCTTCTTGGTTTAACTCCATCCCAGTGTATTTCTTAGATGCAACAAACTGGGATTAATAAAAAATCAAACCAACAATAAATGTAAATGCCTGATTTTGCTGTCTGTCTAAGTTTATCTGTGGTAAAGATGTGATATTAGCTGTTAGTACAGTGGTATGCAAAAGTTTGGGCACCCCTGATAATTTCCATGATTTTTCTTCATAAATCTTTGGTTGTTTGGATCAGCAATTTCAGTTAAATATATCATACAGCAGACAAACATAATGATATTTGAGAAGTGAAAAGACGTTTATAGGATTTACAGAAAGTGTGCAATAGTTACTTAAACTAAATTAGGCAGGTGTATAAATTTGGGCACCCCAACAGAAATATTACATCAATATTTAGTAGATCCTCCTTTTGCAGAAATAACAGCCTCTAAATGCTTCCTATAGCTTCCAATGAGAGTCTGGATTCTACAAAACATCTCCAGTTCAGTCAGGTTTGATGGTTTCCCAGCATGGACAGTCCGCTTTAAGTCACACCATAGATTTTCAATAATATTCAGGTCTGGGGACTGAGATGGTCGTTCCAGAACATTGTCCTTGTTCCTCTGCATGAATGCCTTAGTAGACTTTGAGCAGTGTTTAGGGTTGTTGTCTTGTTGAAATATCCAGCCCTGGCCAAACTTCAACTTTGTGACTGATTCTTGAACATTGTTCTCAAGAATCTGCTGATACTGACTGGAATCTATGCGACCCTCAACTTTAACAAGATTCCCAGTAACTGCACTGGACACACAGCCCCACAGCATGATGGAACCGTCACCACATTTTACTGTGGGTAGTGTGAGATTATTATATTATGCTATGCCACGTCATACCCCTAATTAAAGATTGTGAAATTATTATGTAGTTTTAGTTTGCATTATTCTCCTGACTTAGAAGAAGGTGATAACTATTACAGTTATTAAACTGATTTGCATTACATTAGATTGCTGATTTATTGTGAATGAATGATATTGTTTTATGATGCATTATACTGCTGAGTTATAATAAATACTGTTTTCAGAGAGTCATGGCCTTCTTTGTCTGATTAGAAGAGAACAGAGCATACCGGAGAGGTTTTCTGCCCCATCCCATCAGGAGGAGATAAAACAGGGAGCCAACCGCCTCTTGTTATGTCTAAATAACTCAATTTTAGTTTCATCAGTCTACAGCACCTTATTCCAAAACGAAGCTGGCTTGTCCAAATGTGCTTTAGCAAACCTCAAACGACTCTGTTTGTGGCATGTGCACAGAAAAGGCTTCTTCTGCATTACTCTCCCATACAGCATCTCCTTGTGCAAAGTGCGCTGAATAGTTGAACGATGCACAGTGACTCCATCTGCAGCAGGATGATGTTGCAGGTCTTTGGAGCTGGTCTGTGGGTTGACTGTGACTGTTCTCACCATCCTTTGCCTCTGCTTATCTAAGATTTTACTTGACCTGTCACTTCGGGCCTTAACTAGAACTGTGCCTGTGGTCTTCCATTTCCTCACTATGTTCCTCACAGTGGAAGCTAACAGCTGAAATCTCAGAGATAGCTTTTTGTATCCTTCCCCTAAACCATGATGTTGAACAATCCTTGTTTTCAGGTCATTTGAGAGTTGTTTTGAGGCTCCCATGTTGCCACTCTTCAGAGAAGATGCAAAGAGGAGAAAAACTTGCAATTGGCCGCCATAAATACCCTCTCTCATGATTGGATTCACCAAACAAACTTTGTGTATGTAGGTCAAGGGTCAATGAGCTTACCAAACAAACTTTGTGTTCCAATAATTAGCGCTAAAGGTATTTAAATCAATAAAACAATAAGGGTGCCCAAATTTATGTACCTGCCTAATTCTGTTTAAGTAACTATTGCACACTTTCTGTAAATCCTAAAAACTTCATTTCACTTCTCAAATATAATTGTGTTATTATGCTGTATGATATATTTAACTGAAATTGCTGATCCAAACAACCAAAGATTTATGAAGAAAAATCATGGAAGTGATCAGGGATGCCCAAACCTTTGCATACCACTGTATGTGACTGTCCTAGATTTCACTCTGTCGACTGCAGTCTGTGTCCCACAGAGACCAGTTGTGAATAGGATGGTGTGAGTGAAGAACTTAACAGTTATGATCAGTCTATGACAGAGAAGACTATATCACTACATGCAAATACTAATAACTCAAGAACAGCAGGCCTTTGAAAGTAAAACGAAGAGTGACAGTAACAAAGCTTTGTTAGAGCAGCTACTTCACCCAGGAGTGGCAAAAATATCTGGAACATATGAGGAGTTATCTGCTAAAAATAGGTTAGATCAGATGCTGATGTACATTCATTTTGCAGATCTGCCCTTTGTTCACTCTCTGTTGTGTTGAATGCTTCATCCACTTTACAAGTAGCTATAATATGCTAGTTCATTATCTGTTTATTTAAAACACCTTTGGTGGCTTTGTCCTTAAAAATAAGAGCAATTTGACAGAAATCACACCGGATATGATTCAATTCAATTTTCAATTCAATTTTATTTATATAGCGCCAAATCACAACAAAAGTCGCCTCAAGGTGCTTTATATTGTACAGTAGATCGCACAATAATAAATACAGAGAAAACCTAACAATCATATGACCCCTATGAGCAAGCACTTTGGCAACAGTGGGAAGGAAAACTCCCTTTAACAGGAAGGAACCTCCGGCAGAACCAGGCTCAGGGAGGGGCGGGGCCATCTGCTGCGACCGGTTGGGGTGAAAGAAGGAAAACAGGATAAAAGACATGCTGTGGAAGAGAGACAGAGGTTAATAACAGATATGATTTGATGCAGAGAGGTCTATTAACACATAGTGAGTGACAAAGGTGACTGGAAAGGAAAAACTCAATGCATCATGGGAATCCCGGCAGCTCACGTCTATTGCAGCATAACTAAGGGAGGATTCAGGGTCACCTGGTCCAGCCCTAACTATATGCTTTAGCAAAAAGGAAAGTTTGAAGCCTAATCTTGAAAGTAGAGATAGTGTCTGTCTCCCGAATCCAAACTGGAAGCTGGTTCCACAGAAGAGGGGCCTGAAAACTGAAGGCTCTCCCTCCCATTCTACTTTTAAATACTCTAGGAACAGCAAGTAAGCCTGCAGAGCGAGAGCGAAGTGCTCTAATAGGGTGATATGGCACTACAAGGTCATTAAGATAAGATGGGGCCTGATTATTTAAGACCTCAATTCTATTTAAGAATTCAATTCTGGATTTAACAGGAAGTCAATGAAGGGAAGCCAAAACAGGAGAAATATGCTCTCTCTTCCTAGTCCCTGTCAGTACTCTTGCTGCAGCATTTTGGATTAGCTGAAGGCTTTTCAGCGAGTTTTTAGGACATCCTGATAATAGTGAATTACAGTAGTCCAGCCTGGAAGTAATAAATGCATGAACTGGTTTTTCAGCGTCACTCTGAGACAGGATATTTCTAATTTTAGAGATGTTGCGCAAATGGAAGAAAGCAGTCCTGCATATTTGTTTAATATGTGCATTGAAGGACATGTCCTGGTCAAAAATGACTCCAAGGTTTCTCACAGCATTACTGGAGGCCAAGGTAATGCCATCCAGAGTAAGAATCTGCTTAGATACCATATTTCTAAGATTTTCAGGGCCGAGTACAATAACCTCAGTTTTATCTGAATTAAGAAGCAGAAAGTTAGCGGCCATCCAGGTCTTTATGTCTTTAAGACATTCCTGCAGTTTAACTAATTGGTGTGTGTTACCTGGCTTCATGGATAGATAGAGCTGCGTGTCATCTGCATAGCAGTGAAAATTTATGCTATGTCTTCTAATGATGCTGCCTAAGGGAAGCATGTATAATGTAAACAGAATTGGTCCTAGCACTGAACCCTGTGGAACTCCATAATTGACCTTAGTGTGTGAAGAGGACTCTCCATTTACATGCACAAATTGGAGTCTATTAGATAGATATGATACAAACCACTGCAGTGCAGTACCTGTAATACCTACAGCATGTTCTAATCGCTCTAATAGGATATTATGGTCAACAGTATCAAACGCAGCACTGAGGTCTAGCAGGACAAGCACAGAGATGAGTCCACTGTCAGAGGCCATAAGAAGATCATTTGTAACCTTCACTAAAGCTGTTTCTGTGCTGTGATGAGCTCTGAAACCTGACTGAAACTCTTCAAATAAGCCATTCCTCTGCAGATGATCTGTTAGCTGTTTGACAACTACTCTTTCAAGGATTTTTGATATAAAAGGAAGGTTGGAGATTGGCCTATAATTAGCTAAGACTGCTGGGTCTAGAGATGGCTTTTAAGTAAAGGTTTAACTACAGCCAGCTTGAAGGCCTGTGGTACATAGCCGATTATTAGAGATAGGTTGATCATATTTAAGATTGAAGCATTAATTAATGGCAGGACTTCTTTGAGCAGTTTTGTAGGAATGGGGTCTAAAAGACACGTTGATGGTTTGGAGGAATTAATTATTGAAATTAACTCAGAAAGATCAATTGGAGAAAAGAGTCTAACTTAACATCAATGGTACTGAGAGTAGCTGTAGATAATATTACATCTGTGGGATGATTATTGGTAATTTTTTCTCTAATGATAAAAATTTTATTTGTGAAGAAGTTCATGAAGTCATTACTAGTTAACGTTAAAGGGATTGTTGGCTCAGTAGAGCTCTGACTTTTTGTCAGCCTGGCTACAGTGCTGAAGAGAAACCTGAGGTTGTTCTTATTTTCTTCAATCAGTGACGAATAGTAAGATGTTCTGGCTTTGCGGAGGGCTTTCTTATAAAGCAGCAAACTCTTTCTCCAGGCTAAATGATGATCCTCTAAATTTGTGACACGCCATTTCCTCTCCAGCTTACGAGTTATCTGCTTTAGGCTACGTGTTTGAGAATTATACCACGGAGTCAGGTACTCGGATTTGAGGCCTTAGTTTTCACAGGAGCTACAGTATCCAGAGTAAATGCGTAGTGAGGAGGTAAAATTATTAACAAGATAATCGACCTCTGTTGGAGTAGCGTTCAGATAGCTGCTCTGCTCTATGTTGGTACAGGGCATTGAAGATGATAACAGTGGGTGGATTATATTCTTAAACTTAGTTACAGCACTTTCAGAAAGACATCTACTTTGATAAAGTCTACTCTCCACTGCTGTGTAATCAATTATTGTAAATGTAAATGTTATCAGGAAATGATCAGACAGCAGAGGGTTTTCAGGAAACACTGTTAAATGTTCAGTTTCTATGTCATATGTTAAAATGAGATCTAGAGTGTGATTAAAGTGGTGGGTGGGTTCTTTTACATTTTGAGAGAAGCCAATTGAGTCTAATAACAGATTAAATGCGATGTTGAGGCTGTCATTTTTAGCATCTACATGGATGTTAAAATCACCCACAATAATTATTTTATCTGAGCTGAGCACTAAATCAGATAAAAAGTCTGAGAAATCAGAGAGAAACTCTGTGTAAGGCCCAGGTGGACGATAGATGATAACAAGTAAGACTGGTTTCTGAGTTTTACAGCTGGGTTGGACAAGGCTAAGCATCAGGCTTTCAAATGAATTAAAAGTCTGTCTTGGTCTTTCGTTAATTAATAGACTGGTGTGAAAATTGCTGCCACACCGCCCCCTCGGCCTGTGCTTCGAGGTTTCTGGTAGTTAGAATGACTCGGGGTGTTGATTCATTTAAACTAACATAATCATCCTGCTGCAACCAGGTTTCTGTAAGGCAGAGTAAATCGATTTGTTGATCAATTATTAAGTCATGTACTAACAGAGACTTGGAGGAGAGAGACCTAATATTTAATAATCCACATTTCACTGTTTTACTCTTTGGTTCAGATGTGGATACTGTATTGTTCTTTCTTTTGTGATTTTTATGTTTAAGTTGTTTATTGCTGGTTTTTGGTTTGTTTTTTGTCTGTTTGGGAGCTGACACAGTCTCAATGGAGATGGGTTTTGGGGGTAGCAGGAGGAGAGAAGCTGCAGAGAGGCGTGTAAGACTGCATCTCTGCTTCCTGGTCCCAACTCTGGATAGTCATATTTTGGGGGTTTAATAAATTGGTCCATATTTCTAGAAATGAGAGCTGCTCCATCCAAAGTGGGATGGATGCCGTCTCTCCTAACAAGACCAGGTTTCCTCCAGAAGGTTTGCCAATTATCTATGAAGCCCACATCGTTTCTGGGACACCACTCAGACAGCCAGCAATTTAAGAAGAACATGCAGCTAAACATGTCACTCCTGGTCTGATTGGGAGGGACCAGAGAAAACTACAGAGTCCGACATTGTTTTGGCAAAGTTACACACCGATTCAATATTGATTTTAGTGACCTCCGATTGGCGTAACGGGTGTCATTACTGCCGGCGTGAATTATGATCTTACTGTATTTACGTTTACCCTTAGCCAGCAGTTTTAAATTTCCTTCAATGTCGCCTGCTCTGGCCCCTGGAAGACAATTGACTATGGTTGCGGTGTCTCTAGCTTCACATGTCTGAGAACAGAATCACCAATTACCAGAGTTTGACCCCGGCGGGTGTGTCGCCGAGTGGGGAAAAACAGTTAACACATGAACAGGTTGGTGGTGTACCTGGGGCTTCAGTTTAAGACTATGCTTCCTCCTCACCGTCACCCAGCCGCCCTCTTTCCCCAGCTGCTTGGGGTCTGCCGGGGAACAGCTAGCAGGGCTCACGCTATCTTCGGCTGCACCAGCTACAGGGGCCTGGCTAGCTACGGGTGAATGAAGGGTGCTGGCCGAGTCTCCAATTCAGTAATCCTGGCCTCCAGAGCTGCAAATATGCTACATTTGTTACAGGTATCATTACTGCTAAAGGAGGCCGAGGAGTAACTAAACATCTCACATTTTATCTCAAAATATAAAGAAGTCTGTAAAAGTCTTGAGCTATCTGTCATTTAAAAAAAAAATACTTATTAGGAATAGGTGCAATGATTTATGGAAAAATGAACAAACATACAAACAAAAGTATAAATTCAGTATATGAGGCAAAAAGAGACTCTGTATAATTCTGACAAGCTTGAAAGTGAACATTCGGTATGATCACCTTTATTCTTTAACAAAGACTCTTGGGCAGCTTTCTTGTCATTTCTTTTATGAGGTTTTATGAGGACGTTCAAAGCTGATTTTTCTGTTCTCTGTGAAGATATTACACAGAGACTATAGACCATAAACTATAGACAGTTTTTTAGGCACACCGCACATGATGCTAAGATATTCTGAGATGTAAGTTTTCAGCTCATAGCTCTTTGGGAATAAGAAGAAACACTTTGAAAGACTTTCTAAAAGCCTGGAGAGCTGGAGCCTGGAGAAAATATAAAGAAATAAGAATAAGGGGCGACTCGTGAATTTAACACAATATTGAAATTTCCTCCTAACTGTGTATCTGTCTCTTGTATAATTTTGTATTGTATAATGCAGTAGGCTATTGTTCTTTACATTATTTACAAGGACAGTTCACCCTGCAAATTCACCCCAGGGTGAGACCATGCAGTGCTCAGAGAAACTACATGATAAAGAGTAAATAAAATAAAGAGCTATACAAATCTACAGGTATCATTTAGCGTGTTATATGTTAAAGTTTATGAGTACAATTAGAGAAAGACTGAACAAATATGGTATGTTTGGTTAGTTGTTAGTTGTCAGGTGAAAGTCTCCTCCGTTCTAAATTCCAGTGCAGATTAAATTTTAAAGTTTCAACAGAAAATACCAAAGTGGAAATGTTTGGCCTTAATGCACAGCACCATGTTGAGGAACAAATAAATAAACACAGCATATCAATTTTCAACATGGTGGTGGAGGAATGATGATGCAAGCTTGTTTTGCAGCCATGGGAACCAGACACGTTGCAGCACAGACAACTATATATTCACAACCACATCGTGTCCGATTACAAACCACAATCTAACTTCTTTAGACTGTAGAAAGAAAAAAAACACTGAACCAAGGAAAAACCATATAATTAAATCAGGTGATTTGTGCTGACCACTGTACCTCTTTGCTTTCAAACTGGAAAATCACACAAATTTAATAATTTGTTTGTCTTTTGTCTGTGACTGTAAATTTGAGTTACCAGAAAAAGCAATTCATTTAAAAATAATCCTGATGGACAACAACGCAGGATATAATCCAAGCAGCAACGATCCTCCTGTAAGTAGGAAAAACTCCACCTGCTGATGTGACTGTCCAGCGTTTGGCTTGAAAATATTCTCAAAAGAAGTGTTAGCTTTATGTGACTATGCCATGAGGAAAGCATGAATGAAGCTTTATGCTATAACTGCCTGTAGAACAGCTGAAGCTGTTCTTAGATTTTACTGGTCTGTGTACAATCATACAAATTTAGCATTGCCAGCAGATTGTTGTCAGGTTTGTTCCTGGTAGGTGCTGGTCTGCAGTGTAATGAAAGTCAAACTATTATTATTTTGAATAGCTTTTATATAAGTATGAGTAAAATAGCTGTAATTTTTTAATATAAAGCCCAAAGTGATTTTAGCGCAAGTTATGGAGAGAAACAACATCATGGAGAATCAACAATCTGGTGCGTTATTAAAAAGAATGAATGCACTGACAAGCTCGTCAACATCAAAAGGCCTGAAAGACCACAGAAGACAACTAAAGTGCATGAATGCAATAACCTCAAAACATCTAACCAAGCCAATAACACTTGATGAGTTAGGTAGATCATTGTCGTGGTCTGCAGTCAAGAGAACCATTAATGTAATTAATTAATGTAAATACAGAGGGTTTACAACAAGGTACAAAACACTAGTTTTACTCAAGAACAGGAAGACTTTCCCAGAAAACATCTAAAACAGCGTGCACAGAAATGTAGAAAATAAAATAAATAAATCATTGGACAGATAAACTAATGGTTATACCAGAATGATGGGAAAGGAACAGAGAAACGGCTCATGATCACAGCACATCATCTAACTAGTGCCACTAGTGACAGATCACAGAAAAAATACTGAAGTGTAGACGTCTATACTCTGCTCAGTTCAGCTAAATGCTGCAAAGCCGATTGTGCCTCAATACAAACTGATAATAACATAATAACATAAACTTGCACATACATTTTTTAGAATTGCCTTTTGTGATTCCCATTGTGTCCCCACCAGGTGCTGCATTATATTTAAATTTTTTTACATTTTCTTCTCAGTCCTGTTAACATGCTGTGTTCATGTAAGCTTTACATCAAAGTGCACGCCTAAAACTTCAAATGACAGATAAAACAATCTTTCCTTATATGTTTCCTGTTTAAATAAACCATTTTGTTTTATTTTCTATGGAGAGCTGAAATCCTCATGTAGTAGTCCATATTTGTACCTGCTTAACTGCTTCTTGCAGCTGCTTTTAAACAGTCTGCACACTTCCTCCTCTCTTACAGATGACTGTATCATCTGCAAAAGCTGACTTTCCTATATGCCTAGGAATTTGATCAAAGAATATTTAACCTTAATTAAAATGACTAATGGCTCAAACACTCTGCCCTGAGGAGTTCCATTCTCAGTTATTAGATTGCGTACCATTTATACAAACTCTTATTCATCTTTTGTCTAGAAGGTCTCTGTCCCAATTAAATAATCTAGCTTTTACACCTATTTTTTAAAGTTTAATAAATAGTCACTATTTCCACAGCATATCATATGTTTTATTTTCTATATCCAAAAACATTGCTGTCTATTTCTTTATTCACTGCTGCTTTCTCTTTTCTCCGATTCTAAGTCTGTGTGAGTTTTTAGTAATTTTAGTCGTTTTCACCCCTTCTTCAGTTCTAACAACAAGAGGCAGCACATTCACAGTCAGAGATAACCTGTTTGTCAGCAGAGAGCTCTGCTGCCAGATGGAGGCAGTTTCATGATTTTAGTCTTCGCTGAATAAAACTTGTTTGTCCTATAACAGCCACTGTACTAGCATTGTGCAATGGGATTGGGAGAGGTAAGAAAACACAACTTAGTTGACTGAAACTTAGACAGTGAAAGACAAAGCTTACTTTTATATTCAGCAGTACTACAATCCCATTGCTAGATGGCGCCATCTGACAAACCAAACCCAGCAGCACATTCTGGAGAAAGCCAGTCCTGCAGCAGAGCTTAATGATAGTCTTTGATGCTTAGACATGTGCAGAATAAGTGCTTTAATCATGAAAAGTGGCATTATAACTTAAAGTAAGTTCATATGAGTGGAAGGTAGAAAGTCATGAGAAAGACGTCAGATGAGGACAGAAATAACAGAAAGTCAACATTTTTATTTTGAATGCAAATACATAATATTCAGTCTGTAGCCCTTCGATTTAGACAATAATACTTAAATGTTGTTTGTTTACGTGTTTTATACGTCCAAAATTTAACATCGCTAATTTTTTTCAGATTTTAATTGTTGATCGTTTCATTATTTTATCATTGCAGCAACGTTGAGAAAGACACAAAGCTTTGACCTCTTGTCCCAAATCAGGTGGAATAGGTTGCCAGTTGAATTTGTGGGTGGATGAATAATTGTATCTAATTGTATCTCGATTGCTTGGGGAAGTTATTTGTCTATGAATGTAAACATGAGCATAATTTAATTTACTTTTAAAATGGCTTTAGTAAGAATGTGATTAAATAACTTCAGAAAATATGTGATAATAGATGTGACACAAATACACGTGATTTTGATTAGACAGCCAACAGTGACGTAGTGGTTAAAGACACAGAGCCCAACGACTACACACCACTAGCTCTTTGTTTCTGAGGTCATTCTGCCCGAGAAGTTTCACTTTCCAAAGAAAACCTTGGTTCCCTTTTTTTTGCCTGGTTACTGTTAAGATGCAGCCAGCTTTGAATTCCTATTGGTCAGAGAGGAGCTACTGCGCATGCGGCAGTTTTATTTTGACTGTGACGAAATCTAAACAATAAACAGATGTATATTTTTTTCCCTTCTTAGTTACAGTCAGTTGTACAACCACCACCCACTGAATTCTGATGCTGACCCACATATTAAAGCTCTATAATCTGAATCTCATTAATGAGATAGAGAGATAGATATACTTTTTTATTCGACACTGTGGCAAATCCTACTCAATAAATAAATAAAAAAGCAAAATGTCAGATGAAACAGAAACAGTGAAAAGTCTTAAAAAACCATAGGTACCCTGCTTGTGTCACTCAAGAATGCGAGTTTGATTGATGACCCTAGCCTTGACCTTTTGACCTTACCATAAGTACTCCGGAAGTGACTAATCGATTCCATATGTGTGACTAATCGCATCCGGCGGGAAAAAAAAATAATGTCCAGAGAGGGGGTCATTCCTGGGGCATGGAGAGTTCAGGGGGGTAACACAGCAGATTTCTGATGAGTCAGTGCTGTATAGAGAGACAGAATGATCGCGACAGTTAGTTTTTTCCACAGACAACAGTTGAACTCATAGTTTGAATTCTGTTTAAATGTTTCAGTATTAGTATCAATATTATGACAGAGATCTTGATAACCATTTTCTTGGTAAAGAGCTATTATTTTTTACAATAGCGGATTTATTTTGCTTTCTTATTACATACGCAATAAAATAAAAACCTTTAAGATTATCCGATATTCTGACCACCCTAATGCCTGTAACCTAGCATTAGGATTTTAAGATTATCTGATTATTCTACTGCTTGTAACTTAGCAAAGTATCGATGCAAAGAATTTGATACACGCCGCCGACTTTTGTACGTGTAAAATAACACTGAGTTAAAAAAAAGCACATCTCTCTATACAGCACAGACTCATCAGAAATCTGCTGTGTTACCCCCCTGCACTCTCCATACCCCTGGAATGACCCCCTCTCTGATCAGAATTATCCCTGAACTTTTCCTCAACCATCCCCCTCCCTCTCCGGACAAAACATAAATTTTTTTTCCCCACCGGATGTGATTAGTCACACATATGGATCATATTACACACATCTGGAATCGATTAGTCACTTCCGGAGTACTTCTGATAAGGTCAAAAGGTCAAGGCAAAGGTCATTGATCAAACTCGCATTCTTGAGTGACACAAGGTGGGGTGTTATGTTTTTTTGTGTAACTTCATGTTTAAATGGAAAAAAACAACAAAAATAACTCCAATAAATATATTGTTTTAAAAAAAAAGATTTAAACCAAGATAAAGCTGTGCCCTTAATACGAACTACTTGATCTAAACTTGATAATAGAATGTTATGATCTACTGTGTCAAACGCAGAAGTCAGATCCAGTGAGACTAAAACCACAGAGCAACCTGAATCAGTGGATAAAAAGAGATCATTAAAAACTCTTAACAAAGCTGTCTCAGTACTATGTCGAGGCTTGAAGCCAGACTGAAACTTTTCAGTAATACCATTGGTATCTAAGAAGGTCTGAAGTTGTTTACAGACCACTTTTTCCAGGATTTTTAACATAAAGGGAAGTTTAGAAATCGGCCTATAATTTGAAAGAACACTGGAGTCAAGATTAGTCTTCTTAATAACAGGTTAAATTTGCGACTTGACAGTTGTAGATGCTTATTAATTGTAATTAATGATCAACAAATCTAACATAATAGTGACACTAAATTATTGCGTTTAGTTTCCAGTTGTAATTAATATAAGGTGTAATGTCTTCTGATAAATCAAAGGGGAGAAGCAGAGCATGTTTAAAAAATATATTTAACACAATGAAGCATCACAACAGTCTTAATACAAAGTCTAAGATTTTTGTGTTCCTCTTAAACAGATCCACTATATTTAGTTTGTGTTGGGTTTTCTTTCACACATAGATATTGAAAATACAAATGTAGATATACACTAAGAGAGAGATTTACATAAATATATGATGATATGTTTTAAGATTTGTCAGCCATTAAAGAGAGCAATACTACACGTTATTTAAACTGATTTTAAATGTAAGCTGTTCTTGTCAGTGTAAATGCTTAATTAACGCTGTTCATCCTAATGATGAAACTCGGCCTCTGGCCAGATGTTATCTGCAGCTCTCAGTGAACTAAAGCATGATAGAAACTGGATGAGTGGGCGATTGAATCAATGTGATGATTAGCTAGATTTGTCAGTAATGCTATTTTTACATTTTGCTTACATCTCTAAATTATTTGTTTCCAGAACACACATATGAAGTAACGATACAAAATCAGATATCAGTGTGACCCATCATTGTTCACAACTATAAATAAATAAATTATTTTTGAAAAATTCTTTACAATTTGCTTGTATATTTCTTTAAAACTGAATGAAAATAAAAATGTGTTGATTTCAACCAGACCTAAGCAGGTAATTCATGTTTTTTTTCTATATTTTTTTTATTCATGATCTGTTATGATCTTTAGTTTGATGTTAGATTTTAGTTTAAGTAGAAATTCTGAAGGTTTTTCTCTGATATTTTATGTATTTTGGGACTTTATGGGGATTTTCCATAGAAATTCAACGGTGATGCTCAAATCACTTCTGGTGTTGGGTTGGTCAGTAATATTAGTAAAAATATCACAGAGTATATCCAAAGAGGACTCCTCCAGGCTGGAGAAGCTTATCAGGTGGGCTGGCTCTATGGTTGGCATGAAGCTTGACTCTGGTGACAGTGGCCGAGAAGAAGTCTGGACAAACTGCATCATGGGCGATATCAGCCACCCTCTGCATACTGTCATCAACGCACAGACAGGCTGCACTTCACCAGGAGTAGAACCAGCAGGACTAAAAAAACCCTTTCACACCCCGAGCCATCAAACTGTATAACATGGGGAGAGGAGGAGGAGTAGCAGGAGGAGGGGAGGGGTGGACAATGTTGACCCAGTGCAATAAACTAAACTAAACTAATTGACACTTTGCCACTGTTTACACTTTTATTCCTGGGCTTCCTTTAATTATTACCTCTTAAATTCTTATTGCTGCGGATATTTTGTTTATACGTATTTGTACCTGCTTGGTTTTTTTTTTTTAAATTTGTATTCCCTGAGGGGACCTTTCCAAGGGATTAATAAAGTTATATTCTATTCTTCAAATCACAACAACAGTTGCCTCAAAGTGCTTTATATTGCAAGTTAAAGACCCTACAGTAAATGTCAAGAATCAGATGGCCCCTATGGCCCCAGCCACAGTAACTTAGTCTTTGACACTCTCACAAAAGACTCTCTTCTCTCGTTTTGGGCTGAACTAATTTGGCCCAAATGGTCAGCAAATCAACACCTGTCATTCACTACTCTTTGAAGATGAATGGTAGATGATGCTACCATACATGGGCTGTGAAAAATAAGCCCATTTAGCTAAATCCTGTATTTTTCTTTTTTTCCCTTTTGACTTTTTGGTGTTGTTGCTGCAGTTAGTCACATCACTGTTTAAGCAATCTGTTCTAAGATGATTTTATATGTATATTTATATATTTATTATTGAAAAGGATAAGGAAGGCCCTATTCAGCCCATTCAGACCAACCGTCCCTGTCTGTTTATTATAAACACCTTTTGTGGCTTTTTACTTAAAAATAACAGCAATTTGAGAGAAATCACACCAGGAATGATGAATGTCACATTTTATCTCAAAATATAAAGAAAAAGTCTTCAGCTATTCTTTGTTTCTTTATACTTCATTGGGAATAGGTGTAATGATTTATGGAAAAACATACAAACATTCAAAAGTACCAATTCAGTATATCAGGCAAAAACAGAGTTTGTACAATTTTAACAAGCTTGAGAGTGAATATTTGGTATAATCATCCTTATTCTTCACTAAAGACTCTTGGGCAGCTTTTCTTGACATTTATTTTAAGATGTCTTCAGGAAGAGTTCCAGACTCCTTAAAGGACATTCAAAACTGTTTTTTTCAGTTCTCTGTGAAGATATTATTATCTTCCCCTAATAATATCTATTGCCACTGCCATTTTCAGTCCAGTTCTTGTGTAATTTCTATGCCCATTTCCCTTTTTTAAGAATGGCTTCCCTTCCACTGACACTATTTCTTCTGAGGCTTCAGTAAACAGTAAATGGATCAACTGAAGGTCCAGATTAGTCTCTCTGGTCCTGTGTCAATTCTTTGCTAGATTTTTTTCTATTTTTTTAAGGACATGACTTTTCGCTTGATCGAAACAAATAATGTTGTTATTCACTGGATCTTTGCTGCTTTTCTGATATAAACTCTAAATACTTGCCACCTTCATTTAGGCTTTGACTGTTTCCTCCTGGCACTGCAGCATTCAGTGTCTGACCTCTGCCCAAGTTCTTAAGTATACACGTTTTTCATCACTATATGTTTTCTTTTTGTCCATCTACCCCAATATTTTAGAAATAAATTTGTTTCTTTTTTGCTTTGGTTTATGTATTTGACAGCTTTATTGACTTTTCAGCAATCTAAGACATATTATAAGCTTATGAAACTGTTGAAAACATATTACACCTGCATCTGAAACCTCTGACCTCTTCTCATGTTTTCAGTGTCAGGCTTTCATGTCACAAACCATCAGGTTACACAGAGGTGGATGACCTCTGTGGTTTGCCAGGCATTGAACTACTGAACTGTATATGATGGAACTCAACTAGTATAAATGCTGCTTACAAATTATCTAATCTAATTAAAACTTCATTTATAATGAACATAAAACTTTTATGTAAGTGTGAGTTTGACTGCAGGACTTTTACCTGTAAACATGTGCTTTTTCTTTGTTATAATTTAGGATAGGGCTGGGCCATATCAGTCCGTTCACAGTAATACCGGTATAATGTTGGGCAACGATAAGAAAGTGAAATATCGCTATAGAATATGGGTAAAATACGGCACACTTAAAATCAATCCTTTGATTTTTCTGAAAATCGACAGTGCCCCTTATAATCCCGTGTGCCTTATGTATGAATTCTGGTTGTGTTTATTGACCTCGAAATGATTTTATGTCGTACACGGCGCTCGAAAATCTGTCAGATGTTTTAGTACGACTTTGCTAAGCTATGAACCCGCACCGCTTGATGGATTGTCGGAGCATTACGGCTATCGCAGGCAGACGCCTCGCGGAGTGATACGTACTGTGCTTCAACATAATATTACTGATCTGTGTGTGTATAACCTCTTTTTAAGTTTTGGGGATATTATACATGGTTATGCTGAGGATATGTCGGCCAATTTCCACAGGAAATGCCTTTTTGGTTAAACTGTCAACAAGGAATTTGCATTTACACTGTAAAATTTTTATCTGCATAATTAAAACAAACAAAAAATTTCTTTTATATAACAGAGGAACTAAATATATATTTATATCATCTTTATGAAAGATGATATAGCTGAATTAACAAAACGGAGGAAAGCAGTTATCGAGTTTCCACCAGACTCCAAATTACATCATCATCATCATCCTAATTACCACCAATAAGCATTAAATAGCAAAACAGCCACCAGGGGAAGTGAATCTGGTCCATGAGCACCAGGGTCGTCACACTACAACAGAAAAGGAATCCCCAGATGCGCTCCAACGTAATGTTTTACATACCTGTGACCACCTCGGCCATCTGCAACCAAAATTAGAAGAAAATGCCTGGAGCAACTTAAAAACAAGCCACGGGTGCCCCTCATAATTAGGTTTTGATCAGGGAACTAGGACATGAGTCAGTGGTGCATTTAAAAGCATTATGCAGGAATAAAATATTTTTTTTATTTTCAGTGAAGACTTTCACTACAGTCTATCATCTGGTTTTGAATTGTCGGCTTGATGATTAATACTTACTACCAGGGTCTAACTTGCTTATGAACATGTTTCATCTGACCAAGGTCATCCACAGTGGTGACTGTATAAACTGATACCCCCCTTTCCTTGGGCTTTAAGCACTTTATAGACTACTGGACTCCAGATATCTTGAATGTTGTGATGGTCTCTAATGCCAACCCTTTAAGGTAAACTGTCTTGCAGGGGAGCTTATATGATTCCTTACATGCTGATCAGCGTTGTTAAAAGGTTTTTATATGTATTATGCTCTATTGTAGTTAAAAATCCCTAGTTGTTTAGCTTCATTTAAACTCCGGCATACATTGTGTTTCATGACAAAGCTTGCATGAGGAAATACCACAGGTGCCTCCACCCTTGCTGAGTTTGCTGAGATAAGCTTGACCAGTTCCTATTTTTAACAGTTTAAATATGTGTCATGCTTGTCACCTTGTAAGGAATTGTTTTACACACAAGGGGCACCGACCTGACATATTTTAGGAAGGAGCAGTGTATAAATACAGAGGGAACTGATGTCTCAGTGTGAGTCTCCACTGAGATCACCCATGTATATACATGTTTGAGTTGTGTCTTTCTTTGCCTGCTGAAACAATTCTTTGACATAATTTTTGGTCCTTCTGAGCCGGATGGGAAATAACAACTGTTTTGTTGTGACTCCAAAGCAGAGATCTACACTGATTCCCGACGCCGTGGGGAGCCCGCACTGAAGTCTGTCGACAGCCCTCTCTAGGTAGAGGTGAAAGCCCAAGAGCGTAAAAAATTCGGGTCTTGGCCAGTGTTTTTATCAGTGGTCCACGGCGGTGGGATTCAGTGGAACGATCTAACGAAACCGGCTGCAGCGACGTTTCAGTAAGGTAAAGAAACCCACACGTATACACTCGCGTAAAAGAGTTCGCCTATAGCACGGGCAGGTAGAATAAAGTGCAAGAGTTCGCCTATAGCACGGGCAGGTAGAATAAAGTGCAGGAGTTCGCCTATCGCACGGGCAGGTAGAATAAAGTGCAAGGATTTGCCCACCTGAAGGGCCGGTAGACTGATCCACTAAAAGGATCTGCGCGACTGTATAATAAATGTTGTGTTTTTTGTGTGTTAAGAGTAAATCATTTTTAACAGCACAGTACGCTGCTGGATTACTCTTTTGTTCTGTCATTTTGTTTCCTGTCAGTAGCCAAAGTACTGGTGAGTAGAGGAGAAAGTTTGTGTTTCATCACGTAAAACTTACACCGCTCCACGAATAGCGTAGGAGTAGAAGGGCGTGTTAGTTACCACTCCTGACTCTAATACCAGAGACGGCTCTGCAGTTTTGTTGTAATGGGTAATAAAGCTACAAAACTCACTGCTGACGAGCAGTGGCTAGAAAAAAAAACTGTCCAGGCGCCGGACAAATTAGTGCATGCAGATGGAGGAATCCCAAGAAAACCAAATGTCCCACGTGGGAAGGCAAATGTAGTCCCTCCGCACTAACGCAACTATAAGAAACCCTCCAAACAGAAATAAATACAAGAGGAATGAAGTAGAATAAACAAAAGGTTAAATTAAATTAGAGCTTATCCAATGTGTTCAAACTAACAACAGGCAGGATAACAACCTGTAAACTGGTATGGACAATGAAATATAGTTGGCATGACGAACGTGCCTAGAATGAATAGAGTAAATGAAACCAGATAATTCACACGAAAGTATATCAAATAAAAAAGAGAGATGTATAAGGTATATTAAGGCTGTGTCATTGTTCAGCCAAAGAAGGTGTGTCTCCAGCTTGGGCAAGGGTGACACTGCAGATCACTCCCAGCCCTGATGGATACATAATAAAATATATATGAAATATTATAATAGACTATTGTATATTTGTAGTATAGTAGTATATTGTAATATACTATTGATGTTATATAGAAATAAGAGAAAATAATTAAGAGATAATAATATCAATAATAATATTAATAATGACATGATATGAGAAGAGGAAAATAAAGAAAATAACTAAACTAATCAGGTGCATAGAGGCGTTTGACCTGATTGAAATTCTGTCTTAAGAGATGAACAAAATTCGGCACCATTATTGGAACAAAAGAAATGGTTGAGGTGCGGAGCAATCCTACAGGATGATCTGATGGTATGTCATGGAACACCAATACTACCGAAGTCTTTACATAAAACAGTAGCTCTTGTGACACATGGAGTTACTCATGTGTCAACAGGAGGGATAGTATAATTAGTTAAAATATATAATATACTTTTCTATACTAAATTTTGACTTCGGCAGACTTCGACAAAAGAATTTATAAGGCCGTGTATGACTTGTCAAAAGCGTAATACACAAGGTAACCTAAGACCAAAAAGAGGTCATTTTCCTGCACCACCTCACTCATTTCATACTATTCACATGGATTTCATTGAGCTAAATGAAAGCCAAGGTTCAAAATACGCATTAGTGATTATAGATGTGTTCTCAAAATGGCCAGAAATTTATCCTGTAAAAAAGGCAGATGCAATCTCTGTAGCAAAATGCCTATGCAACCATTTTGTCCCAACATATGGCATACCGTCCCTAATAAGATCAGACAATGGAACACATTTTGTAAATGATGTGATGAGCAAGGTCTCCGAAGCATTAGGATTTAGTATAAAAAATCACTGTGCCTACCATCCACAAAGTGCAGGGCTAGTGGAAAGAACAAATGGCACTATCAAGCAAAGATTAAGGAAATGCATGGAAGAGACGGGGAGACCGTGGCCTGAATGTATAGGTCTAGTAAAAATGTGGATGAGATTAACACAAGGTTCCCAAAAATTGACGCCGTTTGAAATAATTCATGGAAGACCTTTCCCCCTACCAATAACGAGTGAACCAGTAAACAAATCAGCTAGAGAGACCACTCTAGCAGAGTGGGTGACAAAGCTACTAGAAAATAAAGAAATTGTGTTGAACAACAAATTGCCGTGTGACTCTTCTCCAGTATCTTGCAGGACCATACCAAGTGCTTTTAACCATGCCGACTGCATGCAAGATTTCTGAAAGACCATCCTGGATTCACCACAGCCACTGTAAGAAAGTAAGTGAGAGCATAGACTAACTAGACGCCGACGTCCCTGCCCTCTGGTGATCCGGAAGGTGGAGGAAGGGCTGATTGGGTATATCCCGCCCTTTGCTTCTTGCCTTTGGTCTACTTATCAGAAGGGTCAGGTGCGCCAGGTCACCATGAAGCTGCTCCTGATCTCACTGACCCTGGTAGTACTGGCAGCAGGATGCTTCCTACTATTCAATATGGACCAAAAGCATCACCAGAAGAGAGCTTGGACGCATGACATGGGAAACACCACAAACTGCGTAGGAGTAGTGACACACGCTCCTGGCGGACCAGTGAAAAACAATGAAGTTTCCAATGGCACCTATTGGGTGCAGGGAATGGCCTGGCTATGTGGACAGCGGGCCTATTTCACTCTCCCCCAGAACTGGACGGGTATGTGTGCTCCAATCTTCATATCTGATCACACGTTTAAGATAACTACCGACGATACATCACTTAAAAGAGGGAAAAGATCAGTTGACACTCCAGATCCGAAACCACATGACCCAATATGGGGCTCTGACGTCCCACAGGAATTCAAGCTTTGGACTACAGGACAGAAAGTGCTGCACTCACTCTTTCCGTGGGTGGGCACAAGGAAAATGCGCTGAGGATCGAGACATTGAACTATCGATTTGGATTGTTCCTGGATACATCATGTCGAGTCAATGACCAGCAAAAACGAGGAGATAGATGCCCTGCGAATAATGATCCTGCAACATCAAGTGGCGCTTGATATTGTGCTGGCTGAAAAAGGAGGATTATGTGTGCTTTTTAACACCACCTGTTGCACTTATATACCGGACAACATACATTCTAGTAACATGACGGATGCATTAAAAGTTCTAAAACAGCTTCAGAATGTGCAGTCAAAAGGAATATGTAGACGGAGGTACAGCTTCACAGGTCTTAAAGACGACCTGTGAAGCTAGATTGCAATATAAGTAACACATAATGATGACATGTTTGAAAATGCTAGGAGCAAGAGAACATGTTCTGAAACAAAGTGTGAAACGTGTTTAAATGAGCTAAAACAGGAGGGAATGTTAAAAGGTTTTTATATGTATTATGCTCTATTGTAGTTAAAAATCCCTAGTTGTTTAGCTTCATTTAAACTCCGGCATACATTGTGTTTCATGACAAAGCTTGCATGAGGAAATACCACAGGTGCCTCCACCCTTGCTGAGTTTGCTGAGATAAGCTTGACCAGTTCCTATTTTTAACAGTTTAAATATGTGTCATGCTTGTCGCCTTGTAAGGAATTGTTTTACACACAAGGGGCACCGACCTGACATATTTTAGGAAGGAGCAGTGTATAAATACAGAGGGAACTGATGTCTCAGTGTGAGTCTCCACTGAGATCACCCATGTATATACATGTTTGAGTTGTGTCTTTCTTTGCCTGCTGAAACAATTCTTTGACAAGCGTGTTAGCTGCAGTGTTTTAGTGACACCTTTAAAACCACGGCGTAACTGGGTCTGGTGTTCCACAATCAGTCATGAGTGCTGCCGCCCACAGGCTCATGAATCCTTCGTAACAGGCAATTGATCTAAAAATCAAGAAAAATGGTGACTTATCAGTCGACTGATGTGGTAACCTGTGGTAGAAAACAGGGACAGTCTCTTTTCTCTGTGGAAGGAAGGGTGCATAGTACACTGTGCACAGTGTGATTAAATTGCTCACACTGACCATTACCAACTGGATGGTGAGGGATGGTGTGACTTTTCTCAATGCCACACTTTTGGCAAAGTTGCTGAAACAGGTTGTTCTCAAAATGTCTGCCTTGGTGTGGAACCAGCTCCCAACTTGGATCCAGGAGACAGATCTAATCCTACTTTAGTTATGCAGCAATAGGGTTAAGCTGCTGGGTGCTTCCCATTATGCACTGAGTGTTTCTTCTTCACTTATCTCTTTTCACTCTATGTATTTATACACCTCTCTACATTTATTATCAGTTATTATTAATCTCTGGATCTCTTCCACAGCAATCCTTTGTCCTGTCTCCCTTCCTTCACCCGCAACTGGTCACTGTGGATGGCCAACTGTCCTTGAGCCTTATCAGTAGAACATCAGTCCAGTGATCATAGGATAATAGAGGTGGAGGGGAAATGAAAAAAGTCAAACCCAGATTTATGTTTGTTTTAAACTTCATGCCCTTTTTTGTAAAGGCATCTGCTGGTTCATACTGGTACACAGTCTCCACTGGTGGATGTCTTGGGACACTTGCTCTGTAGCTAAATAGAGAACAGTGAGGAGACAACTGACTGACACCTCAGTTGAGTCCCACCAAAAGCTGACTTAGAGATCTAAAGTGACCTAAAAAATCTCTCAGATTCATCTGTTGGTGTAAGTGTGGCTATCCTCTGGATGTGTTCACTTAATTTTAATGATAATCTCTATCAGTTTTAGTTTATTTTTAGTTTTATTCCACTTGTTTCCCACTGAATTACTGGTTCATTAGTTAGCTAATATAAACTAATGTAAGCAGCAACGACCAACCAACTCAGTGTTGTCACGTTCTGTGCTGGCACAAGATAGAGCTAAACATGATCCAAAAATTTTAACTTTAAGAGCTTATTGCTTAAATCCAGCTCCACAGACGGTTACATCTATGTCAGTTTTTAAGAACTCCGTGATGAAAATTAGCCTTTATAAGTGCAGTTTTATATCCACTTTAACAACAAAAGAATATGTGTGTTGTCTGAAATGTTTCTCAAAGTGTTTGAATGCATCTTGTTGCATTTTTACCAGCTGAATGGTAATTATTAGTCAGAAATATTTAAGTACAAATTTAACTTGAAGGCAACTTGCTTTTTGTTTGTTTGTTTCAGAGCGACACACTATGACATACATTGAGACTGCAGCCACTGGTTGGAATGAATCTCCTGAGTTAACTGAAGTCATATTTGTAAATGGTCAGGAGTTTGTGCATTATAAGAGCAGCTTGAAGAAGATGGTACCCAAGACTGAGTGGATTGAGAAAACTGTAGATCCTGAATATTGGGAAAGAGAGAGCAAGAGAAACACACACAATGAGCAAGCTATCAAAGCACACGTCGTCTGGCTAATGGAGCGTTTGAATCAGACTAGTGGTGAGTAAAAAACACTGAAACCTAAAGATCCTCCTGAGAAAAAAGAATCTTCAAGAACTTTTTTGGTGATTTCCTTTCCCTTTTGGAGCTAAATGAGGCCACTTAAACACATGAGATATCAATGGAAAGCACATGATGTCCTCTATTAAGAGCATCAGGACTTAGTGGGGCAGCTCAAATAAGTAAAAAAATATAGATCAAAAACAAATGTCCATTGGAGAGGACATAAATGGACAGGCTGATTCTCAGGAAGATATAATGTTATGTAGTGCTGATATGTGTGTATGTGTGTGTGTACACAATCCACACTTCCTGATTTTTTTGTTTTGCATATTCTCCACACTTACATGTTTCACATCATCAAACAAATTTCAATTCGCTGATTGTAGCACAAGTGCAAATGAAACCAACAGGCAGGATCAATAGGCAAGCTGACCAACAAATCCAAATTGGATTACTGGGAACCAGTGTTCTTGATTCCCATCCCTACATGACAGCAAGGACTGGAATCAATCATTTGTTTGTTGCTCAGTCACATTGGAGGGGTTTTGAGCACAAATGAACTCTTTAAGCATCTCAATCAGATTTAAGTCCAAACTTTGATTAGACCACTCTAAAACCTTCCTTTAGTTATTTTTGTTTTGTTTTGTTTTATCCATTCAGAGGTAGACTTACTGGTATGTTTTAGATCATTGTCCACCTGTGTAACCCAAGTGTGCTTTCAGGGCATGTTCTATGTTCTATGATTGATGGGTTTGTTGTGAATTTTCACTGGTGCAGCCAAAGCATGAATTTGAAAATTCAGCTAAATTTTGATATTATAATGTTAACACAAAGGTGATGACAGTTAAGGGTCTCTGTGGCAGAGTTAAGTACAGACATTCAGTACTTAAGTAGAAGTACAGATACAAGTGTTAAAAATACTCCAGTAAAAGTAAAAACGTACAGACTGTGAAATGTACTTAAAGTAAGAAAGTAAAAAAGCAGGTCTTTGGAGAACTTTTCTATTTTTGTGCAAAGCTACCTGAACATTGTGTTATATTAATGTAATAATAAAATAATATTAATAAATGAGAAACAAACTTTAGTTTAAATTTTAATTCTAATAAATGCACTTAGCTTGAATGAGTCAAGTAAAAAATGAGCAGAGAAAAAGAAGAAAAATTTAAAAATATCTCTTTTCTGTTCTTACATTGTAGAGGATGACTTTGCCTCCAAGCAGGAAAAAGAGTAGAGACTGGGTTAAAATGGGATTTAGCAGGTGGCAAAACCCTAAAATTGGTTGTGGTGGCTGTAGGAATGCAGCTAAGATAATGATGGGAAAGAAAAATGTTTGCTGCTGGGTTCTTTTGACCCAGACCACAGTGAATAGTCTTTATACACAGTTAATTAAAGCAAGCCCTAAAAAGTTAATTCTGTTCATCTGGAAGAAATGTTTCTTCCACGGAAAACACTGAAATAATTTCATTACCTGTCTGATTGAGTATGCATCAAAACAATTAAAGCAAGCGTTAGTGTGTCCAATTGCCAAGAACATGCTCTCTGAGGTGTTTTGAGTGTCTTGTGGACTAAATAGCAGCTCCAGAAACACTGATTTGATGTGCTGACTTCATAGAAAGGATGTGTTTTGTTGTGTGTCATTGATTATTCCCTACACGGGGTAGCTCAGTGCTTTTTTGTCTATATTAAAAACACTGAGGCTCTCTTAACATTGAATAAAAGGACTGATTCTTTACAACAGTTTGAGGTTTGCTGTCTGCTGAACAGCATCTAAAGATAGAATATCTCTCATTTACTACAATTCTTTATCTTTCAGGTGTTCACATTTTGCAGTGGGTGTACGGCTGTGAGTGGAACGAAGACACAGAAGAGGTGACTGGATTTGAGATACTTGGTTATGATGGGAGAGATTATGTTGCATTTGACCTGAAGACAGAGACATATATTGCTTCAGCACCTCAGGCTGTTATAACCAAACATAACTGGGACAGAGACAAAACTCGCATATCATACAAGAAGTACTTCCTCACACAGGAGTGTGTTGACAAACTGAAGAACTTTGTGAACTCTGGGAGGAAATCTCTGATGAAAACAGGTAAAATTACCTGATTTAGAGCAATGGACACAATATTCATATGACTCAATTTCTGTGTCCATAATAATTAAAAAAAAAAAAAAAAAGAGTTTTCTAATTTTTCTCATCACCTCTCTTCACTCGCATATTTACCACTGTGTTTTGTTTTTTACATTCATGGCTTTTTGTTCTTTGTTTTTCTACTAACTTCATCTTAGTCCTTGCTATTAAGATTCTTAGTTTCATTTTATGCTTTTATTGTCAGTTTCCATCTCTTCCTTATTACTCTGCATTTACATTACTCTCGTGATACACTGGTGACCTGTCCACCTCTTACACATTGACAGCTGGGATCAGCTCCAGGGTTGCAGAGCAGCTTATGTTGGATAAACTGGTCCTGTGTCTTTGACCCAGAAGGTCTTTCAAATTCTGTTTATTATTAAATGTCTTCAGTTTGATTCTTAGTCTGCTTTTTTTTTAAGTTTTCATCTTTGTGTGTTTCCTTCATGTTTTCTAGCCTGAGTTTAGTTCCAGTTGTGTTTATTGTTTATCGTCCAGTACTGTGTTTCTGTGAACTCTTTATTCCTTACGAGGTGTCCTCGTTGTATTCTTAGTACTCTCTTTTTTTGTTCTTCTTAGGCTTTTATCAGCCTAAATAAACAACTTGTCTGAACATTACACTTTTTAGCATGAACTTTGTGGACACACTTGGCTTCTCTTGGACTGGAGGCCTATCTATCCATCATATCTAGGGTGTTCCTTGTCTTTTTCCCTATGACAACAGAAACAGTAATATTAAAGTACAGTTAATAAGACATAACAAACTAAAAACCTCTTTACTCTTTAGTTCCTCCCTCAGTGTCTCTCCTCCAGAAGTCTCCCTCCTCTCCCATCAGCTGCCACGCTACAGGATTTTTTCCTAACGTGGCTGAGATGTTCTGGAGGAAAGATGGAGAGGAGCTTCATGAGGATGTGCACAAAGGAGAGATCCTCCCCAACAATGATGAGACCTTCCAGATGAGTGTTGATCTGAAACTTTCATCAGTCAAACCTGAAGACTGGGAGAGGTACGACTGTGTGTTTCAGTTCAGTGGTGTCAACAAGGAGATCGTCACCAAACTGGACAAAACAAAAATCAAGACCAATACAGGTAAGACTGAATTCAAAGGGAGATTATTAATCTTTAAAAAATATATTTATCTTTCTTCTGGCCTGTTTTGTTATTCCATGTACATTGTAACCTGTCATCACCACAGTGGTTCAGTAAATGGTCACAAAAATTAATCAGCCATTTAATTACAATCTGATTTAAATAAATAATTTCAGAGTTAATGGGACAAAAGGTCAAGATCCACAAATATATACACAGCTTTATTTTTTAATTCTCACTGTACGTTTTGGGAAAAAGTTATTTTTTATTTTTCTATTTTACATTTGTGTATTTTAGTATTTTCACAGTATGTTTCTCATGAAGTTCACAAGAGATCCTAAACCAGGGGTCCCCAATCTCAGTCCACGAGGGCCGGTGTCCCTGCAGGTTTTAGATCTCACCCTGGGTCAACACACCTGAATCACATGATTAGCTCATTACCAGGCCTCTGGAGAACTTCAAGACATGTTGAGAAGGTAATTTATCCATTTAAATCAGCTGTGATGGATCAAGGACACATCTAAAACCTGCAGGGACACCGGCCCTCGTGGACTGAGATTGGGGACCCCTGCTTTAATCTGTTTGGCTGCAAATGCTCATCCGTCTGCTAGCTTCAACGTTTCCCTGAACTCCTCAGGATCTGCATTTATTCTGTTCTCTGTCATTTTTCACCACCACACATCCTCACTCTTCTTCTTCTTCCATGGCCTGGATGTTGCCCAATAAACTTTTCTCCATGTTCACTAACTGAGATTTCTGTAGTGCTCACATAAATACATTTTATAAGCACTGCAGATTTTCCAAAATTGCTCTGACCTACATAATGAAACAGTGCTCACATATTTTAAAAAGTTAAATATTCAAGTGACAGAAACAGAACGATCAATTCTCTTGCAACTGAGAAAACTTTCTCCTCGTGCCTGTTTGTGTTCATGCTGTTTGTATTTAACACTATCATCAACGTCAACCGATCATATTATTTTTTTTAGTTGGATATATTTAATAATCATTTTGTATTTTTCCTCCTCAGATTCAAAATCTTCTTCAGACATAACCATCAAAACTGAGCTGATGACAAGTACGTACAGGCTCTCTGTGACACACAGTCTTAATCTTTGTGTGGTCCTGCATGTTTTTACTCATTAATCTCATGGATCTTTATACTTTGATGCATTTTGAATTATTAAAAACATTTCTGAAATGTTCAGCTGGTCTGACTCACCAGCTGTAGATTTCAGGTATCAACCTGCCATCACCATCATATCACACATTTCTTCTCCTACAGTCGATTGTTTTTGGATTTTAAATGCTCTTATCTAAGTGAAACAACATCCTCAGAGGGAGCAACATACATGCTGATATAACAAACTAGACATTTTTATGACAGTGCACATCTCTCCAGTTGCTGTTTCTTATCTTAGTAAGAATCAGTGGCTTCCACTAAAACCTCATATATGATGAATAACGAGGCCATATAACAGATTTTACTGAGGAATAAGTAACTAGTTAAACTGTATAACTAGTGACATGATAGATGAGGAAAGTGTGTGTGGAGATGGTCATGGCCCAGTGTGTGTGTGACAGCTCTTCCATCATGTTGAGTTTTTCACCTGAATGTTTTTTTCTTTAGAGTAATTCTGACAAAGAGTGAAATCTGCAACAAAGGTAACTGATGTCTCTGAACACATCACATGTGCCACATACAGACATCCATGTGTTTTACTGAATGCATTTAAGGAAATCCGTAACTTTTCACACTGATTGCATTTGCTGATGCATGAAGAATTTTTCATTCACTCCTCGTTAATGAAAGCTGAATCTTTCTTTGAACAGGAGACAGTTTGAACACTGGACTAACTTCACTTCATGAGGATTCTGCATCACTGAACTCCTGAGAAAACATTTCTGCTGTAATGGAAGTGGACTTTTTTTATTCCATGACACAACTTGTGACTGAAACATACACAAACGACCTCAAACAACAAAAATGAATCAAATTTTTACTTTTATGTCATAGAAAAAAAAGAGAATTACTATTTTCTGTGAGAAAAGTTACTTTTTAGCCAAACTAACTTTATTTATAAAGTGCTTTAAAACAGCAAGTCCTGACCAAAATACTTAACATTAAGAACAGAATAAAAATTAAAAATTAAAATAATTAATTCATCAATAACAACAACAACAATTATAATAATAACAATAATAATAACATAACAATAACAATAACAATAACATAAAAATAAAACTACATAAATAAAAACACTGAAAAAAACACAAAAAGAACAATTTTAAATTTTTTAAGTATAATTTTATACTGTAGGTCTTTTTTTTTATATAATAATAAGTAAGTAAAGATGATCCAGAAGAAGAAAAACTACATCTGTAGGAATTATGTGTTTACTTTCCTCAGTGTTTCGTCTGAGTGTGTATTAACATTATTCAGTTTTAATGCTACAGCAGTTCTGCATGTTTGAGTTTAGTTTAACTCTGGATGACTTTCCTGACACAACCTCAAAGGGGACTTGTGTTTTCAGCGGGAATTGAACCATCAACCTTTTGCTTACTAGATCAGAATGCTAACCACTACACCTTTGCAAGCATCGTGATTGAAGGTCAATAAGTTGAAAATAATAGTTCTCTGATTTGCTCTGCTTTGAATTAACTGCAGATCAGTTTATTTACACTCACTTTACAATCACTGTTTTTTTTAATGAGCATCAACATGAGATGTCTTGAAATATTGAGTTTAAGATTTATAAAAGTTGTCATAAATAATTTGTTGTATCTTTAATAAAAATATGAATACTTGATTAAAGCCATAAATAAGGTATTGCAATGAAAAGCTGTACTCTGTTATTGCCACATTTATGTTTTGTTCAAACCCTGGTACATGTGACAGTGATGAACAGTCATGACTTTAATGGTAATTGTATTACGTATATACTACAGAGACATGTATGTGCATATTTTATTACTGTTTGTTGTGTTAGACGGTTAATGCTGCTATCAAAGTTATGATGTGTGTGTCTATGTGTGTGTGTGTGTGTGTACCTAATGTGGTGTTTATTGTAAATGTTATTTATGTTGGATGTTTCAGGTCAGCTGTGTTTTGATTTATGGAATCAGGGAAATGAGTCTTTGTTTTGTTAGACTGTCTCTACACTTGTACATCTGAATAAATGTTTAACATTGTGATTGTGCATAATGTCGAGTATTCAGATGGACAGGAGTGTACAATAACATGAATGAACAGAAACTTTGTGAAAAGTGAGTCATGTTCCAACCTGACACCAAAAATATTGAAATACTGAAATACTGAGTATGTAAAGATGGTTGCATCTCTACTGTTAAAGGTGCTGCCTTTACATTTTACAACATGAAGTGAGATCAAACGCCAGTATCCTGCTGGGGTCAACTCAAAGGCCAGTTTAGCGTTCCCCTAAAAATAACTATATGAATAGTAGTAATAATAGTGTATTTTAGTATTATTTTCTGTAACATTTTCCTAGTTTGTCTATTGACGGCAGCACAGGATAGAATGAAAACAGGTTTTATGTCCAGTGTTGTTGATGTCATGATGTTACAGTCGCTCACACAGAGGCTGTTTGTCATTAATAACCTCATTAGGACTTGTTTCTGTGGCAGAAAGAAGATGCAGACGTAATCACATGACACAAATCAGTGATGCAGACAGTGGCGGTCCTAGCCTTTTTGGCACCCCCAGCGAACCCCCCCCACACACACACACACACACACACACACACACACACGCACACACACACAAAGACATGAAGAGAGAGAGAGAGTATGCATTGTATGCAAACAGCTACCGAACAGCCATCATAATTCATCATACAATGAGAACAGGACAAATCAACAATTGACAATGACTAATTAATATTAAAATTTGTAACATAATGTATTGTTTGGAGTTTAGTCTGTTACTGTTACTATTTTTACCATTTCTTCTTGGAGCAACTGTAACCCACATTATTTCCTTAGGGATTAATAAAGTCTTCTGATTCTGATTTTTCAGGATGACCTGCCATTATCCAATGACACATCTGCTTATGTATCTTTTGCTCGTTTCTCCTCCTCTTCTTTTCTCTTTTTTCTAAACTGAGCCCCTGATGGTTTTGAACTTTTCTTGTCCATCTTCCATTGGTTTTAATTTTGCACTCCAGTATGAACACCCATCCCTCAACCCGAGGATCACCACAACATAACCTAATAGACCTACACCTTAGTTCACAGATTCACTTTGTCAAGGGGTTCATTTCTGGGATTTCGCACAACCCAGGATTCAAATCATGAATACATAATGGGCTTGGATTTACATCATTATGAATGAAATGTGCTCTATTTGGAAGCAGCCGCCCCCTCCCCTTTCGACGGGTTGTGTGTGAGACTTTAAATCATCAAACTGTAAATTATACATTTTAAATTGTTATTGATCCCTTTACTCCGAGTGCTACAGTGTATATTCATTTTCTTACTCTTCTTATATATATTTTTTGTTTACTTGCACTGCTGTAACTGGAGCCTCGTCGTCTCGTCTCTCTATATACTGGACTGTATGTAGCGGAGATGACAATAAAGTTTACTTTGACTTCAGCAGCGAGCAGGCGCACCGAGGGCTCTCGCGCTCACTTTTCGCGTATAGAATTTCGAAAAAACATCAGTGCAAATTATAAGTCTGTATCATGATGTCTGGTGTTTTCGTGTTTGTTGGTTTGTTTTTAATTTGTTTTATTTTGCGAGTTGGTTATTAGATGCCGCTCCAGCCGGTCAGAGAATCCCCGCTGCCCCGGCCGCAAGCAGCAGGCGCACCTTGCAAACGAAGGGCGCCTTACTCCCAGCAAATGGGCGATAGAAAACCGCCTATGCCATTCCCGACGTCAGCATGCTGCCCCGACTCATGCTGACGTCGGGGCAGCATGAGTACGAGCATTTATTTATTTTTTGGCCGATGCCCGTGATGCCGCCCCCCACCACGATGCCGCCCCCGGCAACCGCCCGTGTCGCCCGTATCAAAAACCACTACTGTTTATCAGAACTGTGATAAACATACTGAGATGATGATAAACTACAAACACAAGACCAATAATTTTACAACGTGTGACCTGCGCAAATTGTCACAGATGATAATAACGCCTCAACTGTCTCTGGCCACAAAACGAAAAAAAAAACTACAACAAGCTATAAACTACTTTCATTTTCAGTTTTTATCAACGACCTTCTTGAACACGTTCCCTCTGCATTAAGTGACGCTCCGCTCTGCCTGATTGTTATTGGCTGAGTAGAGGTTGATCTTGGAAGATCGATGCTCTAAGTTATTCCCAATTTGTCCATCTACCAGCTCTTAAGCAGATATGAAGACCTTCCTTGTTCTGAGTGTGATTTTTCTTGGACTATCCGGAGCAGCAGCAGGTGAGTTGACCCATGTAGTGATCTTCTATAATAACAGCCGAACCAGCATTGTGTTTATGTGAAGGGAAAAACCTTCTGAACAGGTGGATAGCAGCGTGTAGCCAAGGAAGCAGAGGCAAGTTAAAACAAAACAACAACAACAACAACTTAAAAATATTTACAATTTAAAAATCTAACAGTAAATATGTAAACACCTCTTCCCAGGGGGTCAAAAAATTGAAGAAAATAACATAATATCAAAATTATATTTAACAAACAAAAAACTAATTCAGCTGTGGGTGAAGTTATAATCCCAAACCATAAAAGTTAGTTTAAGATGAGTGGAACAGCCAGCGTCTTGATTTTGCTGGTAAACTGGTAAACACAGTGAACAGGATTTATGAAGAGGTGCATTTGTGAGTATTTTTATGACTGTTATATAATTATAGTATCTACATTATAGCCTAAAATATCTTTATAGAACTCTAATATTTTAATTCTGCTACATTTTCTGCTGCCCCCAGGGCCAGATCTCTTTAAAATATAGCCATCCCATGACTTGCTCCTCATCCCTCCCGCTACACTCTCTTATTGTTGGTAAGGCTTACCCTGAAAGGTAAAAGCCAGAGTCCTTCTGGGGCATGAACTCTCGCAGGATGGGGCTGTCCTGGGGAATATAAACTGAGTGCAATGCAATGACTGTCACAACTACAGGGATTAAAAACAGAACTATAAAATTATAAAACAACTCATGCAAAACCAAAAATCAAGCATGACATTTACACGATGTGTGTGCACCTGTCCAAAGTCTGCTTTAATGGCTGAAAGATTTCAGGATGTGAACATCATATGCTAATAGTCACCTACATAATATTTCACAGATAAAGTGAATAAAAAGAAATTTTGAAATGGATCTAATTATTATAAATCTGAATATTTGTGAGGTGTTTGCAAAAATGTATTAATGAAAGCAAGTTTTAAGGTTTCTAATAAAAAACATGATGATGGAAAATCTAATGATAATCACAATCATGTTTCTGAAGTTTAACAGTTTGCTCCTCTGTGTGTTATTTTCTTGTGCCACAGTTACACATTCGCTGCAGTACTTCTACACGGCATCATCAGGAATTCCACATTTTCCAGAGTTTGTGACTGTGGGTGTGTTAGATGGGCAGCCATTCACATACTATGACAGTAAAATAAAAAAAGAGAGTCCCAAGCAGGACTGGATGGCAAAGAGTGAAGGAGCTGAGTACTGGGACAGACAGACTCGGGCATCCATCGCAGATGAGCAGATCTTCAAAGGGAACATTGAATTTGTGAAGCAGCGCCTAAATGAAACAGGAGGTGAGTAATGAACAGGTGTTTAGAAACATCTGGGATTTTGTGATTCAGTTTCTATAAAATCCAACTTTCAACCACTAAAACCTAAAGATTTTCCATTCGCACTACTTTAATTGTTTAGCACTCATTCACAGCAGCGGTGACTTTGAGGGATCAAACACACAGAAGGCAGTTTAATGAGGTGCAGAAGTGGTTTATAAAAACAGAGGAAGACTAAACTTAAAAGTAGAGCAGGTCTGTCTCTGCATTCCAAACTGGGAACGCTCCTAGTGAGGTTAAAGCTCGGCCTGCTACCACAAGTAAGCCTGTAGTGTGAGAAGAACAATAATATGATATGATGAGGGCTTTCAGATTTGATGGGGCCTGATTAGGACTTTGGATGCTGTCTTATTATTTGGTTTTTGGTTTTTATCATTTTTATTTTCACATGTCAGTTTTTAGTAGACAAAAAGTTGGATGGAGGAGTTTCTCTCTGCTCCCCTCCTATTGGTCAAATAAACTGTAAGCTCTGAGATTCAAGTCAAGTCAATTCAGTTCAATTCAATGTTATTTATATAGCGCCAAAACACAACAACAGTCGCCTCAAGGCGTTTTATATTGCACAGTAAATCGTACAATAATAGATACATAGAAAAACAATCATAGTCATATGAGCAAGCACTTTGGCGACAGTGGGAAAGAAAAACTCCCTTTTAACAGGAAGAAACCTCCGGCAGAACCAGGCTCAGGGAGGGGCGGGGTCATCTGCTGCGACCGGTTGGGATGAGAGAAGGAAAACAGGACACAGACAAAATGACAAGATGTGACCACAGACCTCTGTTAGCATTCAGGCAGTAGCTTTCACTAAAAGAGTGTCTACAACACTATATACAAACCCAACAGTTCACTGAAGACACACATGACAATTTGTCACTAAGGGTTTGGAGGCCAAGGACAGACAGTTTGCTGCTAATGTCAGTTACTCCCAGGGAACAACTGCTGCAGAGGGTTTTTAAAGCGGCCACTTGATGATGGGAATCAATCAGCAGCTCCCATCTCTCAAATCATAAAGAGCACCTGCAGAGACACTTAAAGGCACAGAAAACACATATGGAACAAAATCCAGACATCTTGATTCAAAATATGGCCAGGGCCGTTACATAATATTCAAAGTCATGATTAGTCCATCCATCCACTTTTCAGGGTCGCAGGGGCTGCTGGAGCCTATCCCAGCTCTCTTAGGGAAAGAGGCAGGGTAAACCCTAGACAGGTTTCCAGTCTGTCGCAGGGCTAACACATAGACACAGACAACCATTTCGCAATTTATGGGCAATTTAGTGTTTCCAATTAACCTATCCCCACTAACTGCATGTCTTTGGACTGTGGGAGGAAGCTGGAGAACCCTGCAAACACGTGGAGAACATGCAAGCTCCACACAGAAAGACCCTGGCCTGATGGTGGAATTAAACTCAAGACCTTCTTTTTGTGAGGCAGTAGTGCTAACCACCGTGCTGTCATGATTAGTTTAAGCTCTAAATACTGTATGTGCCTATATATTATGTATATAGGCGTGTAACCTGTAGTCCTATTTATTTATGTCTATAGAAGTGCAGGTTAGATAAGGACTCAGAGTGTAGCATCTCAGTCTGTTTCTGTTTTTTCTCCTCTGTAAAGTTTAAACTGTTTTGATGAGAGTTTGTTTTAATTAGTTTCCACTGAGCCAGTAAACAGCAGGAGAAACAGTAGATGCTTTGTTTCAGTGACTGTTGATTGGTTGATGTGTCTGTATTGATATGAGACTGTGCTGCAGCTTTGCTCTGGTTCACTGTACTGTTTCTGTCTTTCAGGTGTGCATGTTTATCAGGAGATGTATGGCTGCGAATGGGACACTGAAACAAATAATGTGACCGGCTACGATCAGCTGGGTTACGATGGCGAGGACTTTTTGGCGTTTGACCTTAAGACAGAGACGTGGATCGCTCCAAAGCAGCAGGCAGTCATCGCTAAACAGAAGTGTGACTCTGACAGAGCTCTCTCAGCCAGACAGAAGAACTACTTCACTCACATTTGTCCCGAGTGGCTGAAGAAGTATCTGAACTATTCAGGGAGCTCTCTGAGGGGAACAGGTGCAATAACACAGGATTTTAACTGGACTTGGAAAGACAATCAATCAACTATAGGTTGATTGATTGTCAACAAACATACAATTTGTAATAATAACAATAACGAACACTTTTATATTTTTTCAACAGTTCTTCCCTCAGTGTCTCTCCTCCAGAAGTCTTCCTCCTCTCCAATCACCTGCCACGCTACAGGTTTCTATCCACACAAAGCCAAACTGTTCTGGAGGAAAGATGGGAAACAGCTTCATGAGGGTGTGAACAGAGGAGAGATCCTGCCCAACAATGATGGGACCCTCCAGATTTCTGCTGATCTGGCTCTTTCATCAGTCAAACCTGAGGACTGGAGGAGCTACGATTGTGTGTTTCAGCTCTGTGGTGTCAATAAGGACATCATCACCAGACTGGACAGAGCAGTGATCAGAACCAATGAAGGTCAGTCTGCACTCAGAAGTGATGAAGGTCAGAAGCACACATTTAGTTTACTGTAATATAATAGTGCATAGTAAAGGGCAGTTTGTGCAGTTTTATGTGTTAAAAATAGAACAACTTTGTCAGTTTATTTCACACTTAAAGTCTAGACTGGGACATGTTTCCCATCTTGAAATAATTATGTGAACCTGCTGAAAATAAGAGTGAGTTGTATTTCCAAACTAAGAACATAAAAGGAATTTAAGACTCTTTACCAAACACTAATGCTTTTTCCCAAATCATGTTTTACCTTGTGAATGAGCAGCCACAGTTAACAGAGTATAGTTACTCCACAGTTTTATAAAACGAGTAGAGGTAATGATTTGATTTTAGAATCAAGTTTACTGACTAAATTAAAAAGGATGTTTTTATTCTCAGAAGTTCAGTGGGCCAGAGACACAAAGACATCAGAGTTAAATGTGGATAAATAAGCACAGACACAGTGAATATATTCAGATATGAACAGCAGGTAAAGCATATAGTGACAGACTTATTGTCTATAATCAGAGCTGTTATCTGTTCTGATTGGTGGTCTTCTCTATCCTGTTTCATCAGTTCAGGTTCTGATTTGTTTTTCTTTGATCTAAAGGAAATTCCCTCTTCATGATCATCCCCATGATTCTTGCTCTGGGTGTTCTTGCTGTGATCACTGTGATTGGATTCATTATCTACAAAAAGAAGACAGGTGAGAGGACAAAGCAGATTTTGTAGGACTTTGAGTTGATGCTTTCTTTTATTCACATTGAACACTAAATATATACGTATATACCTTTATATATGGTACATATATTTATTACTTTTTAGATTAACCATTTTTATATTTTGCTTGTTGCACGTTATTGTATTTTGCACAACTCTGTTGCTTGTGAAGCTTGCACACAAGAATTTCACTCGCATGTACTGTACCAGTGTACCTGCACATGTGACGTGACAATAAAGGTGATTTGATTTGATTTGATTTGATTTGATTTAAATCTGTTTGTGGCGGGGTGTGGTTGGTGCTGCTGCAGGGGAGGTGAACGCACCTGCAGGGCATCTGCAATGATGCCTCGCCGGGTTAAAAGTGTCCTGGATTTCAGTGTTGTTGTTGGTGTGTATGTTCGCGAGCAACTGGAAAGCCGCAACTGCGTGTTAACAGCAACCGTGTGAATGAAATGATGCTGAAAAGCATACAGATGTCGTCGAGTCTCTCATCGCTTTATCACACTGTTTCATCCAGCAGTTATTACAGTAAGGCTCAGAGCCAGAGTTTACTGAGAATATGACTGTTGGATAATAAGACAACATCACAGAGTTAAATCCATAATGTTTAACAAACCCTGTTTTTTACTTTCTTTCATTACAGACAAACGACCTCCATCTCGTAAGTGAAATGTTTCTGATCTGTTTTCTTTGAGTTTTATGTGCACTCTGTAGATTAAAAAGTTTTTCAGATCTGTCAGTTGTTTGTAAAAGTGTTGTGGACTAACGATGTGTTTCCGACCTACAGCTGTAGAAAACCGTGAGGTCCAAGAGAAAATGATTCCTTGTGAAGCCTAAATGACAGACATCACTGCTCACAGTGAGTTCATACATTAAATGGACTTTTTCCTGGGTAGTGTAAGAGCCTTCCAATGTATCGGAGGTCAAGGTTCATCAACGTGGGGTCAGCTGGCTGCCTGACTACACTGAATGAACAGATTTTTCCATTAATACATTTTGTCTTCCCTGATGACACGGACAAGATCCTGATGCCAGGAGTCATCAGGCTCAAGTTACTATTGAAGTGGTTCATGAAACATCATTTTCAACATGTGCATTTCACTGAAATAAATATATGAAACAGTATAAGCTTAATGAAGTGAATGCATGTCAGCATCAAAGTTAAAGGCAGTTCAGTGAAACATTAGTGTGACTTTTGTTGGCCAGAAACTGTAAAGCTTTCATAAAATGTGTTTCGCTTTCCCCCCTTTTTTTAATCTCTGTTTTTTGTGTGATTTGATGTTAAAAAAATCACAAGGTATTTTTTATTTAGTTTTACAATTGTTGCTGTTTTATGTGAGTTTAGGTGAGATTTTTAAGAGAACAGGACAGATGTTTCACTTCTGTGGTTTGGATAAATATTAACACCAATAAGAATGTTTACAAAAACACCAAGCTGACAAAATTAGAACAAATAGTTTTGCTCTAACAGTATTGTGGGTAAATTCTCAATTTGCAGTTTACAATGTAAATATGCTGATTTGCAGAAATGAAAATAATGTTTTCTTGTTTTTTCTTTTTAAATTTCTGTGTAAATTTTGCGCTGAAACGAGGACTGTTACCTCGTTACCTCTAAACTGTGAATCATTGTTTTTCCATCATGCTTGTTGACTTTAATTTAAATTAAATATTTCCAGCATCAGTTGTATAAATGTAGATATACATAAACAGAAATACACAGGTCCACCTACATGCATGACACTTATATACTCACAGGGTTTGGTGATTTATTTCCCGTAACGTAACATTTGTGGATTTTCACATTTTTAACTGGAGACTTTAAATCACCGAATTTATTAGAGTAAACTATTTTTTAACTTACAAATCTGATGATAAAGGTTGCTTCGTCTCTGCCCTGGTGTGTGAGGACTGGCTCCACTCTTGTCTTATTTTATCTCAGTGAGAACGCAGGACAGGAAATGGATGGATGGAGTTCTTTGTCACTGTGTTTAGTAGCTTTTCAATAATGCTGTGAACACATTTTTCATTCCTTTTGTTCCCTGTGTGCTCACTGACTTTGCCTCCTGTATTGTCTGGTTTTGCTAGTTTTTATTATTTTGTTCTACCTTTACTCTTATTTTGTTGGACAAATTTATCACCTTTTTATATAAACCTGTTTAGTTTTCTTTCAAATGTCATTTCAAATATTTTGAGACTGAAGTGTGTTTTCAGCACTAATGAATGCTGATGAAAATACTTCCTTCTCGTATTTCAGTACTTTAAGGGTGTTTTTCTCTCTCTTGTAAACATTTTTTTTTATATCTGGTGTTTGTTTATTAGATAAATGTAAGTATTGCTGTTAATTTATTTTCTATGTTTGTTATGATGACTTTTTAATAAAATCCACAATATTCTTATTTTTTGTCCTGTTGTGAATCCACATTGAGTTTATTCTTCCCATGTGACTGTAGCTACAGTTTCATGAATATTTGCTTCAATAATATAAACTATTGTATAAACTAAACTATAAACTATAAAATGATGTAACTAAAGGGGAGATCTGACTTTTCACATGAAAAAAATGATGGAAAAAATGTGATATCAGTTTAGATGAATCTCACTTGGTTTGGTCTCTGAAGAGGTAACAGTTACCAGTAATGATCATTCTGGTTATGTTGGAGAAGACGTCATAGCATTGCATACAAACACTGACATGGATCACTCCAAAATAATGTGCCTTTAAAACTAAAATGAAGTGTAAGAGCAGCTGCTTCACCTCTGTTGGAACTATGGGAACAGCTCTCTCCTAAAAACAGACTGGACGATGCTCTTTCATTTCTATCCTTTGTTCAACTTTTCTTATGTTAAATGCTGCTTTCACTTTAATTCATAAGCAGCTGTAATTTGTCTGTTCAAACACATTTCTATTGTGTTATACTATGTTTTTGGATCCATGTGTTTGATTTGGTTTTTGTGTCACCTTCAAGTCTAAAAGTATTGATGTTTTCTGTGTAAAGAAAACGTGTTGACCACTAAACCATGAAGTAACTAGAACTTAAATATTAAAAGTACCAAGAAAAAAGGAAATGAAAAGAACAGCATCAGGTGTTCAAACATCTGCAGAGGTTTTAAATTTCTCTTCAGTCGAACAGTTTTCAGTGTTGAAGCTGCAGATATAAGCTGACAGGAGCTAACTTTTCAGTTTAAGAACATTGTTTGACTCTTTATCCTTTGTTTGTTTGGGTCTCATTTCCGAGAAGTACAGAGGTAACAGCGTGTTACATGAGAATGATAACAGTAGATAGCAGGCTGAGCTGAAAGTAGGTCCAACGTTAGACTGAAACTAAATAAGTACCTTAAAATGCTAACACATAACTACCACAGAAGACATGAATAAAAGAATATGATGCCTTCGACAATATAATTACATATAATCAATATAATATCACGACTCAATAACTACACAAATTTGTGATCACACAGTTATTGCTCTACCCTCCACAGAGCGCCACATGACAGAGATTCAGTGAATTCATTTTTGATATTTTTGTTTCCAATTCAACATGAGCCACAAAGAACAGATTTTATGATGCCATCAAAAACTGGTTCAATGTGTGAGTTTAAACCAGATATAACTGACGTTTGCTCTCAGGATGAATTCCTATTTGTTCTGATGGACCTTTGACACCTGAGCAGGAAGCACCGAGTCTCTTTTTGTGGACAATAAAACTAATAAAGTCTCTTAAAAGTTTACATGTTGATGGTCTTGATGTTCCTGCTTCTCCTGGGAATACAGGAGGTGACGACAGGTTATCTAGGAATTTTATGTTTTTGTCTTTTTATTTGTGGCAGCCTTTTTCTGCATCATTTGATCCCCAGAGAACTGCAGCCTGTTTCAGCTGCAATAAATCCCTGTAGATTATAATTATATTATAACCTTAATGTACTTCTCATCTTATTTCCCAAACGGTCGCCAATGTGGACCGATCTTCATGCTTTAACTGGTACAGATTTTACACTGAATATCCTTCCTGACACAAGCCTCCCATTTATTCCTGCTTGGACTGAAGGAGTAGACTTTCTCATGACTCCCTGAGTCTGGGTTTGTGTCTCCTCCTGGTCTTGAACTGGGAATTGTTCATGTGTGAGGTGAATACATAAATGCATAAAACAAACAAATCCTGCATTTCATGCTAATTCCCAATAATTAGCATTTAGCATTAGAAGACGAGAAATGATGTTTATATTTTGAACTGTTTTGTTTGTTTGTTTTGTTTGTTTGTTTGTTTGTTTGTTTGTTTTTGCTTTGTTTTATTCTTTGCTTCGAGCCCTGTGTACAGGAGCTGCATGCAAAAGATTTTTTGTTAAAAGGGTTGGCGTAATAAGCAAATGCTTCAGCCAATACCTTTTGATTAGCCTTGTCTCTTGATTTTTTGCTTTGTGGTAATCTTTATTCTGTATTCTGTATTCACTGAGATATTCGAATGCTAATCAATAAAAAAATCAAATCAAAAAAAAAAAATCAAATCAATCAACTTGGCTATTTCTTTAAATTGCTCATTGCACATCTTTTTATAAGTGAACCTGCCGTCTTTCTAAATGATCCAACAGTTGTAATTGACATCAGTCAGGGGGTCTGTTGGTAATTTAGTGGCTGTAACCAAAACTTTTATTTTCGCCACAAAATACCATTTTCATTTTTATAAAGAGTTAAAACCTTTTATCGCTACAGCTTATCAAGTAAAATAATTATACACAAACCCACTCTTTGAAATATTTCTTTACTGCGTCTTCTCAAGTCCCAGACTTCCCAGAGTTTGTGGTTGTTGTGATTGTCATGGTTTGCCAGGGCAAGCCGTGGGGATGTGGGGGAAAGGAGGACCCAGAACGCTGGACTCTTCACTGCAAGTGGTGCGTTTATTTACAGTGCGAAAATGACAATAAATCCCCGTGCTCCCCCTTTACTCCCGTGTCGTGTCTTCTTCCCAAAAAGTCCCTGTTTAGTGCTCTCTGCTCCTGTGTCTCTGCACTCCCCGTGCTCACTGCTCTCTCTCGTTCCACACTCCTCCTGAGGAAAACAATAGAGACAGCCGTAAAAACACTTAATCCCAGCAGGCATACACTCACTGACTTTTAAACCAAACTAGAAGACTGAAGTGAAGTCTAACGCAATAATCCCACGTCGGTGGAAACTCCATCGCTCTCCTAAATAGCTCCCCCGACGAGCCCAGATCAGCAGCAGGTGTGTGGCAAGGACTTTGGGTGTGGCCAGTCCCCTAACAGGGCCACACCCACCAGGCCTGAAGGTGGCTGTGACTTGGCCACAGAAAACACATGCACACACACACACACACACACCTGCCTACATACAAATGTGGACAGAGAACAGTAGCAGTGCAGGCACACACACACCAAATAATAATAATAATAATAGCCCACACTGCTCACGGACCCCGAGCCCCCAGAGCCGGGTCCACAGGGATGATTGATGAAGTTCAGATGATTCGTTATGACAGCAGCACCAGGAGAGCTGAACCCAAACAGCAGTGGATGAACGATGCAGCAGATACACAGTACTGGGAGAGGAACACTGCGTTTTTTCCTAATGCTAATTTAAAGCAGCGCTTCAACCAAACTGGAGGTTTGTTGTTGTTTTTACTGACACATGCTGTTAATGTGTTTTTGTTTTTGCAGTACATTGAAAATTTGTCATTTAGATCACAGTCCGAACTCTTGTTTAGATGGTATTAACTTGCCTTGACCACAGTGGCTTAGTCTTGAACCAAATACACAATTAGATGGTCAAAGGAAAACTAATCAACAGCAGGTTTGATGATTAAATCATGATGAAAGTATTTCATCCAACTAAACTCCAAATATTTACAGGTTCCTGTTTTTTCTACAGTTTCTCAGTTAATCGATTAAACTGTCATGGACACTAGAAAGGATTGGACTCAAGAGTGTGAGACTTAAAGGTTCAGTGACATTGTGTTTATTTACGGTGAAGGCAAAACAGGGTTACAAACAAAAGGAATGATTGCTAGCGTGTCCAGGGTGCCAGCACAAACAGATCCACAGATAATCTCTCTCTCGAGGGAAAACTCTTGGAAAGTCACTCAGACAAACTCAGGATTCCTGTGCTGTACTTCTGTCGTGACCTTGTCAGTTACCTGTTAGTTGCTGTTCTCAGTACTTTAACTTGTTTGTTACCGTTCCTGTTGCCACCGATTTTCAGTCCACTTCAACAATTTCAGCAAATGTGTTTGTTTGTGAGAAGCTGCTAGGAACAAATTTCTCAAAAATACAATTTAAAATGAGTTGTCTCTTTGTTATGACACGATGCGGGTGGACCACGGGAGCAGAACACACAGACATGTTTTGGACACAGTGCAGGGGGTTATACTTACAGTGACACAAGCAACACAATTCTGGCGCCACGAGGAAGTGCTCGAACGGTCTACGGAAAAAGGAGCGTAGAGATTAGTGCCAGTGTACGGGGAAACAAAAGCAAGGATAATACGAGGGAGGTGAGAATTGGAGAGCTTACTTGTCACGACCTGATTACTAGCCGGGCTAGACCGGAAATCAGTTTTTGGCAATCACTTTTTGGCACAACACCGGGAGAGGGACAAGCATCGAAGGCGTTTGGAAAGGGAGGAGGGATAAGTGTGTATCAGTGGATGTGTATCCGTTTAAAATGAATACAAATCACTCCACTGAGAAACTTAACAAGGTTTTATCCACTGAATAGAAAATAAATTATACAGTGTATACCCAACATAACATGAACTACACCTGTCATAACATAAAAATTTATAAAGACCAGATGAAACTAACCTTCCCTTCGTGATAAACTGGTTCATATGAAGATATTTTACTTTCAGTTTCGTTGATTTAAGTGACGTTTACTCTCAGAGTAAATCCCTATTGGCTCTGATCGAGGCTAATGGTGACGTATCTCCTGGTTCTCCATTTTAGCTTTAGCTTTTTCTGGACAAGCGAACGCATAAAGTCTGTTAAAGGTTTGGCTGTTTATGGTCACAATGAAGGCCTTCATCTTCTTTGTTCTCCTGAGAATACAGGGGGCAGCGGCAGGTCAGTTTGACTGTTATATTTTTGTCTTTTTATATGTCAGATTTATGTAATTTGAAAGACAAATGGACGGACTGTTTGCTCCCCTGAAAGTTCCTGTACGCTAAACATTTAGTTGTAATGGATCCTAGTAGATAATGTCAATGTTTAGAAACAATCGATTATATTATACAGGTAATTAAATCGTCTGTTTATCTCTTCAGTACCTAATAATAAACATTAAAGTTTAGATGAAGGCAAAGATTAAAACAAGGCGACTTATGTCCAAAACTATTTGATGATTTCCGGGTTGTGACTGTTGCTGTCTCTCCAAACAGTCCAACAAATAAAACATCAGTGAGGAGGTCTGGTGATAATCTGGTGACAATAATTAAAACGTTTATTTTAAAAACTAAGTACTATTTTCATTTTCATGAGGGTTTAAAACATTTTCAGCTGCTCATTAAAGTTAACTAAAGTTCATTTAAGTATCTTTATAAATATTATTTTTATTTTACTATTATTTAAAAATTATTTGTTCAGTATATGAAGAGTCACATGTCATTTGATGTAGTCTATTAAAAGTTAAAAGACTCCTGCTTTGTATTGTCTTCAGTATTATTCACCAGTGTTATCCTTGTGAATACTTGAATTGAACTGAATTGAGATACAAATTAAATCGTTATTACTTAATAATATCAGATAGTGTATGTATGTAAAGTGCCAATACACTACACATACCAGCATGAACTAATTTTTGTATCACTGCTGTATGATCAATAAGAAGCTGCAGGTGAGAAATACCAGAAAAGTTTTGCAATTTATAAACAATCTCCACCAGGGAGCGCTAATGAGAAGAGTTTTAAACTAACAAATATTGTTGACTTTTGATAAGTGAAAACTCACCTGAAAACCTGATTACAGAATAAAAGATAAAATAACAATTGCTAAGATAATATTCCCCAAATAATAGTTACCTAACATTAGCTTTGGTTTTATTGATAATATTATCGATCAGATATTGGAAGTAAAAATTTCTGTAACAATTTTAAGCTTAAAAAAATCTATAAAAATAATATAAACAAAGAAGAAGCATCGATATGCTTCAATCAATTCATATAATTTGAAATATCAAAAATTGAAATGCAAAAGAGAACAACTCACTTCAGAAGTCATGCTTCGTAACAAAAGCAAAACAGATTAAAAATAATATGTATTTTGTTTAACAATGAAAACAAAATAAAAATATAGTTAAATTAAAACCTATAATGAGTTCAAACCATCAATCATGAAAACTGAATTAAACCAAACTGAAGGATAAACACCAGTTTTAAAACTTTCTGTGAATAATCAGGTTCAAACTAGAATTTGAAGTTTTGAAGAGAAGAGGATCAGAAAAATTACATTAAACACTGAATATCTATTCATAAATCTATTTTGTGTTTATTGAAGGGACAGCAGGATTATTACAGGATGTCTTTAATGTGCTGTAGTTTTTGTTATTGTGTTATTTAAAAATAAAATGATTTATAAATCTGTGTTCCTGAGATCTCACAACATTAACTGTTTCTTACAGTGACCCACTCGCTGAAGTATTTCTACACTGCGTCCTCTCAAGTCCCAAACTTCCCAGAGTTTGTGGTTGTTGGGATGGTTGATGATGTTCAGATTGATTATTATGACAGCAACACGGAGAAAGCTGAGCCCAAACAGGACTGGTTTGCCAGGAACACAGATCAGCAGTACTGGGAGAGTCAGACTGAGGGCTTAAAGGGCACCCAGCAGACGTTCAAAGCCAACATTGAGATTGCAAAGCAGTGCTTCAACCAAACTGGAGGTTTGTTCATGTTTCATTTTTTACTGATATTTGCTGTTAATGTTTTCAGTGTGTTTTGTTTACAGTAGTAATCAGGTTTGCACACATATTAAATGTTTCATTCAGATTACAGATTAAAATTATTAACATAATAATTCATAATGAATGTAGAACTACAGTACAATAATCAAATAATAAAGATAAATTCATGACATTTGAAGTTTTCTGTTTATATTTAGGATTTTTTGCCTCTGAAACCTTGATGGTTGTTTTTGCTACAATTTCTTAATAATCGATTATTCAGAAATTAATCTCCAGAAAATCAGCTGGATCTAAATAATCAGTCTGAGGTGTATTTGTTTTACAATTATTGTGAACTAATATTTGACTTTTATTAAAAACAATCCTGGACTGAAACTCTCCTTCAGTGGAAGCTTCTAGAAAAACCTCAACATAGTCTGGTGTGTAGTTTTCCCACAGTTATATGATTTTTTTTAGAACGATAGGAGGCTGCAGAGTTTCAGAGGATGGAAACTTAAACCCAGGATCAGGATCTGTGTCTGCTGCTCAGGATCCATCTTAATGTGTTTGTCTCTTCCTGTAGCTCACAGGAAGTCGCTCCGTGTCTCAGTTCAGACGACCCTCACAAATAATCACATGTTGTAATAAATTCTAGAAAAAGAAAATATGTCAGACACCATCAACAGCATCTTAGGATGAAATAATTTATCATCTAGCTGAGATGTTAAATGTGCTGTGATGTCACAGTTTTGACAGCAGTTTTTCCAGATTCCATTAAACACATAACAATAATAATAATAACAATAATAATAATAATAATAATAATAATAATGTTATATTTAATACAAAAAGTAGACTCAAACAGGGTTGACTTTGTAACAGGCTGAAAGTAGAGACAGCTCAATGACCCGTTCACTGTCCACGGCCTCTTTATGAATGAATTTAACTAAATGCATCAACCATTGTGAAAATAAAGCAGACATTCAGCCTGTTTTCATGAGGAAATGTTTTCAGGATTATCTTTCATTAGCAGAGGTTCCATAAATAAATCGGGGACAAACTTAAAGCTACTCTGTGGAAAATAAATAAATATTTAACTTTTAGTTTTACTTCAATAGTACAACAGTTTGGTGAGAAGTAGATAGACCAAAAATAAGAAACACAAACTAACAGACAGACGTTTAACAGTTTCTATTTGTCCTATTTAACAATAAGACAGTAAATATGAGTTTCAGTCTATGTTTAATATATTTGGTCCCAGATTTAAAATTTAATGTTTTTTTTGTTTTTTGTTTTTTTTTACTAATAAACAACAATCTGAAAATATAATCAAGGAAAGTAAAGTGTTAAAATGTCTCACTTTTCTCATAAACTGGCTGAAGGTTGATTATTAAGGTGGTGTCGTTAAATCAGGAGGCCGTAAAATTCAGCAAGAACCCTTCCAGAAAGCCTCCCTATGAGCGGTGAAAAAACCCACGGACTGTTTTGGTCATTAAACACAGCTTTGGTCACTCATCTACGCAACATTTACGAGCGGCGGAAAGTTACAGCGTTCTTGGCGGGTCACTGAGCTCAGGGCGGTATCAACAATACTGATACTTTGTACAAAAACTTAACGTGTTATTATATTTCAAATTATAGCTTCATAATGATCACAGGACATCAGACTACTTGTTCTTATTGTTTAGTTATGAAGAATTATCATATAGTTGTGAGTTAATTGACACTATTTGAACACGTATATCTTGTCATTTAACATGTATATACTTGTTGCCGCCTATAAGGAGGTGTTTTTGCGAGATTTTCATGGAGATTCACGGCGTCCTGATTTATTGATTAGCAATTTTAATATAATTTATTAACCAAACAGGCTGGAAAAGTGTGGAATTGAACCTAGATGGTGTGTAACTCCACATGTTCATATAAAGAAAATACCTGTGATGATGCACCGAGGTGTTTCTCGTGGCTTTGAAAGCAGCGATGTTATAAAAGCAGGAATGACTCCTTGTGTCGCTCTCACCTGTAGACTGTCAGCTCTCATCACAGCATCAGTGGCGCTCAGGTTCCTACTCAAAGACGCTCACAGATCTCTGTGCTACACATCCAATAATATCATTAACATGAATGTTTTAATATTTTTAGTGCAAAATCTGATCTGGTCACAGCGCTGAAAAACACCAAAAGTGTCCCGGCATGGAGTCAAATTCAAGGTCTGAATTATTGTTTCAGTCCTCTGGTCTTAGTAAATGTAATAAAAATGACAACATGGTTGTAAAATCTTAGGGGAACCTTTTTCACCTTTTTGTCAGGTCACAGCACAAGAAATTAACTGATTTATCAAAAATTATTTCTTGCATAGTCATCAATGATGACATGAAGCATTTGCTGGAGCCTGAAATACTGTAAGTAGAACTCCAGATTAGATTAACATCACATGATCATATTAAACAGAGACACCTCTAGAAAAACCTCAGGACAATCTGGTGTTTAGTTTCTCACAGGAAGGATTTTGGTGGACTGATGACGGCTGCAGAGTTTCAGAGGATGGAAAGTAAATCTAGAATCAGGATTTGTGTCGGCTGCTCAGGACTCCAGCTTAGTGTGTTTGTCTGATCCTGCAGCTCACAGGAAGTTGCTCCACCTACAACAGCAGAGATAAACTGTGCAGTGATATCTCTGCAGGCAGGACGTAGATGTGCTAACGGGAGAAAATAAATTCTGTTTTGTCCCAGTGTCTTTTTCTAAAATCTACATTGTTAATGATGATTGGTTTTAAAAATCTTCCACTGAGACAAAAGCAGGTATAAATGTAGATCCTCTATACAGTGGCTTGCAAAAAGTATTATTTATGAACTTTTCCACATTTTGTCACATTACAGCCACAAACATGAATCAATTTTATTGGAATTCCACGTGAAAGACCAATACAAAGTGGTGTACATGTGAGAAGTGAACGGAAATCATACATGATTCCAAACATTTTTACAAATAAATAACTGAAAAGTGGGGTGTGCGTAATTATTCAGCCCCTGAGTCAATACTTTGTAGAACCACCTTTTGCTGCAATTCCAGCTGCCAGTCTTTTAGGGTATGTCTCTACCAGCTTTGCACATCTACAGACTGAAATTCTTGCCCATTCTTCTTTGCAAAACAGCTCCACAACTGCCCTGTGACGGCCTCAGAGGTTGTCTAAGAGAATATTGGGAGCAACAACACCATGAAGTCCAAAGAACACACCAGACAGGTCAGGGATAAAGTTATTGAGAAATTTAAAGCAGGCTTAGGCTACAAAAGATTTCCCAAGCCTTGAACATCCCACGGAGCACTGTTCAAGCGATCATTCAGAAATGAAAGGAGTATGGCACAACTGTAAACCTACCAAGACAAGGCCGTCCACCTAAACTCACAGGCCGAACAAGGAGAGCGCTGATCAGAAATGCAGCCAAGAGGCCCATGGTGACTCTGGACGAGCTGCAGAGATCTACAGCTCAGGTGGGGAATCTGTCCATAGGACAACTATTAGTCGTGCACTGCACAAAGTTGGCCTTTATGGAAGAGTGGCAGAAGAAAGCCATTGTTAACAGAAACCATAAGAAGTCCCGTTTGCAGTTTGCCACAAGCCATGTGGGGACACAGCAAACATGTGGAAGAAGGTGCTCTGGTCAGATGAGACCAAAATGGAACTTTTGGCCAAAATGCAAAACGCTATGTGTGGCGGAAAACTAACACTGCACATCACTCTGAACACACCATCCCCACTGTCAAATATGGTGGTGGCAGCATCATGCTCTGGGGGTGCTTCTCTTCAGCAGGGACAGGGAAGCTGGTCAGAGTTGATGGGAAGATGGATGGAGCCAAATACAGGGCAATCTTGGAAGAAAACCTCTTGGAGTCTGCAAAGACTTGAGACTGGGGCGGAGGTTCACCTTCCAGCAGGACAACGACCCTAAACATAAAGCCAGGGCAACAATGGAACGGTTTAAAACAAAACATATCCATGTGTTGGAATGGCCCAGTCAAAGTCCAGATCTAAATCCAATCGAGAATCTGTGGCAAGATCTGAAAACTGCTGTTCTAAACGCTGTCCATCTAATCTGACTGAGCTGGAGCTGTTTTGCAAAGAAGAATGGGCAAGGATTTCAGTCTGTAGATGTGCAAAGCTGGTAGAGACATACCCTAAAAGACTGGCAGCTGTAATTGCAGCAAAAGGTGGTTCTACAAAGTATTGACTCAGGGGCTGAATAATTATGCACACCCACTTTTCAGTTATTTATTTGTAAAAATATTTGGAATCATGTATGATTTCCGTTCCACTTCTCACGTGTACACCACTTTGTATTGGTCTTTCACGTGGAGTTCCAATAAAATTGATTCATTTTTGTGGCTGTAATGTGACAAAATGTGGAAAAGTTCAAGGGGGCCGAATACTTTTGCAAGCCACTGTATGTTGATCACGTCTCTGTGTCAGTGTAAGACTTTAGTGCAGCCTGTCTCTGGTTCACTGCAGTCTTTGTCTCTGTTTTTCTGTCAGGTGTTCACATTTACCAGCGGATGTACGGCTGTGAATGGGATGAAGAAACAGGTGAAGTGAAAGGATATCGCCAAGACGGTTATGATGGAAAGGACTTCATAAGCTTTGACCTGGAGACAGAGACGTGGGTCGCTCCAAATGAACAGGCTGCCCGCATCAGACAGAAGTTGGATCATGACTGGGCTCAGGAAAAGAAGTACCTCAAGCAGGAGTGTCCTGAGTGGCTGAAGAAGTATGTGAACTATGGGAGGAGCTCTCTGATGAAAACAGGTAAAATCTATGACCAGAATTAGATTGTTAACCAAAAGTTATATGTCTCAGTTTATTACTTAATATGATATTAAATTAACCTTTTCATGCATGAATTATGAAAACCTCAATCAGGGCTTTTTTTTTCTTGAGTATTTTTATTCATCTTAAGGCATGAAAAAAAGATTTTTGAACTTCATTTTTTAAACGTACTTTTCATTTTCAAAGAGTATTTTTACATGTCCACTTAGTTGTACAACAAACATTTTGACTTATGAATTTGACAAATGAATAATTTATAGACACTGTGTAAAAACTATAACATAAAAATATATTTTAAAAATATTTTATAACAGTATAACAATATATGTAACAACTATAACCCTGCAAGGCATGGAGTGACACATCAGTGTCCAATGTAGTGGTTTATGTGCAAGTTTACCATCAACACTGACACAAATACAAGAAAACATAGTTTAAATAATAATAATAATGATAATCTTTTAAAGTTGCTCCTGGTCGTCATAGCAGATCATCTTCCACAGTTTTAGCTCTGATATACTCATTTCTAATCCTTCTCACTCCTTATGATAATTTTAATATCATCAGTTCTTAAGTCTTTGTTGTTACATTATCTCTTACCGTACATTACTAAAAATTTGCACTAGTTGCCTATTTGCACTACTCTGCCTGGTTTACACTTAATGTCATTTACCCTTACTTGAATATTGTATATTGTATATTGTATAGCTTTGTTATACGGAAAACTGTATTGTATCTATTTAAATTTTAACTTTTTTTTAATTATTTTACTTGCATTCTTTTTTTAACCACTCTCTTATATCTAAGTGTTCATTTGCTATTCATTGAGGGTTTGAGAGTAACGAAATTTCTATTCTCCGTATGTCCTGTACATGTGGTAGAATTGACAAATAAAGTTGACTTTGACTTTGACTTTGACTTCTGTCTCCTGTATTTTTCTCAGTGCCACCATCCTCAGATATTAAATCACAGCAGGTCTCGTCATCCACTCCGTCTCGTCTGCACTGTGCACCTCTCCAGCTCAAATAAAAGTCATAGTAATAATACAGAAAGAATGAACTGTTTGTCTTTACTCCACAGATCTCCCCTCAGTGTCTCTCCTCCAGAAGTCTTCCTCCTCCTCAGTCACCTGCCACGCTACAGGTTTCTATCCTAACAGAGCCGAGATGGTCTGGAAAAAAGATGGAGTGGAGCTTCATGAGGGTGTGGACAAAGGAGAGATTCTCACCAACAATGACGGGACCTTCCAGATGAGTGTTGACCTGGATGTCTCATCAGTGAAACCTGAAGACTGGCACAGATACAGATGTGTGTTTCAGCTCTCTGGTGTGAACGAGGACATCGTCACCAAACTGGACAAATCAGAGATCAAAACCAACAAGGGTAAAAGTGATGAAGGTAGGAAACATGCATTTAGTTTACTGTAAAATTGGTGCAGTTCATGTGGTTTCATTTGAGTTTGATGAAAAGTTTAATTCCTCCCCCGTTGTATACAGATTTATTAAATATTTAATACTGATACTGATACTGATTTGTTAAATTCTTAATAAATATTAACATTTAAAGTTTTGAGCGCTCTGATTTAAATTATTGTCCACTTTGCTGTCTTTTCACTGTTTATTTAAATTTGTGTGTATCTTTGATCTTCTTTCTGTCAGCTTCTGTCAGAATAATTTTAAGACCTAAATCAGTTTAGACCAAGTTGTGTTTTTCCACCACATTTTTTCCTTGCTGAACATTGATGAATATAAAACATGTTCATGTGTGGCCACTGATTATCTGACTAATGGACAGTTTTAGAAGATTAAATAGTAAATGGGGGAAAATGTATATTCTGAAACATTGCTACACTCAGATTTATTGGCAATGTATTGAAATTAAATTTAATGGCAGAACTTTTATTGTTGGAATGAAAACAAAAATTAGTGAGACAAACATGTAGTGACCATAAACGAAGCTGTTGTACATGATTGTTATCTGATTGGAAACTTTTTGTTCTCACCTTTTGTTTGTTCTGTGATCCACAGGAAGTTCCTTCTCCCTGATCATCCCTGTTGTTGTTGCTGTGGTTGTTCTTGCTGTCATCGCTGTGATCGCATTCATTATTTACAAAAAGAGGACAGGTGAGAAACAAACTTCCTGGATTTTTCTTGTATAATGCAACAACAATGATGACATAGTGCAAACAATAATAATGATAGTAAGAGTAATACGACTTAATTGAAGTCATTATTAACAGTTTTCAAAAGAAAACAAACAATGCACACAGGATTAAACAGGTAACAACCAAAAGCAGTGTAAGCTGAGTCTTCAGGTTAATATTAAAGTATTTTAACACTTTCTCTGCCAGCAGGATGATCAGACTCTTTTAAATCCTCAATATATTACAACGATATTCATTAATCATGCTTGTTGTGTTTCATAACTTGCCCTTCATTTCTCTGCATTATCCCACTTGTAGATTTTTGTCCGGTTACTTCACTTTTTCTTCTTGTCTGTTATTTACTTTTTTTCTGCATCATTTTCTTTCTGTCTTTGTGGTTTTTGTTTTTGTTTTTGTTTGTTTTTTACACCTGAGCTACAGTTTGGTTGTCAAGGAACAAAATAACCACCAACTCAGTTATTGAAACCCAAACATTGTTTCTCTTTTCTTAACCATCAACTCTGCCAAACACACACATCCTAAGGTACACCTTTACCTGCATTAGAAATGTGTACGTTCTCTACCTTCAGTGGCTTTACTTATAAATTTTACATGAGCACATTTTGTGGGAAAAGTCAGAATATATCTATAAACATTAGTGAGTAAGCCCAGTGTCTATGTTTTTAATTTTACAAATTAAATTAATGCTTTTGTCCAGATTACAAAATGAAAATATGAAATTATGTTTCATGCCTTGTATAATACATGAAAAAAATTGTGTTAACATTTATAACAAATTATTAAAATGATGCATTTTTTCCTTTTTATTTCAGACAAACGTCCCCCATCTCGTAAGTTAAACTTTGTCCCTTTTCTCTAATCTCTCGTCCACACTAAATTAAAAAGGGTTTCTGTACTTTAATCTAAACAGTCTTTCAGGGCTGTTTGCTGTTGTGTTCGATTGTTGTAAAAGTGACAGATGAGAGCAGGATGTGGACTAACATTGTGTTTCTGACCTACAGCTGTAGAGAACCGTGAAGTCCAGGAGGTAATGCTTCCTCAAGCCTAAACCACAAACAGCTCTGCACACAGTGAGTTACTTCATATTTGTGTCTCATGTTTTAGCTTTCTTTTTAAAACTAATGTAAAATAGTGGCTGTAGTAAAATCTCCTGTTTAAATATATCCAAAAAAAGTGCTTTAGTATAACTTTAAATCATATTAAGAGAAAGATGCTTTCAAAATAACGTTTCATGAAATGATTTAACAAAATTAAAACAAATGTGTTAATTCCATTCAGAAACACATGAAGTAAATACTCGATTGAATCAGAATTTTAGATCTTTATGAAACTGTAAATAGGTTATTTGTGGATTTGATTAATCCTAACATTTATTTTGTTTCTTTTTTATCTCTACAGACAACCTGGGAGAAGACGTGTCAGCTCGTTCTTCTACATAAACTGGAATTCATTGAATTCGTTGATTGTTCACATCATAAAATCTGTTAAAAAGATCTAAAATCTAAAATATAGTTGCAGGTGGTTTGTGAGTCACACAAACCACCTGCAACTCAACACCTCAAAGACCAAGGAACTGGTTGTGGACTTCGGGAGGTCCAGAGCAGGTCCACTGCCGGTTCAGATAGAGGGCGAGGAGGTGGAGGTGGTCAACAAGTACAAGTACCTCGGGCTGTGGGTGGACAACAAGCTGGACTGGTCATGCAACACAGAGCACCTGTATAAAAAAAGCCCAAAGCCGACTGTACTTCCTGAGGAGGCTGAGGTCTTTTAACATCTGCAGGAAGGTCCTGAGGATGTTTTACCAGTCGGTGGTTGCTGGAGTACTATTCTATGCTGTGGTGTGCTGTAGGAGCAGCACAGCAAAGAAGGACTCATCCAGGATGGAAAAACTGATCAGGAAGGCTGGCTCTATAGGTCGACATGAAGCTGGACACTCTGGTGACAGCGGCAGAGAAAATGACACTGAAGAAACTGCTGGACATTATGGACAATGCTGGGCATCCTCTGCACACAGCCATACACAACCAGAGGAGTCTGTTCAGTGACAGGTTGCTTCTCCCAAAGTCTTTCCAGTCTGTGTTGTCATTGTGTGCTACTGACACATGTGGTTTTGGCATCCTGTTTAGCTCTTGTACCTTTCCTGGCTGTATTACAGAGCACACTGCATTACCGCTTTGGGTAACATAGAGGTGTTGCAGTGTGAGTTTCTGTGGTCCTAGTCTGTGCACTTGTTGGTCATATATGGGGTCATGACCTGGGCTTTGTTTGAACCTTAAGGTGTTGTGGTACTCTGCAAAGTCTAGCTTTCTTGAATGGGTTGGCAAGTAGCGATTTGCTATACACTGCAAGGGTTCTAATGGAGGCAGGTCTAGTGTCCAATAATAATAAGGTTCTCCCTGTCCCTTACACACATTAAGCTGACGGGCCTCAAGACTTTGCTCTTCATGTAACATTAGTTTAGCGTACATGCCTTCTAGCCCTGGCACTACACCGATCCTTAGTTTCTCTAAAGCATCTCTCCCCAGAAGGTTGACTGGGCAGGATGGGTCATATATACATTGATTTTTACAACTTCTGCCGCTTTCACTGTGTACTAGTAACAGTTCTTCTGTTAGTGATTTAACACTGGTGTGGCCTGACGCAGATTTAACTATCAGGGTGTCACTTGAGTATTTTAAATTTTTGGGCTTTTGATTTAGCACGGTTTTACATGCTCCAGTGTCACATAACATGGTCATGAGTTGGCCATTCACATGGATTGGTACTGTAGGTTTGTGTTCAGAACCTAGGAGCAACTGTTCTATGTTGAAAATTTCTGTTTCTTCTTTTGTTTCCTGTTCTAGTCACTTACTCTGACCCTCTCGTGAGTCATCCTCCTTTTTGTACCTACAGTCCCTTGCAAAATGACCTTCTTTTCCGCAAACATAACAGCGATTGTCTCTCTCACCCCTTCGTCCCCTGTCTCCCTTATAACCCTTATAACCACCACATTTCTTTCCCTTTCCTTTCTGCTGTCCTTGTCTCTGTCCTCTGTATCCACCAGCAAATGCTATGAATCCTGTCTCGGGATCCACAGTGAAAACACCTCCTTTCTCTTTCTTTTTTACCACTCGGGTTGCATGTTCTGCATACTGCAGAGCGTCTGCTAGGTTACCAGTGTTCATTGTTACCCAGTGTTTTTCAACATGTGCTCTAACTGGGGGAATGTGTTCTTTAGTTGCTGTTGGTACGGTCTCTCTGGGGCTTCTTCATAATCTAAGCCTGAATGCTGTCTAAAAACCGGGCGTAGCCGGTCCAGAAAATCAGAAGCTGTTTGGCTTCTTTTTTGCTTTACCTCCCCTATTTTTCCATAGTCAGCCCTCGGGGCCAACCGTACTCTAATTCTCTCATATAAATTTGTTAGGTCATTGATTAGGTCGGTGCTTCCTGGTGCATGTGCTACACCCCCGGCGTTTGAGCCGGTATAATCACCTCTAACTGTTCCCATCCTTAAACCTAATAAATCTTGCATTACTTGAAGCATTTCATGACCGTTTAAATACCATTGCCTCCTGATCAGTTCTACAGCATCCCTCCATGGTGTAAAACCTTCATTCAGTGGAGGAACGTCTTTCAGGACATTTTGTCTGTCCGTTTGTGACCACGGACGAAAAACATGTATGTGTGGGCAGTCATCTTGCTCTTCCTGTCCTTCTGGCCCTATTATTAGGCCAAATCTAGGGTTAGCCACTGCTACCAATGGGTAGATACCAGTGGCTGGCGGATCGACTGTGTCTCCTATTTCTTTTTGTGGGCTATCTTTGAGTGAAAGTTTGTTTAGCATTGTCTGTGCTTTCACATAAGGATGTTGATGTGTATGTGACCTAGTTCTTCCTGATATGGGTGAGTGTTTAATGGGTGGTGCTGCGGCTGTGGCTGCAGCCGTGGGAGATGCTGCAGCTGTGGCTGCCGCTGTGGCTGCAGATGTGGGAGGTGGTGGCGCATATGGTGGTGGATTAATACACATATTGCGAGCACCGCACGGTGTCTCGTCTTCTGGTTTTACTAAACTGGCGGTTAAGTTCTGTTTTTCTGACTTTTTATCCTTTTTCTCTTGTCTTTTCTTTTTGTTTTCCTCTCGCCTAGCTGCTTCTACCTTCCAGGCCTTGAAATATTGTAATTCTTCATGAACGTTTCCCTTTCTTTTTTAGGTTTTTTGTTTCTGTTATTTCTTTCAAAAGAGCTTCCCTCAGTTGTGTTAATGCTGATGGGCTACATTTACCTTCCCAAGTGGGACATTTGTTTTCTTAGGATTTCTCCATCTACATGCACTAATTTGTCCGGCGCCTGGACATTTTTTTTCTCTAACCACTGCTCGTCAGCAGTGAGTTTTGAAGCTTCATTACCCATTTTAATCCTTTTAATTTTAATACTTTACAACTACACAACTGCGGCACCTTCTCTGGCACGAGAATCGAGAGAGGTAGTTGACACGACCTTCTACTTTCAAGCTATTCTTGAAAGCGGTGTCACTGCTACGTGATGAAACACGACCTGTCTCTTTTCACCAGTACTTGGGTGGCCAACAGCAAACAAAATAGTGGAATAGTTCAGCCTCCTTATTGTGCTGTAAAATCAACTTATTCCACCAACAAAAATAAAACAACGACAACACCTTTTCAACGCGTACTACGTCTTACGGATGAGGTTTACCTAAAAATGCTTCCAGCCCTTTTCCAGGCGAGCCTTTACTTTTAGGAATGCTACCAACCCCTCTGGGCGAGCCTAAACGTTTTACGCGAGGTGTCTGAGTGTTAATATTCACCTGGTTGCTGCCGGTCTCTCAGGTCTACCTCATCGACCCCCACCGCCGTGGACCACTTATAAAAACGCTGGCCAGAACCCGAATTCACGTCTCTGGACTTTATCCTGTACCTGGACAGGAGCTGTCGACAGACTTCAGCGCGGGCTTCTCACGACGGCAGGACTCGATGAGGCTTTCCTGTGGGGTCACACAAAAGCGCTGTGTCCCATCCGGCTCGAAGGACCAAGAAATGTCAGGAGTTTTCCTGTATTGCAACCCAGGTCGGAATAAAACGCTCAGACAGGTTAACGTGTACATGGGGAGACTCAGAGAGATTCTCCTCGTGCAATAAAATGAAAGAGTCTTTATTCAGAGAGCACATACAGGAAGAGAGAAAATAGAACTGCAGGCTTCCTGTGTAACTTCCCCATTTAGGAGTCTGCACAAAGTGTGACTTACTGAAAGAGCAAACATAAACATAAAGAGCAGAGGATAAAGTAATAAAATAAAATAATAATAAAAATACCAAAATCCTGAAATCTTTTGACAGTCTGGCTCTTTGAAAGAAAAATATGAAGAAATAAGAATAAGGGGCGACTCAAGAATTTTACACAATATTGAAATTTCCTCCTAACTTTAAACTGTGTATCGGTCTCTTGTATAATGTTGTATTGTATAATAGAGTAGGCTATTGTTCTTTACATTATTTACAAGGACAGTTCACCCTGCAAATTCACCCCAGGGTGAGACCATGCAGTGCTCAGAGAAACTACATGATAAAGAGTAAATAAAACTAAAGAGCTATACAAATCTACAGGTATCATTTAGCGTGTTATATGTTAAAGTTTATGAGTACAATTAGAGAAAGACTGAACAAATATGGTATGTTTGGTTAGGTGTTAGTTGTCAGGTGAAAGTCTCCTCCTCCTTTCTAAATTCCAGTGCAGATTAAGTTTTAAAGTTTCAACAGAAAATACCAAAGTGGAAATGTTTGGCCTTAATGCACAGCACCATGTTGAGGAACAAATAAATAAACACAGCATATCAATTGTCAACATGGTGGTGGAGGAATGATGATGCAAGCTTGTTTTGCAGCCATGGAACTAGACACGTTGCAGCACAGACAACTATATGTTCACAAACACATCATGTCCAATTACGAACCACAATCTAACTTCTTTAGACTGTAGAAAGAACAAAAAACACTGAACCAAGGAAAAACCATATAATTAAATCAGGTGATTTGAACAAGGAACCTCACAGTCAACAGTGCTGACCACTGTACCTCTGTGCTTTCAAACTGGAAAATCACACAAATTTAATAATTTGTTTGTCTTTTGTCTGTGATTGTAAATGTGAGTTACCAGAAAAAGCAATCAATTTAAAAATAATCCTGATGGACATTTTTGACAGATATGCTGCAAGAAAAATGCTTTGGGTGCCATACAGTCTTGCCCTTTGCCTACAGCAAATTATTGAGCTGATGTACAGATGGTTACTGTTTTTGTGTTATTTGTTTTTCACAAAATTAAGTCAAATCTTTACATAGAGCTGTGATTTTAAGTCGTCATGGTCTTGAACGAGGGAATTTAAAATATATGGGCCTACTGTTCTACTGCATGTTAGTTTGATCAGCTTGCATCCTTAATATACTGGCTACTTATTCTAAACAATATATAGAAAACTTCATGTGTATGTGTCAATAGAAAATTGTACTGGTAGTCAGTATAAGCTTTTAATGATATAAGTTTGCATATGATAGAATACTGTATGTTGACCTTTTGATGACTTAGACTGTTGTCCACTACAAGACTGTTTTATAAATTCTTTCTCACAGCGATAATAGCTGAACAAGCAGGAAGAGGAGAGCTGGACACTTTTATCTGCTCTCTCTAACAAGAAGAGGGGCTGCGTCCTTCTGAATCTCACAACACACACACATACACTTGAACCACTCTTATCTTCACTCCCTACGCACTAACATTCCTCTGCCTATGAATAGACGTATTCACTGTTGTATTACTTTTGTATATAAATAAAGACAAGTGCAAGAACAGAGCGCGCATCGCAGGGCCCCCACTCTGGTGTGAGCGTTCTGTGATCGCCCTTGTATACAAGTAAATGCTGCAGCGTCTGTGTGTGTTTCTACCCTTAGAGTCTTAGCTGAAGAAGTGTCTTTAGAATAAATCTCTTGACAGTATGCCATATGGCTAAGAAACCACCTGCGAACAATATTTTTAAATTGTTGAAGAAAACACAAAATAATTCAAGGATGAGAAAAAGTGAGATGAGAAAAATTAACCCCAGCAAGAAACATGAAGAGCAGATGCTGCAACGACGCAGGATATAATCCAAGCAGCAATGATCCTCCTGTAAGTAGGAAAAACTCCACCTGCTGATGTGACTGTCCAGCGTTTGGCTTGAAAATATTCTCAAAAGAAGTGTTAGCTTTATGTGACTATGCCATGAGGAAAGCATGAATCAAGCTTTATGCTATAACTGCCTGTAGAACAGCTGAAGCTGTTCTTAGATTTTACTGGTCTGTGTACAATCATACAAATTTAGCATTGCCAGCAGATTGTTGTCAGGTTTGTTCCTGGTAGGTGCTGGTCTGCAGTGCAATGAAAAGTCAAACTATTATTATTTTGAATAGCTTTTATATAAGTATGAGTAAAATAGCTGTAATTTTTTAATATAAAGCCCAAAGCGATGTTAGTGCAAGTTATGGAGAGAAACCCAGATAAACATTTCAGAGAGAGCAACAATGTACAAGTGTCCGAATCAACAATCTGGTGCGTTATTAAAAAGAATGAATGCACTGACCAGCTCGTCAACATCAAAAGGCCTGAAAGACCACAGAAGACAACTAAAGTGCATGAATGCAATAACCTCAAAACATCTAACCAAGCCAATAACACTTGATGAGTTAGGTAGATCATTGTCGTGGTCTGCAGTCAAGAGAACCATTAATGTAATTAATTAATGTAAATACAGAAGGTTTACAACAAGGTACAAAACACTAGTTTTACTCAAGAAAAGGAAGACTTTCCCAGAAAACATCTAAAACAGCGTGCACAGAAATGTAGAAAATAAAATAAATAAATCATTGGACAGATAAACTAATGGTTATACCAGAATGATGGGAAAGGAACAGAGAAACGGCTCATGATCACAGCACATCATCTAACTAGTGCCACTAGTGACAGCTCACAGAAAAAATACTGAAGTGTAGACGTCTATACTCTGGTCAGTTCAGCTAAATGCTGCAAAGCCGATTGTGCCTCAATACAAACTGATAATAACAAAATGCTGACACATATGCTACAGCTCCATGATTCCAAACTTGCACATACATTTTTTAGAATTGCCTTTTGTGATTCCCATTGTGTCCCCACCAGGTGCTGCATTATATTTAAATTCTTTTTACATTTTCTTCTCAGTCCTGTTAACATGCTGTGTTCATGTAAGCTTTACATCAAAGTGCACGCCTAAAACTTTAAATGACAGATAGATAAAACAATCTTTCCTTATATGTTTCCTGTTTAAATAAACCATTTTGTTTTATTTTCTATGGAGAGCTGAAATCCTCATGTAGTAGTCCATATTTGTACCTGCTTAACTGCTTCTTGCAGCTGCTTTTAAACAGTCTGCACACTTCCTCCTCTCTTACAGATGACTGTATCATCTGCAAAAGCTGACTTTCCTATATGCCTAGGAATTTGATCAAAGATATATTTAATCTTAATTAAAATTACTAATGGCTCAAACACTCTGCCCTGAGGAGTTCCATTCTCAGTTATTAGATTGCTTATGTAGGAATGTTTAGCTTATTTTAGAGTTGAGGAATGTGTTAGATAGGATAGAATTATGGTAGAGACACTGACACTGCCCTGGATGTAATAAAGGCCTGATGGTGTCATAAACTTAGGAGTAGATTCTAGGAGACCCTCCCCAGTTGAACTGTGAATGTAAGACAAAGAAGAGTTAATGCTGAGTGGAAATTCCCCAGAGGATACCTGTGTGGGGGTCTCAACATTTGTAACTGGATAACTGTGGTCTGGAAGAGAGATGGGCTTTTATGACCCCCAGGAAGTCACGTACACAGAGACACACATACACAGTGCTTTAACTGTTACACTCCCACACCTACATGCACATGCATTCACACATACACACAGGTACGCGCACACACAGGCACTCACGTTCTCGTGCATACACACACAGACATACAGAGTTTGCACCACACCATGGGGGATTTATGATGGGGTCGCCTCTATAAAGCTGGCTGTAACTAACAAAGGGGTGAAGATTTTTGCAGAGGGACACCGGCCTTGTCTTCCCTTCTAGAAGTGCATGCTTAAATGAAGATGAATAAAGATGAATAAAGGTTTTGTGAAAATAACTACTGAGTTCCGGTGCCATCTCTGGATTCCTCGACAAATAAAAGATCCAGGGTAAAACTGATTTCGCAACACTTACCATTTATACAAACTCTTATTCATCTTTTGTCTAGAAGGTCTCTGTCCCAATTAAATAATCTAGCTTTTACACCTATTTTTTAAAGTTTAATAAATAGTCACTATTTCCACAGCATATCATATATTTTATTTTCTATATCCAAAAACATTGCTGTCTATTTCTTTATTCACTGCTGCTTTCCTTTTTCTCCAAGTCTGTGTGACTTTTTAGTAATTTCAGTCGTTTTCACCTCTTCTTCAGTTCTAACAACAAGAGGCAGCACATTCACAGTCAGAGATGGCCCGTTTGTCAGCAGAGAGCTCTGCTGCCAGATGGAGGCAGTTTCATGATTTTAGTCTTCGCTGACTAAAACTAGTTTGTTCTGTACTTTACCGTACTAGCATTATGCAATTGGATTGGGAGGGGTAAGAAAACACAGACACTTAAAGACAAAGCTTACTTTTATATTCAGCAGTACTACAATCCCATTGCTAGATGGCGCCATCTGACAAACCAAACCCAGCAGCACATTGTGGAGAAAGCTAGTCCTGCAGCAGAGCTTAATGATAGTCTTTGATGCTTAGACAGGTTTATGTGCAGAATGAGTGGATTATTTATGAACAGCAGTGGGATTATAACTTGAAGTGAGTTCATATGAGAGGCAGCAAGTTATGAGAAAGAGTCTGAGGGCAGAGGTCAGATGAGGACAAGAGAAACAGAAATAACAGAAAGTCTTAAAATCCAACATTATATTTTAATTTTTATATGTAAGTACATAATATTCAGTCTGTAGCCCTTCAGTTTAGACAATAATACTTAAATATTGCCTCTTTATTTGTTTGGGTTTTTTTAAATAAAATTCAACATTTCTGATTTTAGGAATTGATCGTTTCATTATTTTATCATTACAGCAACGTTGCAGGAAGAGAAGGACACACAGCTATTCCAGCTGATTTGGCTGGAGTAGGTTTCCAGATGAATTTGTGGTGGTTGAATAATTGTATCTGGATTACTTGGGGAAGTTATTTGTATATGAGTGTAAACATGAGCATAATTTAAATTACTTTTAAAATGGATTTAGTAAGAATGTGATTAAGTATAAATAACTTCCGAAAATATTTGATAATAGATGTGACACAAATATACATGATTTTGATTAGACGGCCCACAGTGACGTAGTGGTTAAAGACACAGAGCCCAGAGAGTACACACCACTGGCTCTTTGTTTCTGAGGTCATGATGAGTTTCACTTTCCAAAGAAAACCTTAGTTCCCTTTTTTTGCCTGGTTACTGTTAAGATGCAGCCAGCTTTGAATTCCTATTGGTCAGAGAGGAGCTACTGCGCATGCGGCAGTTTCATTTTCACTGTGGCGGAGTCTAAACAATAAAGACATATTTTTTTTTCCCATCTTTGTTACAGTCAGGTGTATTACCACCACCCACTGAATTCTGCTGCTGACCCACATCTCAAAATGCCAAATCTTATTAATGAGAGCGAGAGAGAGATAAATATATTGGATATTGTGGCAAATCCTACTCAAAAAACAAATAAAAAAAATGTCAGACGAGGACAAGAGAAACAGAACTAGTAAAAGGTCTTAAAATCCAAAAACATACAACTTTGTTTTTATATTCCAAATGTATAATATTATGTCTGTAACCCTTGGATTCAGACAATAATACTTAAATATTGTGGTTTTATGTGTTTTTATACATACATAGTTCTACATTGCTAAAGTTTTTCTGATGTTAATCATTGATAGCTTCATTTCTTTATCATTGCAGCAATGTTGCAAAACCAGGAAGACAAAAAGCCTTGACGTCCTGGCGCTTAACTTAGATAACAGCCTCTTTGTTTGTGTGCCGGCGCTTGCAAATCAAACCAGATCCAGCTTCATAAACAGAAAAACGAAACCTAACAGAGTCATCACGTGGTTTCTCAGTAAGCGGCACAGATGGAGTGCTGTTTGAGTCCAGTGGCGGCGCTCTAACACCGTGAATGATCAGATTTGCTGAGGCTTTCCGCTGGAGCTTCAACATATGTCATTTGTTGTTTGTAAGTCACATCAGAAGAGCATCAGCTGGGTGTGTCACAGTTGTATTGGAGGAAGGAAGGCTCAGGGTTTAAATAATCAGCATCATGGGCTCATCCGATCAGAATGAGAATAAGCAGTCATCTAATCATTCACAGGGTTCTCCTTTTATTCTCAATTCAATAAAGCAAAGAAGGAAAGACACACATGGACTGCTCTCTCTGAAAGGAAATAGAGTATGATTTAAGTAACTCAAAATAATACATGAACTCAGGAGACTCAAAGAGAAACTCACCTCAGCTGCCGCCCCATGTGGGAGTGAAGGAAGAGTGAGGGGTAGGTGAGTGCAGTCCTTATATAATGAGTGACAGGTGAGTGCAATTAAGGCCAAGCACCACACCCAATTAAAGGTGAGGAAAAGAAACAAGGTGCATCTGGTGAAGTGAATGTGCTAAAAGGTGAGCCTTTACAACAACAGTGACTATACACACCAGCATGTATCTGTGTGAGGGTGATGCTGTTTAGGAAGGTAACAAAGAAACACAACCTGAGGTGTGTTGTGTTTTATAACCTCTCAAAATAAAAACAGGAAATGCATCAGAGCTCTGTCTGATTTTAGGAGGATTCCTTTGTTCTGGTGTGAAAAGCATGTCAGAAGCACAATATACGTCTTTACACTTTAAAGACAGCAGAAATTCTTGAATGACAGAAGTTGTAAGTTTACATATGCAGACAAATTAAAAGATAAAGAGGCAAATCTCAAATTTAAAAGATGTGATGTTGCTGGAAGCTAAATTGGATCATTCACTTAGGATTCACTTGGGATCATTTGTCATTTGTTCTTTGACATTTCACGTTCTCTGAATTCATCTTAAAAACCTGCTCATTTTCTCTACATAATTAAAGCTCTAACTCATCATCGTCACGTTATAACACTGAAAACAACCTCTGTAATCTGGTTAAACTGGTCACTTTGCTGCTTTTCTGAGATAAAATATGAGAATCTCTGAATATTGGGCACCTTTACTCTGACTGCTTTCTCCTCACATTGCAGCATTTAGTGTCTAACCTTACCCAAGTTATTAAGTGTGTACGTTTTTCATCACTGCATGTTTTTCTCTGGTCTGTCTATCCCAATATTTTAGAAATAAAATCTTTTCCTTTTTGCTTTGGTTTTTATATTTGACAGCTTTATTGACTTTTCTGGAATTTAAATCATATTATAATCTCATGAAATACAACAGTTACAAGCACATGACACCTGCACCTGAAACCTCTGAGTATGTTCTAGTTAAAGAGTCAGCAGTATCTGATCTTGACCTCTTCTCATGTTTTCAGTGTGCAGGCTTTCATGTCACAAACTCTCAGGTTACACAGCGGTGGATGACCCTGGTGGTTTGCCAAACTTTAAACTGCTGAACTGTATTTGATGGACCTCAACCACATAACACAGTATTAATACTGCTTACAAATCAATAACCTCTTACAACTTAATTTATGATAAATATAAATCTTTTACTTATGTTGGTGGTTCATGACTTTTATTTAAGTGTGATTTTGACTGCAAGACTTATACCTGTAAAAATGTGTTTTTACTTTGGTATAATGTGGGATACTAGTTTGTGGAACAATTCTTTTACACTTCTTTCACTTTGACTTGATCCCATAGTCCAAAAACGTGCATTTTAGGTTAACTGGTGATTAAATCAAGTGTGGATGTGAGAGTGTGTGGTTTGCTCTTTCTCTCTCTCTGGGCGAGACCTGTTAGGGTGTACCTTATCTCTTGTCCCAAATCAGGTGGAATAGGTTGCAAGCTAAATTTGTGGGTGGATGAATAATTGTATCTGGATTGCTCTGGGAACTCAAGGTTAATTGCATAGTTGTGTAAACATGAGCATAATTTAAACTACTTTCAAAATGGCATTAGTAAGAATATGATTAAGTACAAATAACTCCAGAAAATATGTGATAACAGCTGTGACACAAATATACATGTTTGTATGTGTCTTTTATCCCTACGTCACTTTAGGTCTCTAATCACAGTCACAGATTACGCGCTACTAGCTCTTTGTTTCTGTCATTCTCCACTTTCCAAAATAAATTAGTAAAGGCCTCGGTTCTCTCATTTTGCCTGGTTACTGGTGAGGCGCATCCAGCTTTGAATTCCTATTGGTCAGAGAGGAGTCACTGCGCGCGGACTCAGAGGCAGTAGTTTCATTTTGTGGCAAAATTAAAACAATAAACGGTTGTATTAATTTTTTCTTCTTATAATGCGAGTATTGAATTGAAAATGAGGACGTTTATGATGCTGCTTCTTTACTGGACAGCGTCTCTGTCTGCAGGTAAGCTTCATAAAAAAGAAACTGTTCTTTAGAGATAGTGTTGCTCTCAGGTGGCTCAGGTGTTACTGTAAATAGACTCTCGGCTTGTATATATTCAAGATTCAAGGTTTATTTTTATTTCGCAGGGTTGTTTGTGTTTTTTTTTAACAGAAATACACAGGCTTCAACAAAATGTTGCTTCTCACCAGCCTCTACAGTACAATGATCAGTAAAACAAAAAAAAAATACAGTAATAACAAATCTAAAATAAGGATAAATAGCAATGACGCAGCATCTTGCAGAGACACTGAGCAAACTCAAGTGTAAATAATCACATTGATTCAGCTAGCAGCAGTCCCTTCATGGAGAGGGATTAAATTAGATCAGATTAATTGTGTGTTTATGGATTGTAGAGGGAGGTGCTACAGTCCATTTATCAGTCTCACAGTTTGTACAAAGAAGCCTTCCAGCATCCTGCTGGTTCTGCAGCTGATGCTCCGTCACCTCTTTCCAGATGCTGGAGTGAGAACAGGCCGTGAGAGGGCTGGTGGGGGTCCCTGATGTTTGTAGCTGTTTGCAGAAAGCCTACAAACAGCTACAAACATCAAAACCTAAATGAGTGTTGGTTTACAAATTATTTTTTGTTGAAATTAAATTTCTAATTGTAGAAGAAGAAAAATTTAAGCTGCTCATAATGTTTTATGGTGTAAGGTATAGGAGTGTAATATAAGCAAAAAGGGGGGGAACAGTTGTAATCTGCACAATACTAAAAAAAAAATGAATTCATTGGCAGCCTATGGTCGGGTTAATGCCATAATAAGGACTGTAAATCATTACTGATGCAAAATGAAAATATAATCAAATCAAAATGACCTACAAACACCAGTTTTTACAAAACGAATTGTAAAAGTTTTTAATATAAGATGATCAGAAAAGACAAAACATTGATTTATAAATCTACTTTTGTATTTGTAGTGCAGACACACTATATTTTTTTAAATTTTGAAAATACTGTGATTTTTAAAGCCGTGTCTCACAACATTAAATATTTCTTACAGTGAAGCACTCTCTGAAGTATTTCTACACTGCATCCTCTCAAGTCCCAAACTTCCCAGAGTTCGTGGTTGTTGGGATGGTTGATGAAGTTCAGATTGTTCAGTTTGACAGCAACACCATGAAAACTGTGTCCAAACAGGACTGGATGAACAGAAATATAGATGAGCAGTACTGGGAGAGAGAGACTGGGGGCTTTGTAAGTGCCCAGCAGGTGTTCAAAGCCAACATTGAAATTGCAAAGCAGCGCTTCAACCAAACTGGAGGTTTGTTTATATTTTATTGGTTTTTTACTGATATTTACTGTTAATGTTTTCAGCATTTATTTTAGTCGTAAACAGATTTGCATACATACACTTTAAAAATACTTCATTCAGATTAAAAAGATTTAAATACAGGATGACTCGTAATGAATGTAAAGGGCAGATGGAGGCAGAGTGCAGGGAATGAGTAAAGAAGATGTGAGGGCAGCTGTAAGAGGATGAAGAGTGGAAAGGCAGTTTGTCCAGATAACATCCCTGTGGAGTTATGGGGATGTTTAGGAGAGAGAGCAGTGGACTTTTTAACCAGACTGCTTAACGTCTGGGGAATGGGGAAGAAGCAGCAGTCCGGCTTCATGCTCAGAAAACACCACAGATGTGATGCTTTCTTGCAGTGTTGATGGAAAAGTTTAGAGGAGGTCAGAAGGTGTTGCAAAGAAAGCATATGATAAGATGTCAAAAGGTGAACTGTGGTGCTGCATGAGAAAGTCAGGGATGACAGAGAAGTATGTGAGGGTGGTGCAGGACATGTATCTGTACAGTAAGACACAGTGGTGTGTGTGGTTGGAGTGACAGTTGGGTTCAAGGTGGGGGTGGGATTACATCATGGATCTGCTGTGAACCCCCTCATGTTTGTAATGGGGATGGACAGGTTAACAGATGAGGTCAGACTGAAGTCTCCATGGACTATGATGTTTGCAGACGGTGATGTGATCTGTAGTGAGAGCAGGAAGCAGGTGGAAGGGAAGGGGTTATATGCTGGTGAGAAGAGAAATGAAAATCAGTAGAAGCAACACAGAGTACACGTGTGTGAATGACAGGGAGAACAGTGTTACAGAGAGGATGCAAGAAGCAGAAATAGTGATGATTATTAATTTAAATACCTGAGGTCAACCATCCAAAGTAGCAGGCAGTGCACAAGAGAGGTGCAGGGTGTGATCTGTTGCATAAAGACAGAAGCAAGACTGAAAGGGAAGGTTTACAAGATGGTATTGAGACCTGCTGCGATGCATGGTGTGGAGATGAGGACACCGAGTTGGAGGTAACAGAGCTGATGATGATTTTATTGGGAGTGACCAAGTGGCAAGGCTGAGATGGTTTGGATGTTGAATGTGGAGCTGGGAAGAGAAAGACCTTGGAGGAAGTTCATGGATGTAGAGAAGGAGGATCTGCTGTGGCGACCCTTAAAGAGAGTGACCGAAAGAGGAAGAAGAAATGAAGAATTGTGAAGTCAAATGAACAGGTACAATCACATGACCAGACTTTGTGTGATAATTTACCTCATTTTTATTAAGTAATACAACTTTTTTATGACCAACACAGTTAAGTTCAGTGTATTTTCTCTCTTCCTCTCTGTCTGCTAATCTCATGTGTTTTTTTTAACAATAATCAAAATGTATTTATTCGTTAAATTTCAAAACCATCACTTCAGCCTTATACAATGTGTTTCCACCTCCCTTCAAATATTTTTCTTATTTCATTATTCGACTCTGTAATATCCTTCATTTTTTAAACAGACTTTACATGGTACTGGTACATTAATATGTGTGTCTAAGGCATTCAAACAGAAATGATAAGTTAGCATGCTGTTATATAGAAACAGTGACCTGTGTTTCTCTTTACTCTCCAGTTCTTCCTTCAGTGTCTCTCCTCCAGAAGACTTCCTCCTCTGCCATCAGCTGCCACGCTACAGGTTTCTATCCTGACAGAGCCGAGATGATGTGGAGGAAAGATGGAGAGGAGACTCATGAGGGTGTGGAGATAGGAGAGATCCTCACCAACAATGATGGGACTTTCCAGATGAGAGTTAACCTGGATCTGAGATCTGTTCCAGCTGAAGACTGGAGGAGGTACGACTGTGTGTTTCAGTTCTCTGGTATAAATGAAAACGTCACCACCACACTGGATAAAACAGCCATCAGGACAAATGAAGGTAAGAAAATAATCAGAAATGATGAAGATGTGTTGTTTGTATTGTTTTGTGTTTGAGCTGATGGGTGTCATAAAACATTGACTTTATTTTCAAAATGTCATTTTACTCATTTTATAGCCCACAATGGACCTCCTCATATGACACATCATATATAAACAGTCTAACACAGAAAAAAACCCACAAACACAAATAATTTTTATTTATTACTAACTAATCAATCATGGTTTGCAGTTGTAGCACTGACACTTTAAATGTTTGGATTTTTTTATAATATTAGTTTAGTATTAGTATAAGTCAAAGAAGTTAAAGACGTTAAGGACAAAAATGACAGTTTTGTCTTTATCTTTATTTTCATTCAACATTTTTTTGTCAATCATTGAACAAAATATTTTAGTGTATTTTTTTTACAAAACAATATTTAAAATAAATAAATCAGTCATTTACTGTTCTTCTTCTTTATTTTTTCATTTGTTTGTTTTTAGCCTCGACAGAAGTGCCCAACATCACGATCAGCTCCAGCTTCAGCCCCACTGCCGTCCCCATCAGCGTACCCATTGTCACTGCTGCTCTTGTTCTTGCTGTCGTTGCACTAATCGGATTCATTATTTACAAAAAGAAAACTGGTGAGTGAACCAAAGTATCCAAATATGATCTTAGTATTTTTAGTGTTTTACCAGGTTGCAAATTAAAACAAGCTTCAGGTCAGAGTGATGATACTGTAACAGTATTATCACAGTAATAGAAGGAACCAATGGTAAATAAAGTAAAAGGTAAAGTAACATAGAGAGCACTGTAAAGCAGTTTGAGTTAGTGGTGTAGGGATCAGTGTTTTTGTATTTACAGCTATGATGTCTGACATTTGATTCTTTTTTTTATTTACAGCTAATTCTTCTAAACCTTGTAAGTAAATTTTCCATTTAGGCCTTTTGAGCAGATTTCTGTTCACATAAAAATGTGTTTCACTGAATGTGAGTTAGCTACTAAAATGAAATACATGGAAACAAAGCAGTGTGTTGGAAATGAATGACAGCATCTCTACAGAGCAGCTCAGCTGGTTTTGATGTCTTGATTTTTCTTTTTTTCTTTTTTTCTAGACATGAAGACGTCACCTGAAAATGATCCTGAAAGGAGCCCTTCAGGTGTGTCTGTTTGTACTTGGATTGGAGGATTTGTTTGTGTCCTCATAAAAATTGTAATGTAGTGGCTTTATTTTTTAATATTTGTAAACATCAAAGTAGAACGTGTGTTCATATAGTCCGTTAAAATAGTTGCTGTTCATAGTTACACAGCACTAAACAGAACAAAGCAATTAAAGCATCAGTACTAAAAAACAAGTACCTTGGAAACATAGACGGCCCCACTATGTTCAGTAATATTCTACAGTAACAAACCAGCTCTGTGAATCAATGCACATCCTGTTGCTTTAATCTGTAATCTTTAATCTGCTGTCTTGGCCATTTTTCACCACCACACATCTTCATTCTTCTTCTTCTTCCATGGCCTGGATGTTGCCCCAATAAACTTTTTACCTCAGCAGCTCCTCCATGTTCACTAACTGAGATTTCTGTTGTGCTCACATAAATACATTTTATAAGCACTGCAGATTTTCCAAGATAGTTCTGACCTACATAATGAAACAGTGCTCACATATTTTTCAAAGTTAAACTATTCAAGTGACAGAAACAGAACCATAAACCCTCCTGCAACTGAAAACTTTCCCTCCTGTCTGTGTTTGTGTTCATGCTGTTTGTATTTAACACTATCATCAACATCAACAGATCATATGATTTGTTTCTTTCAGCTTCATATTTTTAATTATTCTGTATTTTTCCTCCTCAGATTCAAAATCTTCTTCAGACATAACCTGCAAAACTGAGCTGATGACAAGTACGTACAGGCTCTCTGTGACACACAGTCTTAATCTTTGTGTGGTCCTGCATGTTTTTACTCATGGATTTTTATACTTTGATGCATTTTGAATTATTAAAAACATTTCTGCAATGTTCAGCTGGTCTGACTCACCAGCTGTAGATTTCAGGTATAAACCTGCCATCACCATCATATCACACGTTTCTTCTCCTACAGTCGATTGTTTTTGGATTTTAAATGCTCTTATCTAAATGAAACAACATCCTCAGAGGGAGCAACATACATGCTGAACATGCAACCACTCACAAAGATTTAGATATAACAAACTAGACATTTTTATGACAGTGCACATCGCTCCAGTTGCTGTTTCTTATCTTAGTAAGAATCAGTGGCTTCCACTAAAACCTCATATATGATGAATAACGAGGCCATATAACAGATTTTACTGAGGAATAAGTAACTAGTTAAACTGTATCACTAGTGACATGATGGACGAAGAATGTTTGTGTGGAGATGGTCATGGCCCAGTGTTTGTGTGACAGCTCTTCCATCATGTTGAGTTTTTGACCTGAATGTTGTTGCTTTTTCTTTAGAGTAATTCTGACAAAGAGTGAAATCTGCAACAAAGGTAAGAGATGTCTCTGAACACATCACATGTACCACATCTTTGTGTTGTACTGGATGCATTTAAAGAAATCCTTCATTTTTCACACTGACTGCATTTGCTGATGCATGAAGAATTTTTCATTCGTTCCTCGTTAATGAAAGCTGAATCTTTCTCTGAACAGGAGACAGTTTGAACACTTGGACTAACTTTACTTCATGAGGATTCTGCATCACTGAACTCCTGAGAAAACATTTCTGCTGTAATGGAAGTGGACTTTTTTTTATTCCAGCCACGACACAACTTGTGACTGAAACATACACAAACGACCTCAAACAACACAAAGGAACCAAATTTTTACTTTTATGTCATAGAAAAAAAAGAGAATTACTATTTTTCTGTGCAAAAAGTTACTTTTTAGCCAAACTAACTTTATTTATAAAGTGCATTAAAACAGCAAGTTCTGACCAAAATACTTAACATTAAGAACAGAATTTTAAAAAATTAAATAATTAATTCATTAATAACAACAACCACAACTATAACAATAATAACATAACAATAACATAAACACATGCAAATAAAACTACATAAATAAAAACACTGAAAAATAATAAAAAGAACAATTTAAATTTTTTAAGTATAATTTTATACTGTTGGTCTTTTTTATACAATAATAAGTAAGTAAAGATGATCCTGAAGAAGAAAAACTACATCTGTAGGAATTTTGTGTTTATTTTCCTCAGTGTTGGGTCTGAGTGTGTTTTACCATTATTCAGTTTTAATGCTGCTTTTGGCCATTTTTTGCTACAGCAGTTCTGTTTGATTTTAGTTTAACTCTGGATGTCTTTCCTGACACAACCTCAAAGGGATTTTCACCGAATTAAACCAACAACCTTTTGCTTACTAGGTCAGTATGCTAACCACTACACCTTTGGAGACATCATGGTTCAAGGTCGATAATGTGAAAATAATCGTTCTCTGAATTGCTCTGCTTTGAATTGACTGCAGATCAGTTCATTTACAATCACTGTTTGTTTTTTATAAGCACCAACATGAGGCATCTTGAAATACTAAGTATGTGAACAGTGAACAGTCATGACTTTAATGGTAACTGTCCTACAAATATAGTGCAGAGACATGAATGTGCATATTTTATTACTGCTTGTTGTGTTAGACGGTCAATGCTGCTGCCAAAGTTATACATCAGGTTTACAGTGTGTGTGTGTGTGTGTGTGTGTGTGTGTGTGTGTGTGTGTGTGTGTGTGTGTGTGTGTGTGTGTGTGTGTGTGTGTGCCTCATGTGGTGTTTATTGTAAAGGTTTTTTTTATGTTGGATGTTTTAGATCAGCTGTGTTTTGATTTATGGAATCAGGGAAATGAGTCTTTGTTTTGTTAGACTACGATGCTGTGTCTACATCTAAATAAAAGTTTAACATTGTGGTCCTGCATGATGTTGGCTATTCAGAGTGTGGACAGGAGTGTACAATAACATGAGTGCACAGAAACTTTGTGAAAAGTGAGTCATGCTCCAAATCTGAGACCAAAAATATTGAAATACTGAGTATGTAAAGATGGATGCATCTCTACTGTTAAAGGTGCTGCTTTTATATTTTCCAACATGAAGTGGGATAAAACGTCAGTATCCTGCTGGGGTCAACTCAGAGGCCAGTTTAGAGCGCCTCTAAAAATAACTTTATTAATGGTAGTAATAACAGTGTATTTTACTATTATTTTCTGTAATTGTCTTCAAATGTTAGATTTTCCTAACTCGTCTACTGACGACAGCACAGGATAGAATGAAAACAGGTTTTATGTCCAGTGTTGTTGCTGTCATGATGTTACAGTCGCTCACACAGAGGCTGTTGGTCATTAATAACCTCATTAAGATTTGTTTCTGTGGCAGAAAGAAGATGCAGATGTAATTTCATGACACAAATCAGTGATGCAGATTTAAAACACACTTTAACTGAAATACAGCAAAAGAGCAAACTGTTCTGATAGTGCAGCTTAAATCACTGGGATATCGTGAGTTGCAGCCAAGGAGATGATGTACTTTATAATTTTAGTTTGTTAAAGATTTCCATTCCAATTCTGGTTGAATTGGGCTTCAGCTCTAGATCCAAGTGACAGTAAGTCAAAATGATGTTACCTGTCAGTGTCCAGCATCAGTCTGTATTCAGTTTGAATATTACTATAAACTGATATGGATGAGTTTATGTCTTTTATTCACTGTAACATTTAACTTTTGAGAGAGGAGGACAGAGAGGGAGAGAGCAGGATGAAGAGCAGAGAGCAAAAATAAACATGGACATGTGGTCAAATTCACCAAACATTATAAAGTTGTAGCTTCTGTTTTACCCACATTCACTGATAAAGATTTCTCATAACGAAGCAGTGTGTTATGCTGTTATCAATTATGGATCCTAAACCTGCCCTTATCATAATAATAATAATGATCTTATAATAATTATTCTAAGATTATATATTTTTTTTAAATTTCTAGTTCCTAGTTGAGTGCAGATGATGGAAAGAGAGGTTGTATAAGAACAGGAAGAATGAGGGAGCAGACAGTAAAGTCAGCTGAAAAACAAAAGTAGTTTTTCATGTGTTTCATGGAGACTTTGTTTTCCAGTAGCACACGTAAAACCTGCCAGTGGACATTCTAAACAGAGCATATTGGTGTGAATGGCAGCATTTTACAGGATTCACTCTAAACATGGCTGAACAGGATGGCTGCCACTACAACAATGTGATGGGCTACAAATCTGTTCTCCACTCATAAAACTGGAGTACATGATGCCCTGTGTTGTGTTTGCATGACAAAGGGAGGGTTTGATGAATTCAGAAACTTTAATACGAAACAACTCTATTACCGGTTTTCTTCATGTACTGGTCTGTGGAGTGGCAGCGTGATTTTCCAGTGTCTGTACTGAATAACGCCACTTAAAGTGCTTGATGATGTGGTGGACTGCCTCTGTGTGGTGAAGAGACTGAAATAATGTTTCTCATCTTATCTTATCTTATTGCTTTGCCACAAATAGTTCTTTAACTTCTTTAACAAGTCTTTGCCTTGGGTTGGGTAATTAAAGGCTCCGCCCTAAAACAGGTGGATGAGATTAAAATCTCTGATTATTCACTCTGATTCATTTTTAAACATTACAATATGTCATCCAACTAATCAGGTTGCTTTTGAAGGTAACGTTTTAATTGAATTGAACCTCAATTCAAATTGAATTGAGGTTTGAAAATGTGAAAATGGTTGATGACATTTGCAAGTAGCATTTTCTCTTAATATTAATGACAAGGCAGTGTATGCGTCCCATTATGATTGGGGGCTGAGCCCCTCTAAAAGTCTGACCCTAGAATCGCCCCTCGGTCTGCTACATGAAGTCTTGTCCCCATAATTTTGATTTGGAGGCTTGTGGACCAACTTTTCCTCTTATTTACTTATTTTGCTCTTTGTGTAAAATAACAGTGGTATTAACTTACTACTGTAATTATGTTAGTCTTCATAAACTTCACATACTCAAAAGAAAAATAAGGTCTCCTGTTTCCTCAAGTGCCATTTATTACAGAGCAACTAAGCTGTGTTGTGAAAGAGAAAATGACACCGCAAATAGAAAAAAGAAACAGTTCCTGTTTTTCTTTTGCTAATGAAATTTTATCTGGAAATTAACAGCCACAGAATGAATGCACAGTTTTGGGGGGTAATTGTGCCGGGTTGAGAAAATGGTGGGCTTCTCTGCTCAGGCTGCTGCCCCCGTGACCTGAACCCGGATAAGTGGAAGAAGCTGGATGTTTGAACTTCAGCAGGGCGTCTCGACCATGTCTACATGCCTGAATGCATCGGATTGCTGCCATGTGACTGGCTGATTAGAAATTTGTGTTAATGAGGTCTTCAATAAGTGTACCTAATAAAGTGTCTGGTCAGTGTATATGTATAACCTGTTTTCCTTTTGAAGCACTGAGGGAAGCACTTCACCACAGTTTTAGTCCTTGTAGCTTCAATAAAACACTCTGTGTTTGTCCTCTGATGACATTTTATTAGGAAATGTTTTCACTCTAAATGTAGCCTAACAACACAGAGACAATAGAAACAATAGAAACTTTAAACTAGACTCTAGACTAGACTCTCAGAATAAAGTTTAACAAAAATACAATCTGATATTTTCTAATTAGGCAACAATGAAATGGTGATAAATGTCATTGAGAATTACATCGGTATAAATACCCAACATTACAACCCACTAATAATTTACATTAGTATTGCATCCAGTAGGAACTAAAAATCTCAGGAAGAACAAAAGTTTAGTAAATAACAGTTTGCAGTGTAAGATGTAAGGTCATGATATGTTTTGGACTAAGAAAATAAAATTCATCTGTTATGTTTACACATTTTGGTCATAATTATGTGTTGTATTATTATTCCCCAACGTCGCCAGTAACTGAAAAGTAAACTGTAGTTTTTCGATCATGTTTACATATCTAGTAATGAAACGGGTGGTGATGTTTTTTATGGAATATACAGGGATTGTAATAGCTAAGTTAAATATATTTTTTTACTTTAAAAAGTACCATTTTAAGACAAAATAATTTGAAACATAAAACAATCTCAGTATCAGTATGCACTGTTTCTGTTGAGTCTAAAAGCTGAAACAGTAATTGTTTCTTACAGTAACTCACTCTCTGAGATATTTCTACTCTTCTTCCTCTGGAGTCTCAAACTTTCCAGAGTTTGTAGCTGTTGGTTTGGTTGATGATGTTCAGATGATTCACTATGACAGCAACACACAGAAAGCAGAGTTTAAGCAGCAGTGGATAGAGAAAGCTGCAGAAGATGATCCAGAGTACTCAGCACGCCAGACCAGTGTTGGGTAAGTTACTTTAAATTAGTAACTTAGTTACATTACTAGTTACTTCTCTAAAAAAGTAACTCAGTTACTTCAAGTTACTCGTTACTTTCAAAGTAACTAGTTACTAGGGAAAGTAACTTTGGTTTTACTCAGAATTCTCTTGTTAATGTGTTGCTTCCGTAACTGGATACCCAGCCAGATTGCCAGTCTTCTAGCTTGCTTACTTGCCACAAGTGCACTGTGCCACCTACCAATAGAAAGGAAAAATAATGTGCACATTTCCACGAGAGAAATCACGCCTGGACCGTCGTTGACCGCCGCCATGATTCTAGCCTGCTTTTTACATCCAACACAAAAACTGCAGTCGTGGTGCTTTTGATTGTACTCAGAACTTGGAAATTCTGCCTTCTGAATAGGAAGATGTAGGTAACACCAGACTGCAGATGAGCTGCATACAGAGCTGGACTGGGACAAAAAAAATTGTCCCGGGCATTTTGACTAGAGACCGCCCGCCATTATAGGAAAAATCATAAAGCCTTTGAATGAAAATAAACACTGTTGTGACAGTGATGTACACTGTTCTGATGGTATATATGTATCAATCTATCAATTGTTTGTTGTAAGACTCAGATAATTATTTTTTTTAAAAGTTAGACATTTTAAATGAGAATAATAAAGAAAAGTATTTCCTTGTCCCCCCTTCCCTGTTAATGCCCTACCTGGCCCCTGGCAACACTTTGCTAGACCCGCCCCTGCACAGTTACCAGCTGTCAGCTACGTAGAAAAGGATCCTGGTGTTATTTGTCTCTCAGAAACAGTTCATAACTTCCTTCAACTCATCCATGTCACCTAAAAGGTAAACCTGTTTCTCCATCACCTGTTCAGCTCTGATGATTCAGTAAGGACATCTCCTGGTTTCATCTGCATGTTTCCCTCTCACCAGATAACCAAACCGATATCATGACCAGCAGCTTTACAGCTGTGGCTCCAGCAAACATCAGCTGATACTAGAAATTAATATTAAATAAATTCTAACAACAGCTGATCAAGCTTAAACTGCTGCTGTTGTTTAACGTGACATCCGCTGGTTTCCTCTTTCTGGCGCAAAGTGGGCGATAAATAAACAAGAGAGAAAAGCCGATCAGCTGATCATTGATCAGTTTTCGTGATTGAAGTAGAAAGCGGAGATAATGAGAGAAGAAGAGGCAGCTGTGCAGCTTCAGCTTTGTGTCTTTTTCATTGTAGCTGAAGTCCGGGACAAACTGTGTTCCTTTTCACCTCAGTACGAAACGCGTAATATTTTCTCTGAATACCAGACGATTCTGTTTTTACGGACGGTTGGCAACTCTAATAATTAACCGTATGAACAAAATAAAGTTAAACATCAGTAACATAGCACCCACCCAGCTGTATAGAAACTCCGTCATGCTAGCTAGCACGCAGTACGAAAATGTCAGCATACCGAAAATAAACTCCACCTAAACTTGGTTTATATCTGACTCCGATAGACTGCAGGTCATAACTTCTTACCTGAAGTTCAGTTCACCTGACACGTGGACCGGCGGCTGCTTCGGCTCTCTCCTCTTGCCTCCACTTTCCCTCATCCACCTGCTGGCCTCCACCACTTGCTAATGTTATTGAATCTGTGGAAGCTCCGCGATATCCACCACACGAGTAACGAGTAACGAGCCTATCTAAATCCCAGTAACGAGTAACGTTCCTGGTTTTGGCATAATAACTAGTTACCGTGCTCGTTACCACAATAATAACGTAGTTACTGTAACGCGTTACTTAATAACGCGTTAGTCCCAACACTGCGCCAGACTAACAGGCTCATGAACACCCAGCAGGTCTTTAAAGGCAACATTGAAGCAGCGATTCAACCAAACTGGAGGTTTGTTTCTCTTTCACTTTTTTATTCATAAAATTAAGCTTTGTATTAACCCAACTGGTGATACTGAATAAAATCTCTCCAGGACTTAAAGACCTTTATTGTTACAGACACAAGCTAGCTTGTTAGCGCCTTTCATGGATGCTTAACTAGCCAAATCTAAAAGGCTGATTATGTGTATTTGTGTAGTTTTTGATGATGCTCTTTAACCAAACTACAATGTCTCATCTGTGGGAAAATATCAAATATTTCCTGCTCCTCTTGGTCTCAGGTGTTCACATTAACCAGCTGATGTACGTCTGTGAATGGGACGATGAAACAGCTGAAGTTAACGGATATCATCAGTATGGCTATGATGGAGAAGACTTCATATCATCTGACCTGCAGACAGAGACATGGATCGCTCCAGTAACGCAGGCTGTAATCACCAAACTCGAGTGGGACAGTGACAGATCTCTTTCAGGTGATCTGAGGAACTATCACACCCAGCTTTGTCCTGAGGGGCTGAAGAAGTACGTGAACTATGGGAGGAGCTCTCTGATGAGCACAGGTAAAATCACATGACCTGATTTATTGTAATTCACAACTTTAATTTAATGTGACTCCATAATGAACAGTCCACTTTGTGTGAGTTTGTATTAATTTGTCTTCTTTCCATCACTATTTCTGTCACTCTCTCATACAATTATCACATTTATCTCTTTTCATTTTTCCTGTCACAGTTTCTGTTTATTTTACTTTTCTAAGACCATCCCAGCAGCTGTTTACAGCACTTCCTTCACTTGTTTACTATTCCCCCATTTGCTTACACTTTAACTGGCATTTATATTAATTTGTGTGACATTCAAAATACATCAAATGGAAATGGTAAACTCAGTATGCTGTTATAAGCTGTGATATTTTATTTATTTATTTTATTTTTTAAATTCCTTAGAGCTTCCCTCAGTGTCTCTCCTCCAGAAGACTTCCTCCTCTCCAGTCACCTGCCACCTTGCAACTATGGTTCTGTGGTGGCAGATTTCTTTTCTCATGTATTAATCACATATTTAATCATATCACATTAGTTATAGTAATAGGGAGGAGGTATAGCCCCCCGTGCGAGGGGCCAATATGTGAGAGTTTGTGGAATGTTCTTTTCTGTGTGTCTGTATATAAGATTTAAGGGCGGTGGGCAAAATTCAGAGATGGTCCTGGTGTTTCACTGGGATGCTCTCTCCACATTGCAATGTGTTTATTAAACCCACTTCAAATCAAGCTCACTGGGTGTGTTGCAGGTTATTGTTAAAATTTTCCACAACAATTTGGCGTTGTCGGGCAGGATTCCTCCGGTGAGTTTCGCTGAACCACGGGCAAATTTGCCTCAGTTCCACCGTTCCTTTGTTTTCAAAAGGGGGGGAACTGCGGGGTGTGCTTCAGCGACTCACACATGCAGGAATTTTTAAAAGAACCAAAAGAGAAACTGCAAAGGATCTGCAACGGTGAGCTGTTTTGATTTGGGAGGATTTTCAATCGGACCGACAGGGAAAGCCTCGCTTCATTACTGCTGCAATTATTGGGTGCAGGTTCCTAGAAACTCAGTTTGGGTATTCTTGTTGCAGTGGTAAGTGCAGTTGTGACCACAGACCTCTGTTAGCATTCAGGCAGTAGCTTTCTAAAATAAGTTTCATCATTATGTCTGAAAATGTGGAAAAGTAAGAGCCCAGAAGCAGAGCAGTAACATACAGTATGGACAGGTGTCAGATTAAAGGAAAACAAGATAAAGTGAGTTAGAAAAGTGTTTGACTATCACCTGCTTTCGGAACAGTCTCAGGGTTTCTCTGTATTTATTTAAGTTTGACCAGGTACCAAAGCCAATCATTCGTACTGTACAAATAATGTAAATATGACGGTGTATCACAAAAGATCGATATCAAACTGATCACTTGACCCATATTACGTTACTTGCTCTTCGAGTGAATCAAGAAATGGCGAAATGAAAAGCCGAACAACAACAATGCTGTTTCTTTAGAGAGTCTTAGCTTACATGTGTGTTTATTTCATATTTTCAGTTGTTACCCTCCACGGCTAAATAAAGCACGAAATCGGTTTCAGTAATGTACTGATGAACACAAGAAAGGACATAAGGAGCTTCTTTCAAAGAAAAAACTCTGGTAGATGTTATTTTATACATTATGCTTTGTATGTTGTTCAGTATATTTCTATGCAAAACAAGAGGAATTTCAATACACAGCAGTATATTCACAGTTGAAACTAGATATTTACATACACTTTATGGAAAACACAAGAAAATTTTTTTACTGTTAAACATCAATTTAGAGTAAACTTGTTTTGTTTTGGATAAATAAATATTGAAATATCTTTTGAATTAGTTAAATGTCAGAATAAAAAGACGGAGCTGTCTATTTTTATCACTTTCATCAAATTTAGGAGTACATATACACTAAGTTTATTGTTAATTAATAAGAAAACTCCAGACGATTCCATTCTGAGCTGAAGAAGCTTCTGATAGGTTCGTAGAGTCCATGTGAGTAAATTGGTGGCACAGCTGTGGATGCATATAAGGCAAAACACAGAGCCTGTTTCTTTGAAATGGGAAAATCAAGAGATGTCAACCAAAACACCAGGAAAAGAACTGTGGAGCTCCATAAGTGTGGCTCAATTTTGAATACAGTTTGGGTAATACAGACAATTTCTCTCTTTACTCTTAAATTTAACAAATATGTTTTTATATTTATCAATCTAAAAAAACAAACATTTTTAATTGTAAAACATCAAATCAGACTAAAAGTGTTTGTTTTTTTTATCTGAAGAGTATGTAAATATCTGGTTTCCACTGTATATTTGATGATGTTGGTGTTTGGCTTGATTGTCAGCACAAAGAGGGAGAGAGAGGAGCAGAGAGGGAGAGAGAGGAACAGAGATGGAGAGAGAGGAGAATGAGGACAGAACAGAGATGGAACAAGAGCAGGTGAGACACACATGTTAGTCAAATGGTTGTTTACCAAAACTCATCAGAACATGTATCTAGTGTAACTTTTTAGGTTTGTTATTTTTCAAATTCTATATTTATTAAGTTATGCAGGCTTGTTTGCACAACAAGGCTAAATAATTATATAACCTTTTCTGAATCTAAATAGTGTACTTTGGTAGAATTAAAAAATAAGTGTAGTGCAGGTCTATGATGATTTTCAGTGTTTTGATTCTGGTTCTGTCTTGGTTAAGTCCTAAGTAGTCCTGATTTTGAACTGTTATAGTCCTGTTTTAATTCCGGGTTAGGTCTGGGTCTGGTTGAATTGGGGTTTAGTCCTCATGTCTTGATACAGCCCTGATTTTGTTCTGCCTTGCTGCTTAATTAAAAAACTAGTTTAAGGTGTCCTGCATATATGATATAATTTTTTTCCTATATGAAGTCATTCTTTTTTGAACAAAACTCAAAACACAGCCTAATAAATCTTTCAGTCTTTCATCTTCAGTAAAAATATTCTACTTGTCCACTGTGTTTACCCATGTTTATCTTAACTATTTTCCTCTTTGGCAACTGTGGATAGTTCACTTCAAAGTAACTTACTGTTTTTGCTGTCTATGTTTTAATTAGATTTTTCATCACGGTCATTTGCTTTAAACGTAATTATTTTAAAATTGTATGGGTCACAGGTCCAAGTCAAGTTTTAAATGCCAAAATAGAAATGTGCCTGTTTGATTACTTTGTGTAAAAGTCAAATTCTGTAAATCAAATATTATTTAACTAGTGTGTTGTGCCAAGTCTGGTGGTGTTTAAATACTTTGTCTTGTTTTTGCAACTAAATAAACTTGTCTTTTTGTGTATGTATGTGTGTTTTTCAGCACCAGTCACTCCTGAAACTGCAGCAGAGATCCAAGTGTAAAATGTGTTCTCTAAGGTTAAAGGAAATAGCTCACCTGCAGGAGGAAACAAGAACTGTCCAAAGAGAAATTAGACAAGGACTTCCTGAAAGACAACAACTCTAAGGTGAAGTTCGTCTTTTGCTTTGCTAATGAGGGCGCTACAACAAATTAGCCCTAGCTTACCAGATACTGACAGAAAAATTTCTCATTTTCAGATGCTCTTGTTGACTCTCATGCGTTTAAAACTAAACCTACCACTTGAACATGTTGCACACCTCTTTGATATTAGCTGGACAACTACATCCACTGTGTTTAACATTACTGTAAATGTACTGTACGCTCACCTAAGCCCATTGGTGCAGTGGCCTAAAAGACATTGCATACATGCCAGTATGCCTCACCAGTATGTTTAGATGTTTGGTGACCGTGTGACAGTTATTATTGACTGTTTCGAACTTTTCTTAGAGAGCACAAATTTTACGTGTTAAGGCAGAGACATATTCCACATACAAAAGTAGGCACACAATGAAATATCTCATAGGCATCACACCACAAGGGACCATCTCTTTCATTTCTAAAGGATGGGGAGGGCGTACTAGTGACAAACGTATAGCTGAAACCAGGGGCAATTCTAGGATCAGAGCTTTGGGGATGCTGAGCACCCAGAGAGCTGCCCATCCAGGCAAGGTAAACTTTACTCATCACGATGAGACTTCTTCCCTGTCTCTGTCAGTCCCTGCATCCTTAAATGTCTCCAGTTGTCCCGAGTTCTCTCTGACTGTCTCCTTGGTGCATTTAAACCCCTGTTCCTCCCTGTTCTCATCGTCTGTTGTCTTCATCTCCATTATCAGTCATCATAATTTTACCGTCTCTGTGCAAGTCTGCAAATTTCTTTATTAAATCATAAGATTCTTAAATTCATCAAGTCTCTCTGTGCCTGGGTCCTCGTCACAAAACATGACATCACTGTTTTGTACATTTTAACACAATTTAATCCCCACTTTGTGAAAGAAAAGCAAAACACTTTTTTGAAAAGTCTGTAACAAAACCATCAAATCTGATAAAGGTTATTTAAATGCTGCCAAATAAGAATGGATTGGAATTAAAAAAAATAAATAAATACATGTCCTAACCTTAATTACTGGGGGAGAATAATGAATGATGCTCACAGTGAGTAAAAAGTAAACTCAGTGCATTGTTTGGACAGAGATTCACTTTTAATGTGTATGTATAATATAATATAGATACATAAAAAATACACTCCAAAAATAGAGGAATTAAAAAATTAGAAAAATTGAGGCACCTCGGTCTATGGTACAATGTATACAGTGTATGAAAAGATCTTTGCTGCAGATACTACTATGGCTCTGCAGATTGTTTCTTTTCTTTTATCCTATGTCACCTCACCTTGAGGTTGGCAAATCTGTCTATCACATTTTGGTGGTCAAGTCTCTCAAGCATCTCTTTCTCAACTGACATCACAGCCAGGTGCTGGAGTCTGCTTTGACCCATGGTCCTTCTCAGCCAGGTATGGAGCTGACTCAAGACACTAAAAGACCTTTCACAGCTACAGCTGCTAACTGGGTTTGTTAGGTCAACCTGAATAACAGTTTTCAGGGTGGGGAAGATCTGATTATCCAGAAGATTGTACAATGTTAACATATCTGGAATGGCACCAGCCTCACTCTTGAGCTTTTTTGGCAACTGTGACTTCCTCTGACTGAAGCTCAATATGGTAATGCAGCCAGGGCTGACAACCCAGTTTTGCAGATTCTGTATAGCAGCTTTAATATAGGGAGAAAACAACTTCCAGATTGTATGAGTAAAATTAGTTGGGGTTTTTTTCTTTGCCAGTTTAACAGTTTGTGTTGTGCCTGTTAGTATTCCCTGTCTGTTTTCTTACCTGGTTCTTCCCGACCTTGTACTTTCTCCTCATGTTCTCCTCTTTCCTCTCAGCATTATGGGCAATGCTGGGCAGCCTCTGCATCCTCTGCACACGGCCATAAACAACCAGAGGAGTCTGTTCAGTGACAGGTTGCTTCTCCTAAAGTCAAGGACCAGCAGACTTAAAAAGTCCTTTGTCCCACACACCATCAAACTGTTTAACTCCTCGCTGGAGGGGAAACGGGGACAGAGGAGGGGGGAACAAGTAAGCTGTAGTGCCTTTTCGCTGTGCAATAGTTTTTGTTAATATCTAACGGTGTAATAGACTCACAATACTTAAAATGTGCCGTTCCCTTGTATTCTTACGGTGTGTTCACACCGAACGCGATAGAGGCGGCCAGAGCGTCAGGTTTACATGTAAAGTCAATGGAAAGAGCGCGATGACACGCGATTGCGCGTCCGGCGAAAATTCGGAAGCAGATTTGCGTCGCGAAAACGCCAAAACTCGTGAAACGCGCGTCAGTGTAGCGCGTGGGGCGCGTTTGACTCGCGGAAAAAACCACGCGCGTGAGTTTTTGTGTTGCATTTTGTGCATACGCGTGTTTCGCCTCTACCGCTCGAGTTGGAAAAATTTGAACTCCAGCGTCAAATCGCGCCGCGTCAACCAATCAGGAGCCTGGTGACGTGGCTGTAACCAGGTCAAAGGGGCAGATCCAGCCAAAGCCTTTCATACTTCACTCAATATGGAGGGAAGGCTAATCAACGCCGTAGCAAACAACCCGGAGCTGTACGACACCAGCTGCTTTGTGTACCGAGACAGGAATATAAAGGACCGAGCTTGGAGGAAGATATGTGAAGAGATCGGGCAACCTGGTAAGTTCATTCATTTCTCTTTTACATTTTCACTGACCGGGAAGCCGCACAAAAGCTAGCAAGCCACCGCTATTTTCCCACTGATGTACAAATACCGTCCTGCTTTTTATGCATGTTGTCATATAGGAATATATTTTGTTTATTAATAAACAGCACATAGTGGTCCCGCTCATCCGTCACTGCCTCGCTTTTTCGCTGTTTTCTTTTTCTTTTTTAGCACAGTACAGCATTGCATTCTGCAGCCTGATTGACAAATCTCCTCCGTGCTGTGTCTCCTGCGCTTGTCAAATTTATCATGTTTGGTTTTGATAACCATCACGTCCAATAGAAAAACAGCACAAAAACACCCATAACTATGACCCTCATTCGAAATAGACACCTGCACCGCGAGAAAAAGGCGCATGAAAGTGGCAGGCAGATGAAGACAAAACACGGCATAATACTTTTACGTTTTGCAATCTACAAAGGTTTGCACTTTGAGAATCACATTGTGAGAACTGTGACTAATGTTCATGTGTGTGGGAAAAAAGTGTATAAAAATTGCGTGGCGAGGGGCTAGTTATTCTGACAACCCCTGCTGCAATAAATGAGGACCACTGTATATACTTCCTCTATGATTATTGTTTAAAACCTGTTAACATTTAATATTGTCTTGATAGAACCAACTGATTCTTCAGCAGAGCATCCCCTGTTGCTCTTCCTGGCTCCCCAGTCCCTGAGCTCCTGCTGCTGCACCCACAGGTATGCAATTGTAGCATCAGATGTACAGCACGCACTGATAGCTTTTTACTCGGTGGGATTCCCTTGTGATCACCTTTACTAAATATATACAACCAATCTGATTATATCCTGTTTTTTTTTTTTTTTCTTTTCAATGTTGAAATGAAAATCTAGCATCAGCCTTCTCTTTTCCTTGTGTTTTGTGCTGTTTTACAGGCCCAGAGAGGAGGACAGCTCCGAGGCAGATGAGGGACGGGTCCCAGGACGGTCCATCGGTGGTGGAGCTGGCCATCCTGGAGTTCCTGAAGAGGCCACGCCAGTCTCCAATGGAGCATTTCCTCCTCAGCCTTGTTCCTGCTCTGGAGAGCAGCTGGGTCCTTTTTATTCCTGTCTCTCTGTAAATACTTATATTTTATATATTTATGTTTAATGTTTTTCTGTTTGAGAATTTTAATATTATTTCAAATAAATTTTTATAATGACTAATGTCTCAGTTCTACTACACAGCAAATGTTGGCACACGACTTGACACATGTAGAATTTATTTCATATTATACTAATGACAGAATATACTAATACAGTGGGATGCAAACGTGTGGGCAACCTTGTTAATAGCCATTATTTTCCTGTATAAATCGTTGGTTGTTACAATAAAAAATGTCAGTTAAATATCATACAGGAGACACACACAGTGATATTTGAGAAGTGAAAAGAAGTTTACTGGAATTACAAAAAGTGTGCAATAATTGTTTAAACAAAATCAAGCAGGTGCATAAATTTGGGCACCACAAAAAAAGACATGAAATAAATATTTAGTGTATATCAATGTGTGTGTCTCCTATATGATATATGGGGGCCTTTGTCTGGACGTGCTTCCCATCCAGAGCTCCACAGCAGAGAGGGAAGTTCCAGCGCTCCTGGAATCCCTCTGTGATGGACCGCCAGTCTCCAGGTGAAGGCACAGCCATGAAGTCGCCCACTAGACAGTCCCAGATGGCCGTCGCTACCTGGAGGGTGATCTGGCACACCGTGGACACACCGACTCTGAAACTGAACGCCATGGTCCTGAAGGAGTCCCCGGTGGCAAGGAAGCTGGACAAAGTTGTTCAAACTTAGTATTATGTGTACTGCAGTTACAAAATACATTATTCAAATTCCAAAATACTTTTGTGATGTCAGATTTAAATTACAAAACTTAAATCTTACATACAACATTTTGTAATTACAAGGATAATTACATAATATATATATTAGATATAATATAAAACAGTTTGTTTTGTTTTAACTTTAACATATCATAATTTGATTGGTAGCAACTTTTACCACTACAGTGAGCCTGTCACTCATAATTCCTAGACATGTCAGTCAGGTAGGAATGAAGTAAGACATTAACAGAAATAAAGAGTTGTATGTTGACATGTGGCCCTTTCCTTGCTTAAATCATTGTTAATATTTTTGAAAAATTAACCTGTGATAAGACAGCTTATCGAGATATGATTCTATCTAGCATATTCTAACTAAAGATGAACCAAACTGTTCACAATTTTATCTAGCTCTCAGTTTTAAGAAAGGCTGGTGACCCCTGTTATAGAGTCTGACAGCTGCAGGGATTATATACAAATATTCAACTATACCAGAATTAAACCAGGTGTAAATAAAAAAAAAAAGGAGCGAGTATCACTACAAAGATTAACCCACAGTGGTCCTCATACCACAGTTTGATATCAGCAAACACCGAGAGAATACACTGATAGACACCACAGCCATGCTATCATTGCTAACACTGATAACAGCATAAATTGAATTAAATCGGGACTTGATGAGACCTTTCAAGTGTCACTAGAAATATTATAAACAGTCGTCTCCGTACCACAGTTTGCTTTCAGTAAACACCGACGGCATTCACTGTTAGCATAGCACATCCATGTTAGCAATGTATAAACGGATGGTTTAGCATATATTAGCACAGGTATCAATAAAGGACTACCGTATTAAACACTTTTACTAACGTCAGGCAGATGGACAGGTGCGCTGCAGGTGGGATTGAGCGCCTGTAGTTGGTGTCTAGGCGGGCGATCCTGGGACCGACGCGGGACAGCAGCTCCTCACACTGGGCGAGGGAAAGACCGTGATATCGCTGTCATCGCCGTCATCCAGGCGCAGCTCTTGGGGCAAGTGGTGAAACTCATCAAACTGCTCATGCCTCTGGAGGACCGGACCCAGGTACGGCGAGGACGTCCTTAACGCCGCTGCTCTGCTCTCCACAGTAAATAGAGAAGGGAGATTCTCTCTTCAAGCGCTAGCTCGGCAGCTGCCATCTAGCAAAGATACCGTCTGGCACAACTTCCTCCCACATTCCTCCCACATTTCCGGTTCACGCGCGTGAGACGATGCAATTTTGAGGCGCGATGGATTTCTGTTGGACACGCGTTGAGGTGCGAATGTGCACGCGTCAAATTAGGGGCGTTTGGGGCGTTTTCGCCCGCGCCTATCGCGTTCGGTGTGAACACACCGTTACCCCTTTCGGCCTGTTTGAATTTTTGCGCATGCCGTTCGGCCTGAAAGGCGCCGCCCAGACTTTTCAGCGGTTGATGGACTCTGTCTTGTGCGGGCTGCCTTTCGTCTTCGTGTACCTTGACGATATATTGGTGGCCAGCTGTTCTGAGAGTCAGCACGCGTCACATTTGCGTCAGGTTTTCCAGTGCTTGGAGGCACGGCTGATCGTCAACCCCTCAAGTGCCAGTTCGGCTTGCCGGTTCTGGATTTCTTGGGCCACCGCATTTCCGCTGGCGGTGTGGTTCCGTTGCGGACAAGGTCCGGGCCGTTCCGCTTTTCGCGTCCCGCGTCCGTTAAAAGCGCTGCAGGAGTTCTTGGGGATGATCAATTTCTACAACCGCTTTCTCCCCAGAGCCGCGCACCTGCTGCAGCCTCTATGCTGCCTTGAAGGGTAAAACTGCTAAGGACCCGATTGATTGGCTCCTGAGCGCATCCAGGCATTTTCTGATGCCAAGGCGCGCGCTGGCAAGCGCCGCCCTGCTTGCCCACCCGTTTCCATCGGCGGAGATCGCGTTGACCACCGGACAGCGTCGGACGTGGCGGTGGGCGCGGCGGTGGGCGCAGTTTTGGAGCAGCGGGTCTCCGGTGTCTGGCAACTGCTTGCCTTTTTCGGTCGCACGCTTAGGGACAGTGGCGCAAATATAGCGTTTTTGACAGGGAGTTGCTGGCCCTGCACCTTGCGACCCGGCATTTTCGTTTTTTTTCTCGAGGGTCGGAGTTTCACCGCGACGTTGATCATAAACCCTTGACATTCGCGATGTCCAAGGTCTCTGACCCGTGGGCGGGCGCCAGCAGCGCCAGCTGGCAGCCATTTCGAGTTCACAACTGACATTCAGCACGTGGTTGGTAAGTCCAACTGCGTGGCTGACTGTCTATCCAGCAGCGCTGGTTTCTCCGTTTATGTTGGCATAGACTTTGGCGCTATGGCCGCTGATCAACGGGCGGACCGGACGTCCTTGCCCTTCGGTCTGAGCAAGCGGGCCTTGTACTGGAGGACAGACCCGTGTGGAGCGGCGGGCCTAGTCTGCTTTGTGGCGTTTCCACCGGCCGACCACGCCCTGTAGTTCCACTTTCGTGGCGTCGTGGCGTTTTCGACTCCGTACACGCCCTCTCTCATCCAGGCGTCCGGGCCTCGGTCAAGCCGGTCAGCTCTAGGTTCGTTTGGCGGGCCTTCGTAAATCGGTGAAAGAATGGGCAGCGGCGTGCATCCCATGCCAACGCGCTAAGATCCATAGGCACACACAGGCGCCCCTCGAATCCTTCCGCGTTCCAGGGGCGTTTTGATCATGTACATGTGGATCTGGTTGGTCCCCTGCCGCAGTCACAAGGTTTCACGCACCTTTTGACTGTGGTGGACCGCGACAACCCGTTGGCCTGAGGCAGTGCCTCTGGCGTCCACTACAGCTGCAGCAGTGGCCAGGGCATTTTGTCAGCGTGGGTTTCGCGTTTGGTCCCCGCCGACATCACCTCAGACAGGGGCCCCAGTTCGTTTCCGAGCTTTGGTCTGCCATGGCTGATGGCCTGGGTGTCAAGGTCCACCGAACCACTGCGTACCACCGCGCAGGCCAACGGGATGTCTGCGGCGTTCCACCGGTCGCTTAAGGCGCGTTCCGTGCTTCTCTCACAGATGGCAACTGGGTTGACCGCCTCCCATGGGTTTTACTGGGGTTGCGCTGCATGCGGTTAAAGAAGACCTCGGGGTTTCCCGGCTGAACTTGTCCTCGGTCAGCCCCTCCGGGTCCCCCGGGGAATTCTTGCCCGAGCCCACCCCGTGCTTCGCTCCCTCTGTGCTGTCTCTCCGTCCCCGAGACTCGTTTTCTCTTCCTGGCCGAGTGCACCATTGTCTGCCCGACACCTTTGTTCCGAGGTCGTTGGACTCTTCGCAGTTTGTTTTCGTCAGGCATGATGCTCATAGGCCTCCGCTGCGTCCACTGTATGACGCCCCTTTAGGGTTATTCAACCGGGCGGAAGCATTTCCTTTTGGACTTTGGGGTCGTCAGGAGACTGTTTCTATTGACACATAAGCGGCACATGTGCTGCAGGATGATCAGTTGGTGCCGGCTCAGGCCCCCGCCGTGGCCGCCCGCCTTCCACTGGACTGGACAACCCTGCTTCTTCCTCTGGGAGCACCCCCACCTGGCAGGGCCCGAGCTATCTTCAGCTTCTCCTGGCCGCCCATGCCAGTCTGGTCGTCAGGCACGTTTCCCCTCAGCCAGCTCTCCACCTCCCCGGTTCAGCCGTTCTGGACGTTTGATTAAGGCAAGGGTTCTGGACTGGGGATGACCCTACTGGGTGTTCGGGGAGGCATGTGTGGTGGACCACTGGAGGCTCCACTCACACCCAGTCCTCAGGAAGTGTTGTTGTTATGTTTTGGGGAAAAGAGTTCAGTTCTGTGGTGATGAGAATAAGCGACGAGTGATAATCGAGAGCTCTCGTGTCGTCTGTGTTTACCTCCACAACTGCAGTATTTATGAATACTGCTTACAAATCAATAATCTCTTAAACTTCAATTATGATAAATATAAATCTTTTACTTATGTTGGTGCTTTGTGACTTTTATTTAAGCGTGATTTTGACTGCAAGACTTTTACCTGTAAAAATGTGTTTTTACTTTGGTATATTGTTGGATGCTAGTTTGTGGAACAATTCTTTTACACTTCTTTCACTTTGACTTGATCCCATAGTCCAAAAACGTGCATTTTAGGTTAACTGAAATTAAATGAAGCATAGGTGTGGATGTGAGAGAATATGGTTTGCTCTTTCTCTCTCTCTGGGCGAGACCTGTTAGGGTGTACCTTATCTCTTGTCCCAAATCAGGTGGAATAGGTTGCAAGCTAAATTTGTGGGTGGATGAATAATTGTATCTGGATTGCTCTGGGAACTCAAGGTTAATTGCATAGTTGTGTAAACATGAGCATAATTTAAAGTACTTTTAAAATGGCATTAGTAAGAATATGATTAAGTACAAATAACTTCAGAAAATATGTGATAACAGCTGTGACACAAATATACATGTTTGTATGTGTCTTTAATCCCTACGTCACTTTAGGTCTCTAATCAAGGTCACAGATTACGCGCTACTAGCTCTTTGTTTCTGTCATACTCCACTTTCCAAAATAAATTAGTAAATAAATAAACCTCGGTTCTCTCATTTTGCCTGGTTACTGGTGAGGCGCATCCAGCTTTGAATTCCTATTGGTCAGAGAGGAGTCACTGCGCGTGCGGACTCAGAGGCAGTAGTTTCATTTTGAGGCAAAATTAAAACAATAAACGGTTGTATTAATTTTTTTCTTCTTATAATTCGAGTATTGAATTGAAGATGAGGACGTTTATGATGCTGCTTCTTTACTGGGCTGCGTCTGTGTCTGCAGGTAAGCTTCATAAAAATGAAACTGTTCTTTAGAGATAGTGTTGCTCCCAGGTGGCTCAGGTGTTGCTGTAAATAGACTCTCGGCTTGCACATATTCAAGATTCAAGTTTATTTTTATTTCGCAGGGTTGTTGTTTTTGTTTTTGTTTTTGTTTTTTAACAGAAATACACAGGCTTCAACAAAATGTTGCTTCTCACCAGCCTCTACAGTACAATGATCAGTAAAACAAATAAAACACAGCGATAACAAATCTAAAATAAGGATAAATAGCAATGAAGCAGCAGCTTGCAGAGACACTGAGCAAACTCAAGTGTAAATAATCACATTGATTCAGCTAGCAGCAGTCCTCTCACAGAGAGGGATTAAATTAGATCAGATTAAGTGTGTGTTTATGGATTGTAGAGGGAGGGGCCAAAGTCCATTTATCAGTCTCACAGTTTGTGCAAAGAAGTCTTCCAGCATCCTGCTGGTTCTGCAGCTGATGCTCCTGCACCTCTTTCCAGATGCTGGAGGGAGAACAGGCCGTGAGAGGGGCGGTTTGGGTCCCTGATGTTTGTTTGTAGCTGTTTGCAGAAAGCCTACAAACAGCTACAAACATCAAAACCTAAATGAGTGTTGGTTTACAAATTATTTTTGTTGAAATTAAATTTCTAATTGTAGAAGAAGAAAAATTTAAGCTGCTCATAATGTTTTATGGTGTTAGGTATAGAAGTGAAATATAAGCAAAAAGGGGGGAAACAGTTGTAATCTGCACAATACTAAAAAAATGAATTCATTGGCAGCCTATGGTCGGGTTAATGCCATAATAAGGACTGTAAATCATTACTGATGCAAAATGAAAATATAATCAAATCAAAATGACCTACAAACACCAGTTTTTACAAAACGAATTGTAAAAGTTTTTAATATAAGATGATCAGAAAAGATAAAACATTGATTCATAAATCTATTTTTGTATTTATAGAGGAGACACTATAGTTTTTTTTTATTTTTGAAAATATGCTGATTTTTAAAGCTGTTTCTCACAACATTAAACATTTCTTACAGTGAAGCACTCTCTGAAGTATTTCTACACTGCGTCCTCTCAAGTCCCAAACTTCCCAGAGTTCGTGGTTGTTGGGATGGTTGATGAAGTTCAGATTCTTCAGTTTGACAGCAACACCATGAAAACTGTGTCCAAACAGGACTGGATGAACAGAAATATAGATGAGCAGTACTGGGAGAGAGAGACTGGGGGCTTTGTAAGTGCCCAGCAGGTGTTCAAAGCCAACATTGAAATTGCAAAGCAGCGCTTCAACCAAACTGGAGGTTTGTTTATATTTTATTGGTTTTTTACTGATATTTACTGTTAATGTTTTCAGCGTTTATTTTAGTCGTAAACAGATTTGCATACATACACTTTAAAAATACTTCATTCAGATTAAAAAGATTTAAATACAGGATGACTCACGATGAATGTAAAGGACAGATGGAGGCAGAGTGCAGGGGATGAGTAAAGAAGACGTGAGGGCAGCTGTAAGAGGATGAAGAGTGAAAAGGCAGTTTGTCCAGATAACATCCCTGTGGAGTTATGAGGATGTTTAGGAGAGAGAGCAGTGGACTTTTTAACCAGACTGCTTAACGTCTGGGGAATGGGGAAGCAGCAGTACGGCTTCATGCTGAGAAAGAGCACCACAGACGTGATGTTTCTTTCAGTGTTGATGGAAAAGTTTAGAGGAGGTCAGAAGGTGTTGCAAAGAAAGCATATGATAAGATGCCAAAAGATGAACTGTGGTGCTGCATGAGAAACTCAGGTATGACAGAGAAGTATGTGAGGGTGGTGCAGGACATGTATCTGGACAGTGGTGTGTGTGGTTGGAGTGACGGATGGGTTCAAGGTGGAGGTGGGATTACATCATAGATCTGCTCTGAGCCTGCTCATGTTTGTAGTGGGGATGGACAGGTTAACAGATGAGGTCAGACTGAAGTCTCCATGGACTATGATGTTTCCAGAAGGTATTGTGATCTGTAGTGAGAGCAGGAAGCAGGTGGAAGGGAAGGGGTTATATGCTGGTGAGAAGAGAAATGAAAATCAGTAGAAGCAACACAGAGTACATGTGTGTATATGACAGGGAGAACAGTGTTACAGAGAAGATGCAAGAAGCAGAAATAGTGATGATTATTAATTTAAATACCTGAGGTCAACCATCCAAAGTAGCAGGCAGTGCACAAGAGAGGTGCAGGGTGTCATCTGTTGCATAAAGACAGAAGCAAGAGTGAAAGGGAAGGTTTACAAGATGGTATTGAGACCTGCTGCGATGCATGGTGTGGAGATGAAGGCACCGAGTTGGAGGTAACAGAGCTGATAAGGATTTTATTGGGAGTGACCAAGTGGCAAGGCTGAGATGGTTTGGATGTTGAATGTGGAGCTGGGAAGAGAAAGACCTTGGAGGAATTTCATGGATGTAGAGAAGGAGGATCTGCTGTGGCGACCCTTAAAGAGAGTGACCGAAAGAGGAAGAAGAAATGAAGAATTGTGAAGTCAAATGACGTTTTTCTCTCTTTCATTTAACATTTTGAAAACAGCATTTGTACTGAGCTCACATCTTACATAGCTTGTCTTTCAGGATATTTATTATTATGTTTATTGAAACCAGTTGTAGCAACTCACTGCTGAACAGGCTTCTCTGTCCTGAAACTCTCCTTCTGTGGAAGCTGTGTTGAATCCACACTGTGTTGTCCTACATCAGTGGGTTCAGGTCAGGTATTTTAGTCTCTGGTGACTGGTGTCTCTGTGTTGATGTGAAACGATGCTGGATCTCACTCTGACTCACTATCGCCTTCGTCTCTGTTCCTCTTTCAGGTGTTCACATTGTCCAGCAGATGTACGGCTGTGAATGGGACGATGAGACGAATGAGGTGGACGGATATGAGCAGTTTGGTTATGATGGAGAAGACTTCATAATATTTGACCTGCAGACAGAGACGTGGGTCGCTCCAAAACGACAGGCTGTCATAACCAAACACAAGTGGGACAGTAACAAAGCTTTTATAACCAGTGTGAAGAATTATTACACTCAGATTTGTCCTGAGTGGCTGAAGAAGTATCTGAACTATGGGAGGAGCTCTTTAATGAGAACAGGTACAATCACATGACCAGACTTTGTGTGATAATTTACCTCATTTTTATGAAGTAATACAACTTTTTTATGACCAACACAGTTAAGTTCAGTGTATTTTCTCTCTTCCTCTCTGTCTGCTAATCTCATGTGTTTTTTCTAACAATAATCAAAATGTATTTATTCGTTAAATTTCAAAACCATCACTTCAGCCTTATACAATGTGTTTCCCCTTCCCATCAAATATTTTTCTTATTTCATTATTCGACTCTGTAATATCCTTCATTTTTTAAACAGACTTTACATGGTACTGGTACATTAATATGTGTGTCTAATGCATTCGAACAGAAATGATAAGTTAGCATGCTGTTAATACAGAAACTGTGAACTGTGTTTCTCTTTACTCTCCAGTTCTTCCTTCAGTGTCTCTCCTCCAGAAGTCTTCCTCCTCTGCCATCAGCTGCCACGCTACAGGTTTCTATCCTGACAGAGCCGAGATGATGTGGAGGAAAGATGGAGAGGAGACTCATGAGGGTGTGGAGATAGGAGAGATCCTCACCAACAATGATGGGACCTTCCAGATGAGAGTTAACCTGGATCTGAGATCTGTTCCAGCTGAAGACTGGAGGAGGTACGACTGTGTGTTTCAGTTCTCTGGTATAAATGAAAACGTCACCACCACACTGGATAAAACAGTGATCAGGACAAATGAAGGTAAGAAAATAATAAGAAATGATGAAGATGTGTTGTTTGTGTTGTTTGGTGTTTGAGCTGATGGATGTCATAAAATACTGACTTTATTTTCAAAATGTAATTTTACTCATTTTATAGCCACAATGGACCTCCTCATATGACACATCATATATAAACAGTCTAACACAGAAAAAACCCACAAACACAAATAACTTTTATTTATTACTAACTAATCAATCATAAACTAATCAATCATGGTTTGCAGTTGTAGCACTGACACTTTAAATGTTTGGATTTTTTATAATATTAGTTTAGTATTAGTGTAAGTCAAAGAAGTTAAAGACATTAAGGACACAAATTTCAGTTTTGTCTTTATCTTTATTTTCATTCAACATTTTTTTGTCAATCATTGAACAAAAATTTTAGTGTATTTGTTTTACAAAACAATATTTAAAATAAATAAATCAGTTGTTTACTCTTCTTCTTCTTTGTTTTTTCGTTTGTTTGTTTTTAGCCTCGACAGAAGTGCCCAACATCACGATCAGCTCCAGCTTCAGCCCCACTGCCGTCCCCATCAGCGTACCCATTGTCACTGCTGCTCTTGTTCTTGCTGTCGTTGCACTAATTGGATTCATTATTTACAAAAAGAAAACTGGTGAGTGAACCAAAGTGTCCAAATATGATCTTAGTATTTTTAGTGTTTTACCAGGTTGCAAATTAAAACAAGCTTCAGGTCAGAGTGATGATACTATAACAGTATTATCATAGTAATAGAAGGAACCAATGGTAAATAAAGTAAAAGGTAAAATAACATAGAGAGCTTTGTAAAGCAGTTTGAGTTAGTGGTGTAGGGATCAGTGTTTTTGTATTTACAGCTATGATGTCTGACATTTGATTCTTTTTTATTTACAGCTAATTCTTCTGAACCTTGTAAGTAAATTTTCCATTTAGGCCTTTTGAGCAGATTTCTGTTCACATAAAAATGTGTTTCACTGAATGTGAATTAGAGACTAAAATTAAATGAATGACAGCATCACTACAGAGCAGCTCAGCTGGTTTTGATATCTTGATTTTTCTTTCTTTCTTTTTTTCTAGACATGAAGACTTCACCAGAAAATGATCCTGAAAGGAGCCCTTCAGGTGTGTCTGTTTGTACTTGGATTGGAGGATTTGTTTGTGTCCTCATAAAAATTGTAATGTAGTGGCTTTATTTTTTAATATTTGTAAACATCAAAGTAGAACGTGTGTTCATATAGTCCGTTAAAATAGCTGCTGTTCATAGTTACACAGCACTAAACAGAACAAAGTAATTAAAGCATCAGTACTAAAAAACAAGTACCTTGGAAACATAGACGGCCCCACTATGTTCAGTAATATTCTACAGTAACAAACCAGCTCTGTGAATCAATGCACATCCTGTTGCTTTAATCTGTAATCTTTAATCTGCTGTCTTGGTCATTTTTCACCACCACACATCTTCGTTCTTCTTCCATGGCCAGGATGTTGCCCAATAAACTTCTTACCTCAGCAGCTCCTCCATGTTCACTAACTGAGATTTCTGTAGTGCTCACATAAGTACATTTTATAAGCACTGTCAGCACTGCAGAATTTCCAAGATAGTTCTGACCTACACAATGAAACAGTGCTAACATATTTTTCAAAGTTAAGCTATTCAAGTGACAGAAACAGAACCATAAACCCTCCTGCAACTGAGAAAACTTTCCCCTCCTGTCTGTGTTTGTGTTCATGCTGTTTGTATTTAACACTATCATCAACATCAACAGATCATATGATTTGTTTCTTTTAGCTTCATATTTTTAATTATTCTGTATTTTTCCTCCTCAGATTCAAAACCTTCTTCAGACATAACCAGCAAAACTGAGCTGATGACAAGTACGTACAGGCTCTCTGTGACACACAGTCTTAATCTTTGTGTGGTCCTGCATGTTTTTACTCATGGATTTTTATACTTTGATGCATTTTGAATTATTAAAAACATTTCTGAACTGTTCAGCTGGTCTGACTCACCAGCTGTAGATTTCAGGTATAAACCTGCCATCACCATCATATCACACGTTTCTTCTCCTACAGTCGATTGTTTTTGGATTTTAAATGCTCTTATCTAAATGAAACAACATCCTCAGAGGGAGCAACATACATGCTGAACATGCAACCACTCGCAAAGATCTAGATATAACAAACTAGACATTTTTATGACAGTGCACATCGCTCCAGTTGCTGTTTCTTATCTTGGGAAGAAACAGTGACTTCCACTAAAGCCTCATATATGATGAATAACAAGGCCGTGTAACAGATTTTTACAGAGAAATAAGTAACTAGTTAAACTGTATCACTAGTGACATGATGGACGAAGAATGTTTGTGTGGAGATGGTCATGGCCCAGTGTTTGTGTGACAGCTCTTCCATCATGTTGAGTTTTTGACCTGAATGTTGTTGCTTTTTTCTTTAGAGTAATTCTGACAAAGAGTGAAATCTGCAACAAAGGTAAGAGATGTCTCTGAACACATCACATGTACCACATCTTTGTGTTGTACTGGATGCATTTAAGAAATCCTTCATTTTTCACACTGATTGCATTTGCTGATGCATGAAGAATTTTTCATTCGTTCCTCGTTAATGAAAGCTGAATCTTTCTCTGAACAGGAGACAGTTTGAACACTTGGACTAACTTTACTTCATGAGGATTCTGCATCACTGAACTCCTGAGAAAACATTTCTGCTGTAATGGAAGTGGACTTTTTTTATTCCAGCCATGACACAACTTGTGACTGAAACATACACAAACGACCTCAAACAACAGAAAGGAACCAAATTTTTACTTTTATGTCATAGAAAAAAAAGAGAATTACTGTTTTTCTGTGCAAAAAGTTACTTTTTAGCCAAACTAACTTTATTTATAAAGTGCATTAAAACAACAAGTTCTGACCAAAATACTTAACATTAAGAACAGAATTTTAAAAATTAAATAATTAATTCATTAATAACAACAACCACAACTATAACAATAATAACATAACAATAACATAAACACATGCAAATAAAACTACATAAATAAAAACACTGAAAAATAATAAAAAGAACAATTTAAATTTTTTAAGTATAATTTTATACTGTTGGTCTTTTTTATACAATAATAAGTAAGTAAAGATGATCCTGAAGAAGAAAAACTACATCTGTAGGAATTATGTGTTTATTTTCCTCAGTGTTGGGTCTGAGTTTGTTTTACCATTATTCAGTTTTAATGCTGCTTTTGGCCATTTTTTTGCTACAGCAGTTCTGTTTGATTTTAGTTTAACTCTGGATGTCTTTCCTGACACAACCTCAAAGGGGATTTTCACCCGGAATTAAACCAACAACCTTTTGCTTACTAGGTCAGTATGCTAACCACTACACCTTTGGAGACATCATGGTTCAAGGTCAATAATGTGAAAATAATAGTTCTCTGAATTGCTCTGCTTTGAATTGACTGCAGATCAGTTCATTTACAATCACTGTTTGTTTTTTATAAGCACCAACATGAGGCATCTTGAAATACTTAGTATGTGAACAGTGAACAGTCATGACTTTAATGGTAACTGTCCTACAAATATAGTGCAGAGACATGAATGTGCATATTTTATTACTGCTTGTTGTGTTAGACGGTCAATGCTGCTGCCAAAATTATACATCAGGTTTACAGTGTGTGTGTGTGTGTGTGTGTGTGTGTGCCTCATGTGGTGTTTATTGTAAAGGTTTTTTTTCGGTTGGATGTTTTAGATCAGCTGTGTTTTGATTTATGGAATCAGGGAAATGAGTCTTTGTTTTGTTAGACTACGATGCTGTGTCTACATCTAAATAAAAGTTTAACATTGTGGTCGTGCATGATGTCGGCTATTCAGAGTGTGGACAGGAGTGTACAATAACATGAGTGCACAGAAACTTTGTGAAAAGTGAGTCATGTTCCAAACCTGAGACAAAAATATTGAAATACTGAGTATGTAAAGATGGATGCATCACTACTTTCATGTTAAAGGTGCTGCATTTATATTTTCCAACATGAAGTGGGATCAAACGTCAGCATCCTGCTGGGGTCAACTCAGAGGCCAGTTTAGAGCGCCTCTAAAAATACCTTTATTAATGGTAGTAATAACAGTGTATTTTAGTATTATTTTCTGTAATTGTCTTCAAATGTTAGATTTTCCTAACTCGTCTACTGACGACAGCACAGGATAGAATGAAAACAGGTTTTATGTCCAGTGTTGTTGATGTCATGATGTAACAGTCGCTCACACAGAGGCTGTTTGTCATTAATAACCTCATTAAGACTTTTGTGTCTGTGGCAGAAAGAAGATGCAGACGTAATTTCATGACACAAATCAGTGATGCAGATTTAAAACACACTTTAACTGAAATACAGCAAAAGAGCAAACTGTTCTGATAGTGCAGCTTAAATCACTGGGATATCGTGAGTTGCCAGCCAAGGAGATGATGTACTTTATCATTTTAGTTTGTTAAAGATTTCCATTCCAATTCTGGTTGAATTGGGCTTCAGCTCTAGATCCAAGTGACAGTAAGTCAAAATGATGTTACCTGTCAGTGTCCAGCATCAGTCTGTATTCAGTTTGAATATTACTATAAACTGATATGGATGAGTTTATGTCTTTTATTCACTGTAACATTTAACTTTTGAGAGAGGAGGACAGAGAGGGAGAGAGCAGGATGAAGAGCAGAGAGCAAAAATAAACATGGACATGTGGTCAAATTCACCAAACAGCATAAAGTTGTAGCTTCTGTTTTACCCACATTCACTGATAAAGATTTCACATAACAAAGCAGTGTGTTATGCTGTTATCAATTATGGATCCTAAACCTGCCCTTATCATCATAATAATAATGATCTTATAATAATTATTCTAAGATTATATTTTTTTTTAATTTTCTAGTTCCTAGTTGAGTGCAGATGATGGAAAGAGAGGTTGTATAAGAATAGGAAGACTGAGGGAGCAGACAGTAAAGTCAGCTGAAAAACAAAAGTAGTTTTTCATGTGTTTCATGGAGACTTTGTTTTCCAGTAGCACACGTAAAACCTGCCAGTGGACATTCTAAACAGAGCATATTGGTGTGAATGGCAGCATTTTACAGGATTCACTCTAAACATGGCTGAACAGGATGGCTGCCACTACAACAATGTGATGGGCTACAAATCTGTTCTCCACTCATAAAACTGGACTACATGGTGCCCTGTGTTGTGTTTGCATGACAAAGGGAGGGTTTGATGAATTCAGAAACTTTAATACGAAACAACTCTATTACCGGTTTTCTTCATGTACTGGTCTGTGGAGTGGCAGCGTGATTTTCCAGTGTCTGTACTGAATAACGCCACTTAAAGTGCTTGATGATGTGGTGGAAGCCTCTGTGTGGTTAAGAGACTGAAATAATGTTTCTCATCTTATCTTATCTTATTGCTTTGCCACAAATAGTTCTTTAACTTCTTTAACAAGTCTTTGCCTTGGGTTGGGTAATTAAAGGCTCCCCCCTAAAACAGGTGGATGAGATTAAAATCTCTGATTATTCACTCTGATTTATTTTTAAACATTACAATACGTCATCCAATGTTGGAGGAAATCTCCCAAATAGAAGGCTGCCAAAGTAAAACAGAGACACAGTGAGACAATATAATCAATCACATGTACATGGGGTGAACGTCTCTAATGAGAGTCACCCAGTACTCTTCTTTATTGCAGGTTATATAGGCACGTGGGTTTACTCAACAGGGCGGAGGCAGTCTCCGCCTGTTCTCAGAATATAGATTGCAAATGCATATCTTGCTAAAGAATATAGATTGCTTAACAGACAAATGCATATCTTGCTAAAACGTTCAGTTCATACTATACTAAACATCTGCTTAAGTGGAACTTTCCGTTCCTCTTTACACAGGAACTTGTCTTCACAGGCATATGATAAGCATAGGCAAGGCTTCATGTTTATCAGAGTGAATCGTCATTCAGAGTTTACACAAACACAAGCAAAGCATATTTGAAGAATAAACAAAATCTTTTCACATTTCCCTCCTGTTGTTTAACTTTCACACTAGTTAAAACACCATTGGTTTATTATCTGTGCATGATTTCTTGCAGCGCATTTTTTAATCAACACGTCATACATTGGTGTATCACAGTATTTCAGTGTCAGGGGATCATCATCATCTTCGTCCATGGGCAGTGTCAGGTATGCCTGCACATGAACTGCAACAACTTTATTAATCATTGATTGTACACATGGAAAAATACAAGTAAAACAACAGAGTAGGAGTAGAAGAACTCCTACAAAAACCAGTCCTTTTATGAAAAGAGATTTCCAGGAACCACTCAACAGCCAGGCAAGCCAATCTTCAGTGTTCGTGGCGTAGTCCTGTTGCTGGCGTCCCTGAGTTGTTTCAGCGCATGCGTGGCGTCGGTCATGTTGGAAGAGTGAACATTATCTGGAATGTATGTACAGCATGTGTTGTTAAAGAGTAAACAGAGTCCTCCTTTTTCAGCCAGAATCATGTCCAGTGCGACTCGGTGTTGCATCACAGTTATGCGCAGGGCATCAATCTCTTCATTTTGTTGATTGTTGATTTTGCACGAGGCATTCAGGAACAGTCCAAAGCGGTAGTCCAAAGTTTCAATTCTTAACATGTTCTTTCCGATGCCCACCCATGGAAACAGTGAGTGGAGGACCTTTTGTCCGGTGGTCCAAAGCTTAAATTCCTCTGGCACATCACTGCCATAGATGGGGTCATGTTGTTGCACTGCGGAGACGTCTCGTCGTCGTCTTGTAGTCTGAGAGCTATTTACGGCTGACATCCTGAAGGTGTGGTCTGAAATGAAGATTGGGGCACAGGTGCCCGTCCATCCGGGTGGCAGTATGAAGTAGGCACGTTGTCCACACAGCCAGGCCATTCCCTGCACCCAATAGTTGCTGGGCGCGGACGTGTTTACAGGTGCGCCCTCTCCGTTGGCAGCGGTTTGGTTACAGTTGGTGGTGTTGCCTAGGGGTCTGTTACCGTTGTCTTGTCGGTAACACATGGAGTGGTTCTTCCCTGGGGTTTGGTCCAAGAACACTGGGAAGTGTATGGACGTGTTCCGATTCGTCACGTTGAAGTTGATCCAGAAGAGTTGGTCACACGTTCCGTTGTCAAGTCCAGCGTTTTCAACGGTGATTATCTCGTATTGGGGTGGTCTCTGGAAGATACTAAAGAGGTTAAGCGAATAGATGATAGAGCTTGTCTCATTAATGATGATTTTCTTATGTTGATAGCCAATGCCCATGAGCTGGCAACGCACTTGGTTTTGCGTTTTATTCATGTAGTTTCCATAAAGGTGGAAATGTCGAGGTGCATGGCATGTGGGAGCAGGCGTAACATGCAGTGTTATTAGGCTCTCCCTTAGTTCTGTCGTGTACGTAGCGGTACCAGGCATTGTTCATCCATGGATGGATATGGTCTTGCGTCATGTCACGGAGGTGTGAGTTGTCGTGTGTCCATCTCGTCTGTAGGTGGTGCTGTTTGTCTTCTTTATTGTCCTCGAAAAGTGCGAGGAGTCCTGCTAGGAGCAGGAGGACAGCTGCTAGGACGGCGAGTGTCTTCATGACAACCAAACACACCTAGGTCCTCAGGTGAGTAGACTACTGGCAAGAAGCAGAGGGCGGGATATACCCAATCAGCCCTCCCTTCACCAGTCAGATCACCTGAGGGTAGGGGTGCCGGAGTCTATGAGTCTGGGCTGTCACTCATTTTCTTGCAGTGGCTTTGGTGAATCCAAGATGGTCTTTCTGCTATCTTACAGGCGGTTGGTGTGGTGATAAGCACTTGGTATGGGCCTTCCCAGCGGGGCGAGCTCCAATTCTTTCTCTGGGGTACTTTGATCAGGATCCATTCGATACATTCGATACTGTTGACCATAATATCCTATTAGAGCGATTAGAACATGCTGTAGGTATTACAGGTACTGCACTGCAGTGGTTTGTATCATATCTATCTAATAGACTCCAATTTGTTCAAGTAAATGGAGAGTCCTCTTCAGACACTAAGGTCAATTATGGTGTTCCACAGGGTTCAGTGCTAGGACCAATTCTATTTACATTATACATGCTTCCCCTAGGCAACATCATTAGAAGACATAGCATAAATTTTCACTGCTATGCAGATGACACGCAGCTCTGTCTATCCATGAAGCCAGGTATCACAGACCAATTAGTTAAACTGCAGGAATGTCTTAAAGACATAAAGACCTGGATGGCCGCTAACTTTCTGCTTCTTAATTCAGATAAAACTGAGGTTATTGTACTCGGCCCTGAAAATCTTAGAAATATGGTATCTAAGCAGATTCTTACTCTGGATAGCATTACCTTGGCCTCCAGTAACACTGTGAGAAACCTTGAGTCATTTTTTGACCAGGACATGTCCTTCAACGCACATATTAAACAAATATGTAAGACTGCTTTCTTCCATTTGCGCAACATCTCTAAAATTAGAAATATCCTGTCTCAGAGTGATGCTGAAAAACTAGTTCATGCATTTATTACTTCCAGGCTGGACTACTGTAATTCACTATTATCAGGAAGTCCTAAAACTCGCTGAAAAGCCTTCAGCTAATCCAAAATGCTGCAGCAAGAGTACTGACAGGGACTAGAAAAGAGAGCATATTTCTCCTGTTTTGGCTTCCTTCATTGGCTTCCTGTTAAATCCAGAATTGAATTCAAAATCCTGCTCCTCACATACAAGGTCTTAAATAATCAGGCCCCATCTTATCTTAATGACCTTGTAGTACCATATCACCCTATTAGAGCACTTCGCTCTTGCACTGCAGGCCTACTTGCTGTTCCTAGAGTATTTAAAAGTAGAATGGGAGGCAGAGCCTTCAGTTTTCAGGCCCCTCTTCTGTGGAACCAACTTCCAGTTTGGATTAGGAGACAGACACTATCTCTACTTTCAAGATTAGGCTTAAAACTTTCCTTTTGCTAAAGCATATAGTTAGGGCTGGACCAGGTGACCCTGAATCCTCCCTTAGTTATGCTGCAATAGGCGAGGCTGCCGGGGATTCCCATGATGCATTGAGTTTTCCTTCCAGTCACCTTTCTCACTCACTATGTGCTAATAGACCTCTCTGCATCGAATCATATCTGTTATTAATCTCTGTCTCTCTTCCACAGCATGTCTTTCATCCTGTTTTCCTTCTTTCACCCCAACCGGTCGCAGCAGATGGCCGCCCCTCCTGAGCCTGGTTCTGCCGGAGGTTTCTTCCTGTTAAAGGGAGTTTTTCCTTCCCACTGTCGCCAAAGTGCTTGCTCATAGGGGTCATATGATTGTTGGGTTTTCTCTGTATTTATTATTGTGCTATCTACTGTACAATATAAAGCGCCTTGAGGCGACTTTTGTTGTGATTTGGCGCTATATAAATAAAATTGAATTGAATTGAATTGAATTGAATTGAATTGAATCCAATCACCTGGTTTCAACCTGCAAGATACTGGAGAGTTGTTTAGAACAATCTCTTTATTTTCAAGTAATTTCAAGTTGTGAGTTTCTGAGAACTTTGTGTCAGTCTCATCCACATTTTTACTAGGCCTATGCACTCTGGCCACGGCCTTCCTGTTTCTTCCATACATTTTCTAAGCCTCTGTTTTATTGTGCCGTTTGTCCTTTCTACTAGGCCGGCACTTTGAGGATGATAAGCACAGTGATATTTGATGTTAAACCCTAGTGCTTCAGAGACTTTGCTGATTACCTCATTGACAAAGTGTGTCCCATTATCTGATCTTATCAGAGTGGGGATTCCATATGTTGGAATAAAATGGTTACATAAGCATTTTGCTACTGAAATGGCATCTGCTTTCTTTACTGGGTAGATTTCTGGCCATTTTGAGAATACGTCTATGATCACTAGAGCGTATTTTGAGCCTTGACATTCATTTAGTTCAATAAAATCCATGTGGATTGTGTGAAAAGGATGAGGTGGTGTGGGAAAATGACCTCTCTTTGGTCTAAGATTCCCTTGTACATTGTGTTTTTGGCAAATCATGCATGTTCTTACAAATTCTTTTGCTGAAGTTTCGAAATTTAGAGTGTAAAAGTGTTTTGGAGATTATATCTCCTATCCCTCCTGTTGACGCATGGAGAGTAACTCCATGTGTCACTAAGGCTGCTGTTTTGTGTGGAGATTTTGGAAGTATTGGTTTTCCTTCACAAATCATCAAGTCATCTCTTAGTTGCGCTCCGCATTTCAGCCATTTCATTTGCTCAGCTGTGGGAGCTGCTTTTTGTTCATGCTTTTAAAACATCAAGTGGTATTTGTGACGGTGATGTTGACATTAGTGTGTCTACAGTTTGTTGTGCCGCTGATTTTGCAGCTTGATCTGCGAAGTTATTGCCTTTTGTTATGCTTGAGTTATCTCTTTGGTGTGCTGCACATTTACATATTGCTAGCTGTCTTGGCAGAGTTATTACTTCCCATAGTGTTTTTAGAAGATTTCTGTGTTGCAGTTGGGTTAGGCACGTATGACAGCTGTGAGTTCTGCACTCTGTGCAGAGTGTGAGGAAGTTAGTGCTTTTGCTTCTAAAATTGTGTCTACTGTGATTACCGCATAACCCACACAGTTCCGCCCAAGGCTACTTTGTTGACATCTACCAAGATATCAATGACACTAGCCTGTGGGGTGCTGTGAAGGTCAGCGCGTGATACAGCATACAGCAATTCTGATGTGTAACAGTGTGAGCAAAATGCCTACATAGGAAAGTTGTCTGGCATGTGTCGAACTTCTGAGGTAGGAAAAATCTTGCATTGCTTACAGTTCATAGCTCACAGCTCTAAAACTAGGCATCAGCAAATCATATGCCCAAATCATTATGTGTCACTGTGATCACAAATATGATCACAAATTTGTTTTCCAAACTTACTAAGCAAACAAACAAAAATAAAACAAATTGCCTATGTCATCATCAAGGCTTTGCGTTCATATTAATTGAGTGTAAGCTGCTTTCTTCATTGCAAGTATTTATTACAATACGGTTTAATTCATGCATCTTAATCTTGTAGCTTTAGCTGTTGTATACATGGTTTGGCTCATTAGTTGTTAGTATAGGTTTGCTCTTCATCTTAACAAAGTCTCATCTACGATGACAGGTTTACAAGCAGGTCAAGTGTCTCTATGCACCTGATTAGTGTAGTTATTTCCTTATTTTCTTCATCTCATATATCATTGTACTGAGTTTGAGCAAACCTTAAGCTTGAATCAGACTACTTTTAACAATCATCCACCTCGCATCATAACTGACTGAGGTGCCTCTTCCTATTAATAGTATGTCATTATTAATGTTATCATTGTATTGTTTTTCCTTTTTATAACAGCAATAGTATATCACAATACACTACTTTACTACTAATATACAATAGTATATTAGTTTATATTTTATTATGTATCCATCACGGGTCTGTGTGAACCTGCAGCTTCACACCTTCCCAAGCTGGAGACATTTTCCTTGGCTGAACAATGACGCAGCCTTAATATGCCTCATGCATCTCTTTTTATTTAATATATTTTGTGTGAATTATCTGGTTTCACGCATTCTATTCATTCAGCTTGGTTGTCTTCCCAATTTTGTTTCATTGCTTTAATTTAAGTTAACCTTAATTTAACCTTTTGTTTATTCCACTTCATTCCACTTTCCATGCTTAAAAATATTACAACTCTTGTGTATGCTTTGATTTCTTTTAGCTTCCTTTTCAGTATTTATTTCTGCTTGGAGGGTTTCTTATAATTTAGTTAATGCATTTTCCTCCCATGTGGGACATTTAGTTTTCTTTGGATTTCTCCATCTATATGCACTAATTTGTCCGGGCGCCTGGACATTTCTTTTCTAGCCACTGCTCGTCAGCAGTGAGTTTTGTTGCTTTATCTCCCATTTTCTTATTTGTTTTATATGTTTATTTCTACTTATTTTATTTATTTCTTTATGTATTTAGCGCTAGTAATACACACACACCTGCGGGCGCTTTCACTGGCACGAGAACAGAGAGAGGTAGCTGACACGCCTTCTACTTTCAAGCTATTCTTGAAAGCGGTGTCGGCTTTTACGTGATGAAACACGACCTTCCTCTCAGTTCACCAGTACTTCAGCAACCGACAGTAAACAAATCAGTGGAATAGTTCAGCCTCCTTATTGTGCTGTAAAATCAACTTATTCCACCACAAAAATAGACAATAAAAGACAGACAGTTTCAACGCGTTCACGCTACCAGCTTCCTTAAAGCGGCGTAGTGCTTCCAGCCTCTGGGCGAGCTTATAGGCCTATTTTTTACCCTTTCGGGGGAGCTACCAATCATTCTAGACGAGCTCAATATTTATTTTACTGCTTCCAACCTCTTTGGGCGAGCTAATTTTACCCTCTCGGGAGCTACCAATCACTCTGGACGAGCTCAATGTTTATTTTACTTCCAGCCCCTCTGGGCGAGCCTAATTTCTTTTAGGTTTCGATTTCGTTTTTACGCAAACCTTTATTATCTCAAAGTAGTCTGTCTTACCTTGGCGCTGGTTTCTTCAGATGCACCTGATCAGCCCCTGACGGTGCGGACCGCTTGTAAAACGTTGACCAAGACCCGAATTCACGCTCTTGGGTTTTATCACACACCTAGTGCGTGAGCTGCCGGCAGACTTCAACGTGGGCTTCTCGCACCGACGGGACCTGGTGAGGCGCTTCTTATGGGAGCTGCTTTAAATAGGCCGTCCCATCCGGCTTCGAAGGACCAAGAAATGTTGGGGGAAAATCCCAAATAGAAGGCTGCCAAGTAAAACAGAGACACAGTGAGACAATATAATCAATCACATGTACATGGGTGAACGTCTCGAGAGAGAGTCACACAGTACTCTTCTTTATTGCAGGTTATATAGGCATATTACACAGCAGACGGAGGCAGTCTCCGCCTGTTCTCAGAATATAGATTGCTTAACTGACAAATGCATATCTTGCTAAACATTCTGTCCATACTATACTAAACGTCTGCTTAAGAGGAACTTTCCGTTCTTCTTTACACAGGAACTTGTCTTCACAGGCATTTGATAAAGCATAGACAAGGCTTCATGTTTATCAGGGTGAATCATCATTCAGAGTTTACACAATTACAAGCAAAGCATATTTGAAGAATAAACAAAATCTTTTCACAACCTCATTAAGACTTTTGGCAGAAAGAAGATGCAGAGGTAAGTTAATTTTATGACATGAATCAGTGATGCACATTTAAAACACACTTTAACTGAAATGCAGCAAAAATTCAAACTGCTGTGATAATGCAGGGACATTAATGTGACTAACAAAGTGTCTGCTTATTTTATTTGTTCTTTAAAAAGCATCAGAATCGTTAGCTAATGTAGCTTAAATCACTGGTATATTGCAAGTTACCAGCCACGAAGATAATGGACTTTATCATTTTACTTTGTTAAAGATTTCTGTTACTATTCTGGTTGAACTTCAGTGTTTGTTTACAGCTACAGATCAAGGTAACAGCAGATCAAAATGATGTTACCTGTCATTGTCCAGCATCAGCCTGTATTCAGTTTGAACACTGGTATAAACTGATATGGATCAGATTATGTCTTCTATTCACTGTATTATTTAACTTTAGAGAGAGGACAGAGAGATCGTACAAGAATGGGAAGACTGAGGGAGCAGACAGTGAAGTTAGCTGGAAAACAAAAGTTATTTTTCACAGAGTAGTTTTTCATGTGTTTCATGGATGCTTTGTTTTCCAGTAGCAAACTTAAAACCTGCCAGTGGACATTCTAAACAGAGCATATTGGTGCGAACAGCAGGATTTTACAGGATTCACTGTAAACTTGGCTGAACAGGATGGCTGCCATTACAATGATGTGATGGAGTACAAATCTGTTCTCCACTCATGAAACTGGGGTCCATGATGCCCTGTGCTGTGTATGCATGATAAAAGGGTTCGATGAATTCAGAGACTTTAATACGAAACAACTCTTTTACCAGTTTGCTTCGTGTACTGGTCTGTGAAGTGGCAATGTGATTTTCCAGTGTCTATACTGAATATTGATACTTTAAGTGTTTGATGATTTGGTGGACTCCCTTTATATGATTAAAAGACTGAAATAATGTTTCTCATCTTATCTGATTTGCCACAAATAGTTCTTTAACTTTGCTAACGAGTCTTTGCCTCGGGTTTGGTAACTAAAGGCTCCACCCTAAAACAGGTGGATTAGATTAAAATCTCTGATTATTCACTCTGATTCACTTTTAGAGACCTAAATACGTCATCCAAGTAATTAATTTGCTTCTGAATGTTACATTTTAATGTGTATCCAACTGAATTGAGGTTTGCAAATGTGATAATGGTTAATGACATTTGCAAGCAGCATATTATCTTAATATTAGTTACAAGGCTCTGTATGTATGCCATTATGACTGGGAGCTGAGCCCCTCTAAAAGTCTAAACCCAGAATCGCCCCTGTTCTACCACATGAAGTCTTGCCTCCATAATTTTGATTTGGAGGCTTGTTGGACCAACGTTTCCTTTTATTTATTTATTTTGCTCTTCGTGTGAAATGACAGTGGCATTAACCTACTACTGTAATTTTGTTAGTCTTCATAAACTTTATATAATCAAAGCAAAAATAAGATCCCCTGTTTCCTGTTTCTCCTGTTTTATTGGAGAACAACTAAGCTGTTTTGTGAAAGAGAGCCTACTGCCCTGTAATCTAAGGATAAGTGGGAGAAGATGGTTGGATGGAAGCTTGCCATGTTTGAACTTCAGCAGTGTGTCTTGACCATTTCTACATGCCTGAATGGATTAGATTGCTGCCATGTGATTGGCTGATTAGGTATTTGCATTAATGAGCCGTTTAACAGGTGTACCTAATAAAGTGTCTGGTCAGTGTATATGTATAACCTGTTTTCCTTTTGAACCACTGAGGGGAGCACTTCACCACAGTTTTAGTCCTTGTAGTGTCAATAAAACACTCTGTGTTTGTGCTCTGGTTACATTTTATTTTATGTTTTCAGTCTAAAGGTAACCAAACAACACAGAGAGACAATAGAAACTTTAACCTACAAAAGATCTGAGCAGCATGATTCATAAACTAAATATACTTCTGTATGGAAACAAAGGCAGAAACACCCAGTCTCTCTCCCCGCCCCCTTACATCATTATTTGGCAGACTTTACTTTCAGTTGTGTTGATAACATCAGTGGGTCATTTTAACCCAGATATTAGTGACGTTGGCACTGAGGATGTTTTTCATTGGCTGGATGATGCAGCTTTGACCTCAGCTTTGGGTCTCCATCCAGACCCACATAGATAATAAGATATTAGCTGTTAGATTATCGAGAGATCACCATGAAACTGTTTATTTTTCTGTTTCTCCTGGAAATACACGGCACGGTGGGACGTGACTTAGACATTTAAATCACTTATAGTAAAGCTTTTTAAACTTTAGTTTGCTAAAAAGGACATATTTAAGATTATTTAAAAAAAAGGCTATTAATAGGTGCGTTTGGTCATTTTTCATTAAAGACCATTAATATCTCTGCTGGTTCTGTGAAAATTGCTTCAGGAGGCATGATTAGCATCACTTTCAAGTCCCAAACACTAAAAAAGGTTTTTTCATTCACACCAATGTGTCAGTGACATCAAAGGACTTCCTGATTCCTGCACAGTTCAGGGTGTGTCAACAACATCACTAACAGTGATGCATCATCTTTTTTTAAATCACATCAATTTAGACTCTCAAAACAAAAATAAAATCTGATATTTTCTAATTTGGCAAAATTTGCAAAGTGTTCCTTTGCTTCCTCCCACCATCCAAAGACATGCACTTAGTGAGGATAGGTTAATTGATTAATCTAAATTGCCCGTAGGTGTGAATGTGGGAGTGAATGTGAGTGTGAATGATTGTCTGTCCCTGTGTGTTAGCCCTGTGGCAGACTGGCGACCTTTTCAGGGTGTACCCTGCCTCTCGCCCTATGACAGCTGGGATAGGCTCCAGCGCTCCCCATGACCCTGAAAAGGATAAGCGGAAGCGAATGGATGGATGGATAGTTGAAAAATGCACTAAAAGCTGAAACAGCAATTTTTTCTTACAGTGACTCACTCTCTGAGATATTTCTACTCTTCTTCCTCTGGAGTCTCAAACCTTCCAGAGTTTGTAGCTGTTGGTTTGGTTGATGATGTTCAGATGATTCACTATGACAGCAACACACAGAAAGCAGAGTTTAAGCAGCAGTGGATGGAGAAAGCTGCAGAAGATGATCCAGAGTACTCAGCACGCCAGACTAACAGGCTCATGAACACCCAGCAGGTCTTTAAAGGCAACATCGACATTTTGAAGCAGCGATTCAACCAAACTGGAGGTTTGATTCTGTTTCACTTTTTTACTCTTAAAATGAAGCTTTTTATTAACCCAGCTGCTGACACTGAATAAAATCTCTCCAGGAATTAAAGATGTTTTTTGTTACAAACATAAGCTAGCTTGTTAGCGTCCTTCATGGATGCTGACCAGCCAAATCTAAAAAGTTGATTATGTGTATTTATGAAGTTTTTGATGAAGATCTTCAACCAAACTGAAATATCCCATCTGTGGGCAAATATCAACTATTTCCTGCCTCTCTTGGTTTCAGGTGTTCACATTAACCAGCTGATGTCACAGCTGAAGTTAACAGATATCATCAGAGGCATGGATCGTTCCAGTAATGCAGGCTGTAATCACCAAACTCCAGTGGGTCAAAGACAGATCTGTTTCAGGTGGTCTGAAGAACTATCACACCAAGCTTTGTCCTGAGTGGCTGAAGAAGTACGTGAACTATGGGAGGAGCTCTCTGATGAGGACAGGTAAAACCACATGACCTGATTTATTGTAATACACCACTTTCATTTCATGTTACTCTCTAATGATGAGGCCACATCCTGATCTTCTCATAAATTTATTACCACTTTATCACATTTATCTTTTTTCCTGTCCCAGTTTCTGTTTATTTTACTTTTCCAAACCATCACCACAGCTGTTTACAGCACTCACTTCACTTGTGTACTATTCCCCCATTCTTTAAACGGCATTTATATTTGTTTGTCTAAGACATTCAAAATACATCAAATGGAAATGGTAAACTTAGCATGCTGTTATGAACTGTGATTTCGATTTATTTTTTTAACTCTCTAGATCAGGGGTCTCAAACTCACGGCCCGCAGGCCATTTGCGGCCCACGTCACCTCTACTTGCAGCCCACATATTGATGTGAAGAAATATTTTTTTTTAATTATTATACAAAAAAATGATTTAATACGACGGCAGAGTGTTACCTTTAAGACTGTAGCCTCATGGGCGGTGTAGTCCTTGCTGCAGGGAGAACGTGTGGGACCGCCCCTCCCGCTGTGTGTGTGTGAGCGTGAGGGAGGGAGAAAAAGGAAAGTCGAAAAGTACGAGCTGTCACCGAGCAGAAACGGGAGCTGGAAGCATGTAAATATAAAAATAACCACTGCAGCCAAAAAGAGTGCCTGACGAGCCCAGTTGTAAGTACGCTATTAAGACTCGGCTGTACACTGTGTTCGTGTTTTCCTCTGAAACAATAAAGTTCTGCTGGAGCAGCCTTTCAACGCCTCTCTGTCTCTCGCTAGCAAAGTTAACCCAAACAGTAAACCTAGTTCCCGGCTACGAGCCCAACACGTATTAGCCAGAGGTCTCCTTACCACGGGTCGGAGCCGCGGACCTGGCCGAGATAACAAGAGAGTGCAAACATGTTGAGGGCTGTGTTAGTTCAGTGAGAGATTTATTTGGAAAGAAAACAATTTTCACTTGCATTTGAAAACTAATGTGTACACTTATGCCTGCATTTTTATTTTGTTAAATACAAACAAAATTGTAGCAAAAGTGCTGGAAAGTATCTGGCCAGAAAGAGCTGTTTATTTGGTAGTTCAATGAAACTACTGTACTATACTGCTGAGTGACTGTCTTCTGCTCGTCAAATACATTTCATTGCAATGTTGACCCTGTGCTAACTTGCATATGACAAATGAAACTGAAAGGCTTCAGATAGTTAAGAGTGAGAAAAATATTGCGTTCATGTTTGCAATTTTGTCTTGTTACACAATATTTGGAATTAAATAAAACAAACAAAACACTACATTTTAGGAAATATTAGAGGGTGTTTTCGTGTTTGTTTTTTTGTACTACTTGGACACAAAAGTGGGCCTCCAATGAGATGACGGTGCCAGAAGTGGCCCGCGGCTCATTTGAGTTTGAGACCCCTGCTGTAGGCACTTACAGAAGTCCATATGACACATTTTATTTTAACATGCAGACATTAATGTAGCACACAGTCCTGATAATTATTGCAGAAAAAAAATAAACAAAAAAACTGTACAACAAAATGCATCTTTGTACTTTCCTACTTCCTCCAAGACTCCATATTAACTTCAGTCCAGTCCTTACCTGTTTTATCAAAATTTCCACATTATTAAGAAGTTGAAATGTGTGGGGTGCGGTCATAAACACTCAGGGACTCAATGCAGAGTTACAGAACTTGCACAGTTTTGGCACACTGTTCACTCACAAGTGCCAAAACTCAGCTTTGCCAGCTACCTGTGCCAATTATTCACTCATTCTGATCTCTCCATCTCATTTGAAATAAAATAAACACAATTTTCAGTAAATTACGTGCTACAAACTTTAACAAATAAAGTTGATGAATTTAAATGGTGCGTTCTCAAGATATTAAACCCTGAAAGGGAAAGGGCTACATATATATGCATATTTCTTTTATTCACTAAATAGACAATGCACATTTTTAGTAAATCCCAACACTTTACATTAAGTTTTTAGAGACATGAGGGTTTTTTTGTTTTGTTTTTTTTACTGGTACTGACTGTTGGTAAGTCTGGTCTGTAGTTATCCATTTTGAGATTCAGAAGACTGAAACACCTTTTGACTGTGTGAGTTTGTGCAACTACAGAAAGTGATCCAGATGCAAAAAATAAAGTAAAAGCTGAGAGACTGCATGATATTAAACTGGCTCAGTATTTCTCTTCTCTTGTTTCGATAGGAGACAAGTGACGAGCAGAAGATAATGAAACTTCAGTATGATATAATAATAATACATTAATATACCATAGAAAACCACTCAAAAATTGTCCAAATGTTTTTAACCCTAGTCTCCAGGATTTCTTTTTATGACAGACAAAGGGAGAGAGAGATGGCTGATGTGATGGAAAGAATGTGCTCAGTGTGAACCTGCATTCATCTGTGAAGAGCACAGGGCGCCACAGTGGCAAAGTTGCCAATTTTGGTGTTCTCTGGCAAATGCCAAATGTCCTGCACCCACCTGTGGATGTCGGGCCCTCATGGAGTCTGACCATTTGAGCATACACATGCACATTTTTGGCCTGCTGGAGGTCATTTTGCAGGGCTCTGGCAGTGTTCCTTCTGTTCCTCCTTTGCACAAAGGCAGAGGTAGCGGTCCTGCTGCTGGGTTGTTGCCCTCCTACGGCCTTCTCCATGTCTCCTGATGTACTGGCCTGTCTCCTGGTAGCGCCTCCATGCTCTGGACACTACACTGACAGACATAGCAAACCTTCTTGCCACAGCTTGCATTGATGTGCCATCCTGGATGAGCTGCACTACCTGAGCCACTTGTGTGGGTTGTAGACTCCGTCTCATGCTACTACTGGAGTGAAACCACAGCCAGCATTCAAAAGTGACCAAAACATCAGACAGAAAGCAAAGGTACTGAGAAGTGGTCTGTGGTCACCACCTGCAGAACCACTCCTTTATTTCCACCTGTTGTCTATTCCATTTGCAACAACATGTGAAATTGATTGTCAATCAGTGTTGCTTCCTAAGTGGACAGTTTGATTTCACAGAAGTGTGATTGACTTGGAGGTACATTGTGTTGTTTAAGTGTTCCCTTTATGTTTTTGAGCAGTGTAGATTAAAAATATATTTTTTTTAAATTTAATATACTAGCTATTTTAAATGAGCAAAACACAACGAAACAGTTCATTAAAACTTTAAGGACAGAGACGATTTCATAGGATGATGGCACTAAAAACAGTACAAACCAGTTAAACAGCAAATATGTGGAATAATGGTGGCAGGTACAGCTAAAGGTTTATAAAAACTTAAGTGGGCCTGTCCATTGTGTTGCATATTCCACATTTCATACTAAATTTTAATTACTAAATACTACATTTGTGTAGCATCATGCTCTGCAAGAAATGCTAAATGCTTAAACTAAACCTGACCTGAAAAAAATGAAAACTGCTGCTGATTTACTCAGCGTGAGTGTGTTTAGTATTAGATGAGTCAGGTAGTACTGAAGGTTCACAGAGTGGAGAAGAAATTTGTCTTTAGGCTCTATGTTAAACCATAAGAATGCTTTTTGGATGGTTTTCATGTGAAAGTGTCTATGTTAACTCTAAAGTTTAATCAACTAACCTAGTGTGAGCACTTCTGTTTGAAAGAGTTTCTGCCAGAAAATTTCTCCCACTGCTGTCTTTTGCAAAGCTGTGACGTCACAACAAGCTGGCTGGTCATTTTCAATGATGGTCATGGAACAAGAGTGATTATTATATTAATTCATTATGATTAATAACACCAACACAGCGATAAATACAGTGTAAGGCTGCATGTATGTGGACAGGTCAGCAGTCCACCACAGGCTGACTCTGTGATAGTTTGATGAGTTTCAGTCAAACAGTAAGTCTGTTACTAAAGCACATTAGATGTAGGTTCTCAGCACCTACATCTAATGTGAGCATATTTCACCAAGTCCAACAAAACCTTTCTGTACTGCTTTAAATGTGTTCCTGCTTATCTGGATGTTCAGTGCTGAGAGTCAGTCACCCAGACTCAGACCTCTGCACCCTCCAAAACAAAAGCAACTTCAGCTGATCCTGCGACTGACTTCAGGGTACAGATCTCTAGTGGTGTGCGGATCGATATTGAAATATCGATTCTTCCGATACGAGTAAATTATGTTCTAGAATCGATTCTCATATTAAAATATCGATATTTTAGCACTTTGGGGTAAATTTGAAGTTTATTATTAACAGGAACACAGTGGAAAGAAACTATATCATTCGGATCGTCTAAATTGGAAGGAACTACTTCCTCTTATGCCTTTCATAGTCATGTGCGAAATACAGCTGTATAAATGTGTCCAGCCCCTTGGCGTGCGCACTCACAACAATGGCTGACCGTAAACGGAGTCATGTGTGGACGTATTTTACATATTCTGTGATATGATTTACAGTGTAAATCATATCACAGAATATGATGAGCTTATGTTAAGGCGAACTGAAGAGGAGGAGAGGGACAGGTGCTGCTAGGGCGAGACTCTCGCAGAGTCCTTTAGTGCTGCAGGCAGGCAACATGTTCAAATAGCGCACAACTTCAGGTTTTCTATTTCTATATGATAATTCTGCATTATTAAGCAATAAGAACAAGTAGTCTGATGTCCTGTAATCATTATGAAGCTATATTATTATATTATTATTACAATTACATAATACAATTATATATTGTATTATGAAATACAATGAAAAATTACGTTTTTGTACAGAGTATCGGTATCTGATCAGTATTGTCGTTACCACCCTGAATTTTACTTGGTATCTGATCGGAAAGCGTTGTACGTTGTAAGCGTTGCGTTGTACCATCATCCTACACTGTATGTTCGGTCCATCAACCTGCCTAATTTATTTGTGTCTTTAGTTTAGTTAGTTTTTTCCTTGTTCATCAATAAAGCTGTTTTTTAAGTTTACGTTTTGTGTCCTGGAGTCTGAATATTGGATCCTTTTCCTGGTTTCCTGCACACAGCACATGACAAGGAATTTAAAAAATGTGGGATTTTATCACAGGACAAAAAGGGCCTGTGTCCGGAGACATCTAGCAGTATACAAATTTGTGAATCTGTCATGTATCAATAATCTTTATGGAGAGAATATGGGGAGTTTAGATCAGTCACAGAACATTATATGGATATTATATGGGAATGAATATTATAAAATATCTTGTAAAATACAAGATATACATCCCAAAGATCACAGATCTGGCAAAAGGTCTTTAAAGATTTGTCTGCAAACATTTTATATAATAAAAGAAAATCTGCTTATAGCTCCAATGGCAAATTGGCAGGCCTTCATGTCAAAATATCAAGGGTCAGACACAGATCCTTCAGTGGAGTGTTTTTTGTTTGTTTGTTTTTTAATCTTGTCCTGCCTGGCAGCTTTTGCAATCAGAATAATGAACTGAATGGTGGTGCCAAACCCATTTTGCTTTTCCAAGGTCAGGTCTACAAACACTCTATTGGCTCCTCTTGTTCATGTGTTTCTTTTATCTGTTTATTTATTCATTTGTATTTGTGTTATTCAGTTATTATATTATATGTGGTATAGTGTGTCTAAGGCACGAGAGAAAAAAAGGAAAGAGGGAAAAATCGAGAAAATATAATAAAAGGGTAGAGTACAAATAGAAAAGCACAATGTACCGCAAGCTGCTGCACCTGTAAAAACCCCCAAAGATACAGCACCTGGAACAAAAAACACTGCAAATGCACAGATAAACAAATCAATAACCTTCTTGTGGTGAGTGTGTGAGAGAGAATACATGTGTCTTTGTCATAAAGGTACTTTAAAGGCACTGGTTTAGCTCAGTGGGATGAGCAGGCGACCCTGTTTTATGGCTGAGAACGGCAGGTCGAGTCCGACCTGTTGCCTCTTGCCACATCTCTCTCTCTCTCCCTGGCTTTTGTTTCAGTCTTAACTGTACCTTAAGGGCGGAACCAGAAAAAGGCCCCAAAAACAAATGTACTTAATTAAATTAAAGTCTGGAAGCCACAATAATGCCCCCAGGAGCCAGAGGCAAACAGAGATGGAACCAGGACAACCGGGCCATCCACAGCCCCAAGAATACTGAAGACCTGAGGCCACACATCTCGGCTACCTGCACGTCCATCACAGAGTAACAGAACCAGCTGACCTCCCTAATATTAGACAAGATCAGGCACCCAAGAACCGCCGGCTTTGCTGGCTAGTCTAACAAAAACAGGGTCTCCTTTCTCATAAGACTCAGGATACAAAGTCAAAAATGCGTTAATCAGTTAGATTTGTAAGAAACATTTACTGGGTATAATATGTTTATTTCTGGCTAGTGAACTAAATTAGGAGTTTTCAAAGTATTTTAGTAGTTATGATAATAGCTTTTCTACTTTTATCAAATGCTTTTGAGAAGTTTAACTAGCGAGTGCTATGGCAGTAATGTTAAGATAAAGTTAAGAAACAGGTGTTATTGAAAATGCACTGACTCAGTTTCTGGAACCAAAACTTGGTATGAAAAAGCTAATGTCAAACTAGGAGACTTCTGACTGGATAAGTGGAAGAAAATTGATGGTGGATAATGATTTTTAAAATAGAAACTGACCTATAACACGTCCCCATTTGCTATTTTATGCCAACAGCAGCTGTTACTGCTGTCAGAATAGCTTATCATTGTAAATGATAAAGCTGATTATGTTGACTACAACCAGAACCAACCAACAAAAATATGTCAAGATGAATGAACTAAGCCTGGATGAATTCTTGAATTCAGATAAGCCATCCCAGAGCATTTGAAATTAATTGTGTAATCAAGTGGACAATGTCACTTTCTAGAAACCACTTTCTAACATGTATGCAGGTACACAGGGATTTTGTTTTTACGTAAAAAACATGTCAGCTTTGACAATTCACTTTTCATATCCTTATAAAGGAATAAGGAAAGGACCACAGAGAGTAGCGTGCTGATCTCAGCAAGTGACTGTAAGAAACATGAGCAATCTGACAGCTCCCCAAAATGAAGCTAAAACATCTCCAAAACGTCCAGGTCATAAGCTCTGATTCCTCCATGTTAGCCAATCCATCTGGGATCAAACCAGGGGCAGATCTTCAGAGTGGGGGCCGCCCATCTGCTGTAGAGCCTCTTCAGTAAACCCGAGAAAAAACCTGAGGCCCCGCCGCACTTTAGTAAATTAAATGTGTTAGTAAGCTGTAACTGACGTCATTAGCTAAGACGAGCTGTTGAGGAAAGCCTTGCTCATTAACTGGTCAATGCATATGAATGAATTTACCCTGACTAGAGAAATCACTGTGAGCTTGAAAGTTAATTAAAATCAGCTGGAATGTAAATGTGTCTGCCTTCTGAGCTTCTGTTGTTTAAATGTGCTATAAACTATAAAGAATCCATTTTTCATAGTACATGTTTGACACATATTTTTTCATTTAAAACAATGATAACATTAATAAATATAATTAACATTACTATATATACTATAAGGATAGAAACAAACCATGGATCCATTTGCATTAGTATTGATCTAATACTGATATCGATCCAAATGTTGATACTATTGACATTTGGATCGACCTGTCCACCTCTAGTGCAAACAGCAGCATGTTTCAGTGTGTCTCCACATCAGTGAGGACAGTAACACCAAATCAAACGACCTTGCCCTTCATTAATCCCTCATTAATGGCACATTTAACAGTTTTAGCTGAAGATGAATTTCTGAGGATTGAAAATGTTAAATGCCCGGATTCTTTCTTTTTTAGTGCTCTTTCAGGCCTTTACTGCAGGAGCTTTTAGGTGTTGTTTGCAGGCCTTTCTGTATGAAGTTTAGTCTTGTTATGGCCCGTCTAGGCACGGCCAGACCACAACATAAAGGGTGATCCATCCCCGTCCAACCCCAAGCAGCACGTCACACATTAATACTTTGTGACAGTGATTTATTTACAGTGAGTGCATTTAAACAAAGGAAGGGAGCATATCATAACTTCAGGGTGAACCCAAGGCCAAAACAACAAACAAAAGGTAGCCTATCTCAGGAATAACCACAACTTACCTACTCAAAAGAACTAAACCAAACGACCATCACTTTCCTCCCTGCCTAACAAAAACAGGAGAAAACTGATCAAAATAAAAGGCGGTCCACCCCTACATGCTCTGGATGCACCAACCACGGAGGAGCACCTGCACACTCAAATTTGCATATGATTACGATCCCAGTCGTAACAGTCTTCAACAAGTGAAATGCATGCTGAGTTGCGTTAAATTCAGGTGACTGACTTGGCCGTTCGAGACTATTCCACTTTGCTTCAAGCCTTGAATGCCATTTGTATCATATTTGATCAAGGGCGTAGATTTGGCATGGACGGAAGGGACATGTCCCCACCAATATCCAGCGATTATTGAATTGTCTCCAACAATAATTTGATCTCTTCGAGTAAAGAAAAACAAACCCGATAGAAAGAAAAAAACGATCTCTCAACGTCTCATTCACCCAGCGGTGCAGAAAGAGTTAAATTACGGTCTCTACTGAAGTCCTACCTCATGTGACAAATATGGCCAATGTGATTGGCTGTGCCTTTCAGGGAGCTCTGTTTAGTTTTAGCAGCAGCAAGCCTGCGCTGCGAGGACCTGCAAGGAGGAGAGGAGGATGGCAGCACAAAGCAAGAACCTGGATATAAGAAAGTATTTTTCAAAGAAGCCTGTAAGTCACTTAAAGTCACGCTCACTCATAAAATGTGTCCATCATAATAACGTTACAAGCTATGCTAGGCTTTGGCCCACATCAGTCTAAAATTGTATGCAAGTATGAATAACGTGTTTTGGAAACTAACTGCACAACAGGCAGCTCTATTAGTTATCTCAGTCTCGGAGTAGCATTTCTAATTTTGATTGAAAGTGTCAGAGAAACCGGCAGCCTCGAGCAAGCCAGGATATTAGTTTACAGAGGCTGTTAAAATTATATGTCTAACGTTAAAATGTTGGTGACACAATAATTTCATCCTAATGGCACTGACATATTCATAGGGTTAATTTTTGAGACAATATATCATGAGGTAGTCATGATTTTGCAAATATTATAATACCTTGTAGTGCAGTTTGCACAAATTGTTTTAAAAATGCACTCACCCTACAAACATTACTGATGAGTCAAGATCTGCACAAATTGACACAAGCACTGAAGCAGCTACACATTTTATTCTTATTGTCATGTATGTCCTATTTGTCAGGTGACAGAAGAACCAACTCAAAGCTCAGAGAGTAATGGTGACACAAGATCACAGGTGAAATTGGATGATGACTTGTTGGTTCATGACTGTATTTGAAGCACGTGTGACTGCATGTATTTGGGATGTCTCACTGTTATTTATCAGGTGACAGAGGCAGCTCTGCCATGTTGTAGCTCAGACAGAGGTGAAGAGGCGAGGTCACAGGTGACTGACTGATGATGTGGTGCTATAGATTAACTAGTATTTATTATCATGACAATTGTTAGGCTGCTGATGTAAACTGATTTATTAGTGTACATTTGACAAAGAATCTGAATTGACATGTCTCACTTTTTATATGGCACGAATCAATGTGTTATTTTATCAGGTGGCAATATGTCCTAGTGCAGTCAGAGGGGAGGAGCCAGGGCCAAAGGTGAAGCACATCAAGCACAGAATAATAATTTTGAACTGAGGATAAAACACAGGTGCTGAGGATGAAAGAAGCTTCAGTGCTCTCAGAAGACTAAAAACATGGCTATGGTCAACAATGACTCCAATGAGATTAAACAATGCTGCTGTATGCCATGTCCACCAGGAGAGACTGGACAGTATCGATGTAAAACAAATATGCCAGCAGCTTATCTGAGTTAACGAGAGGAGAAGGCATGTGTTTGGCTCCTTCACATAGTGGACATTGAGTTGTTGTGTGGGGCACCAGTAGTCCATGTCTGTTGCTGTAACAGTAGTTCATGTTTAGAATAAAAAATCCCAGCTCACTGAGTTAATAGGGGCAATAGTGCCTAAAATGTTGCATAATTTTGCTGAGAGATCTTTTACTTTGTGGTAATCTTAGATGAGTAGTTTTATGGACACCAACCAGCAGGTCATTGTATCAGAGATGTTGGTGTACTATAACTGAAGTAATGTTCTTAAGTCCTTAAAGTCATATTCATTTATTGTCATGACTGTATTTGAAGCTATTTTTATTTTTGTATGAGATCTGATTTATATGGAATATGGCTGAAGTAAACTGAAGCCTAAAATACTTAGTCAGTCATTTGTTTAATAGTAATTTAACATTAAATAATTCACATATAAAACTATGACTTGTAATTTTAAATGGTTTAAAAGCATGTAGAATAGCATATGTAGGCAAGTATATTTCTCCTTTTTTTTTATCAAGAAGCAAAGACAAAAAGGGAAAAAAATAAACAGGGCAGGGTTCAGTGGTTGAATCATCCGTCCCCACCAATGCCAAAACCAAATCTACGCCCTTGTATTTGATGCAAACGTTTCTTAAAGGAAAAACGGTACAAACATGTTCTGTAATTGCAAAATGTTATGGACAAAACTCTTTTGTTATGTAAAATTATTTTTTAACAAAAAAAATAATTGCCAAATGTTTGCCCAAAATGCCCAATGTTTCAAATGTGACAACATATGTAATACACAACATGATATCGCAAGGAAAGTTTTTGTTTGTTTGCTTTGGCTACATGTTTTCCATCTGTATTATCAAATACCAGATTATTGGTTGAGCTGGATTTGAGCAGACAGTGTTTCTCTAAACACCTCAGAAATCATTCGGCTGCTTCTGTCCTGTGTCACATCATCAATAAACACTAGTGTTTACTAGTACACTGCCATAACTGTATAACTTTCTACAGGACTGAATATAACATCAATATGTAAAAGTCCAGAGCCTCTGTGCTTTATCTGAGGACGATGTGTTGTACACAAAGCAAAGGTCTCCATCACACTTTTCATAAACTGTTTGGTTTGTCCATCTTGTCAAACCAATAATGAAATAATAATAATAATAATGATAATAATAATATAATAATAATAATAATAATAATAATAATGATAATAATAAATGTTGATCATTTATGCACAATGTATTAAGTTCAGAAATGAGAAAAATCTCTTTCAAAAACCTTTCTGTGCAAACAAATGTTTAAAATTACCTGTAACTTCTCTCTCTTTCCTTTAAGGATCAAAAACCTTAAATGGGTGTGCACCAGTCACCTCTCATACCCACAGTGAGGTTTTGAGGAAAATTTAACACTGCCAGCTTCACACAGATGTACAAATGTAAGTGTGTTCAAGTCCCAACAAACAAACAAACAAACAAACAAACAAAAAGGCAGGTATAAGGTGGAAACCCAGATGTCCCAGCTCTACACTCATTTCTGTACAATGGGAGGAAGTCGAGCCAAGTCATCCGTCTTTTATATAGTCGTTGATCTCTGCTGAAGCTCTGGAGGCTAAAGGTGTTTATTAGGAAAAGCCATCTAGGGACAACTTTCTATTTTAACTTGATAGATTAAAGTGAGAATACTACTCTGGATATATTTTAATTATTAGCACTTCATAAGAAATGACTCATGCTTGTGTATTTTTTCTTCTTTCCCCATAAGGCTTTATGCAGTCTCAGATCACAGCAAAGAATTCCAAGTCTGTGATTAGAAACTTATGCAGATGTCTTTGCAGTTCGACGCTGGAGTGTTAAGTATCAGTTTTAACAACAACTACATTTGTTCTCTGTGATTTGCCTGTAAGGTATTATTTGTGAAATGTTTAGTAAGACTTGGTTACAATTGGGCTGTAAAAATAAAAAACAGCTAATAGTGGATGTTTATATAACCTGAATTCCAGAAAAGTTTGGACAATCTTTTAATTTGAACAAAATGAAAACTAAAAGACTTTCACAGCCAATATTTTATTCACAACAGACCATAAATGACATAGAGGTTTAGAAACTTTACAGTTTAATTCACAAAATGAGCTCATTTCCAATTTGATACCTGCTACAGGTCTCAAAAAAGTTGGAATGGGTGCAATAAATGACTGAAAAAGCAAGAAATTTCAAAAAGACTCAGCTGGGTGAACATCCAGCAAGTAATTAAGCTAACTGATATCGGGTCTGTAACATGATTAGCTATAAAAGGGAAATCTTAGAGAGCCTCTCCAGTCCAAACAATGTTACTCAATGTTCTAAGACTTTGCAACTCTCATCATCTACAGTGCATAAAATTATCAAAAGATTCAGAGAAGCTGGAGATTGCTCTGTGCGTAATGGAAAAGACCTTTATTGGATGCGCATGGTCTTCGGGCCCTCAGACAACACTGCATTACTCATCAGTATAACTGTGTCGCTGACATTACTAAATGAGCCCAGGAATACCTCCAGAAACCGCTGTCGGTTAACACAATTTGCCTTGCCGTCTGCAGATGGCAGCTAACACTCTATCATGCAAAAAGGAAATATGAAGTGAGAGCACCACTCAATATTCACTATTTTCCATTTCACACCTTGCAGAGCTATATTACTCCTGACACACGCTTACACAAATCTGAATCAAACACTAACAGCTAGTGCTGGGCGATATGACGATATATATCGTGTGGACGATAGAAAAGTGTCTATCGTGCCATTTGTCTTCTATCGCTTATATCGTTTCTAACCCGAATTTTACAAATTATTACATAAAATATATCATTAACCCTTTACAACCGGTCGGAGCAGGCAAACTCCGTTTTCCTAACTATTTTTAAATCCCTGTAGAACTGTAACCACGTAAGGTAGCGCAATAATGTTTTTTTGCATATGAAACCGTAGGAGTTGTACTTACATCTTATTCCATTAGCTTGCTCTAGGTCACGGTTTCCTTCCACATATAGCTTTGCAAAAATTGCATAAAAGCACTTCCAGCAACAAAACATAATATTCCAGACTTGCAGCAACAAAAACACAATATTCCAGAAACAGGCTTTGCCGATCCGATCAGCTGTTCATAACACTTCCTACATTGGAATATAAGTCAGCGCGAACTATCGCATGTCCGCCATTACCTGTCTGAAACCGGAAGTGACGTCATTTTCGCGGAAAATGTAGTTTTTAAGCTTTAAAGTCTATGTTGGTATTTTTAAAAGTCATGTTTGACTTTATGCTTTTCTGTATCGTTTCTGGGATGCTTAGAAGTCAAATTGCACTGTTGTAAATAGTTTATTTTGATGCACATGCTGTGTGTTTGCAAATTTGCATTTATTTATTTTCATTTTCCTGTAGTATATAAAAATTTGTGTATCTCAAAACTAAAACTATGAAGACACTCAAAATAAATAAATGTAAAGATAAGCTCTGGCGGACTTGGTTCTATGGTAGGTCTTAAAGGGTTAAATAGCCTGTGCAAATATATTAGTGTTGTCTTCTCACTATACATACTCTTAACTTTATGCAAGAGAAAATAAAGTATAAAAATGATATTTTTGCAAAGAAACTCTGTCTTGTGGTTTCGCAACATGGTGCTGCTTTACGTGCACCCGGATTTGCGACATGCTTTACAGTAACTCAAAACAAAGACTGCACCCTCTCCACTCGCTGTTTAAAGACTGCATACTTTCCAGATGACCACAGGTCAGGTGGTATATCGTGATATATATCGTTATCGTGATATAAAATAATTCATATCGTGATAAATATTTTTTCCATATCGCCCAGCACTACTAACAGCTATGAAATGAACAGAAAAAGGAATTCATAAGGAGCATTTTGCTTTGCCTCTCCTGCTGGTCCAGTCAAATCTGTATCCAATAAAATCTTTAATGAGGTGAGTCACCGAGTCACTCCCTCTACATCACCTTTGGACACAACGATTCAAACAAACAGTTTGAATCGTGTTGAATCACCTGCAACCGGAAAGCAAAAGTTTGCATTTTGCCCTATCACAGCTATAATTACAGCTCAAATTAGCCTGACAGAAGTTGTTAAAAATGAAATGCGGCATTGTAATGTAACTTGTAATGGTGGTGCAACCTGTAAGTCAAAAAACAAACAGTCTGATTGACTGATGTGATCGCTGCAGACTGCTGTATTAGTATGTTTACATAAGTAAAGAATCTGCAACTGTTTGAGAAAACACTCAAGAAATCACCAAGTTTGCTTTATCTACTCTTAACTCAGGGTGAAGGTATTCAGAGTTTGAACAAACGCTGCTGTTCTAGTTCTGAAAACTGAGTTACCCATCTTAAGGCCTTTGCACAGCAGATGTGTCAAAAATGTGCAAATATTTAATTTGTAAAAAATATCTTGTGGGCTCACCCATTCTTAATGCAGCTATGCACCCCAGATGCATAATTACACAAGACAAATTTGTGGTTTTTATTTTTTCAGATCAGTTTCGGCAGCACGGTGGCACGGTGGTTAGCACTGTTGCTGCACAGCAAGAAGGTCCTGAGTTCAATTCCACCATCAGGCTGGAGTCTTTCTGTGTGGAGTTTGCATGTTCTCCCAGTGTTTGCGTGGGTTCCCACCGGGTACTCCGGCTTCCTCCCACCATCCAAAGACATGCAGCTTGTGGGGATAGGTTAATTGGATAATTCATCAGAATCAGAATACTTTATTGATCCCTAGGGGAAATTATTTTTCGTTACAGTGCTCCATTATAAACAAACATTAACAAAGACAGACAATACACTAACTAAGAATAGCACAATATATACAGGCATATATATACATAAAAGTCACTATATATACATAAAAGTCACTATATATACATAAAAGTCACTTATTAATAAATAGCTGAAAAAGAACATGTGCAAGAAGGGTGTAGCTGTTGCAGTAAACATTGTGTTAAGTGGATGCGTTGTACAGGGAGATGGCCACAGGCAGGAATGATTTCCTGTGTCGTTCAGTGGTGCTTTTCAGTAATCTCAGTCTCTCACTGAACGCGCTCCTGTGACTGACCAGCATGTCATGGAGTGGGTGGGAGGTGTTATCCAACATTGTCTTTATCTTGGACAACATCTGCCTCTCCGACACCACCTTGAGGGAGTCCAGCTCCATCCCCACAACACTACTGGCCTTACGGATCAGTTTATCGACTCTGTTGGCATCTGCGACCCTCAGCCTGCTCCCCCAGCATTCAACGGCATAGAGGATCGCACTGGCCACAACAGACTCATAGAAAATCCTGAGCATTTTCTGGCAGATGTTGAAGGACCTCAGTCGCCTCAAAAAATAGAGATGACTCTGGCCCTTTCTGTAAAGTGCTGTGGTGTTTTTTGTCCAGTTCAGTTTATTGTCAATGTGTACTCCAAGGTATTTATAGTCCTCCACAATGTCAACACTGACCCCCTGGATTGAAACAGGGGTCAAGTGTTTCCTGGTCTTCCTGAAGTCCACGATCAGTTCCTTGGTCTTTGCCACGTTGAGCTGCAGATGATTCTTCTCACACCACGTGACAAAGGAGTCGACCACAGCCCGGTACTCTGTCTCATCATCCCTGCTGATGCATCCAACCACCGCAGAGTCATCAGAAAACTTCTGAAGATGGCAGGTCTCTGTGCAGTGGCTGAAGTCTGTGGTGTAGAGGGTGAAGAGGAAGGGGGAGAGGACAGTCCCCTGTGGTGCCCCTGTGTTGCTGATTACCTTGTCAGACACACACTTTGGGAGACGTACATATTGTGGTCTTCCTGTCAGGTAATCAACAATCCAGGACACCAGAGAAGCATCCACCTGCATCGCTGTTAACTTATCACCCAGGAGGGTCGGCCTGATGGTATTGAAAGCACTGGAAAAGTAAAAAAAACATGACCCTCACAGTGCTCGCCGGCTGGTCCAGATAGGTATAGACACGATTGAGCAGGTAGATGATGGCGTCCTCTGTTCCGAGACGAGGCTGATAGGCAAACTGAAGGGGATCCAGATGTGGTCTGACAATGGGTCGCAGCTGGTCCAGGATGAGTCTTTCCAGGGTCTTCATGATGTGGGAGGTCAGTACCACGGGCCTGTAATCCTGGGGGCCACTGGGATGTGGCGTCTTTGGAATAGGGACGAGGCATGATGTCTTCCACATCACTGGGACCCTCTGCAGACTCAGACTCAGCATAAACAGTTTATGAAAGATTCCACACAGCTGGGGGGCACAGGCCTTGAGGATGCGAGGACTCACTCCATCTGGTCCAGCAGACTTGCCTGAGTGAAGTCTCCTCATTTGCATCTTAACCTGGTATAGGGCTTTGGAGCGTGATGTCACTGGAGGTGGGCCACACCCCCTTTCCGCCACGACAGTAGGCTAAACACAGGATACAGCTTCAGCTATGGTTCGTACGTGTTGTGTTATCAGTTGCAACGTTTGATCACACGATCGTGAAGGCAAGAAGCTGGATAATGGGCTCTCTTTTCATCGTTTTTCAACCTGGAGGCAACGTGAGGGATCCCATGTATCCGATATTACTAAACAAAGACGTCAGGCTTGCATTGCAGCGGTGAGACGAGCGGATCGAGATCTGTGCAATCCCCAGCTTTTTGTTGGTTTGGTCTCCGCATCTTCTTTCCGGTGAGTTCTAAATTAATTCATATCACTATTAAAATGCTTTTAGTGTTATTTTCAATGTGCTAAGGTCATAGATAATGAGATAAAACATGCTAATGTGTGATGCTGCAGAACCACGTCATGTCATCATGTCGACTGAGTAGCTTATGATTTAGCATTATTGCAGGCAAAGCAGCATATGAAATGGATGTAACAAATCCAGACTGGGCACCAACACTGCTCATGGGCCTCTAAAAACATACTAAATTGCTCTCATTCAAGGGCATCGATTTGGCATGGATGGAAGGGACATGTCCCCACCAATATCCAGCGATTATTGAATTGTCCCCACCAATAATTTGATCTCTTCGAGTAAAGAAATACAAACCCGATAGAAAGAAAAAAACGATCTGTCAACGTCTCATTCACCCAGCGGTGCAGAAAGAGTTAAATTACGGTCTCTACTGGAGTCCTACTTCATGTGACAAATATGGCCAATGTGATTGGCTGTGCCTTTCAGCGAGCTCTGTTTAGTTTTAGCAGCGGCAAGCCTGCGCTGCGAGGACCTGCAAGGAGGAGAGGAGGACGGCAGCAAAAAGGAAGTACCTGGATATAAGAAAGTATTTTTCAAAGAAGCCGGTAAGTCACTTAAAGTCACGCTCACTCATAAAATGTGTCCGTCATAATAACGTTACAGGCAATACCAGGCCATACATGCCAACCCTCCCGATTTTTCCGGGAGAATCCCGAATTTCATTGCCCCTCCCGAAAATCTCCCGGAGACACCATTCTCCCAAATTTCTCCCTATTTTCCACCCGGACAACAAAATTGAAAAACCATATCCTAGATTGGCCCAGCCAATTCCAGTTTCCAACAATAGCTGCTACTACTGCAGCTACTTAGTATTAATATTACTCTTATTACTCTTCCTGGGTCGCGAAATAAACTTTTAACATATTTTCAGGCGAGAATGTAGTTGTGTAAACTTCAAATAACTTAAACATGTTATTGTTTGGCCTTTTTCAGTGTTTTATTTGTTCATGAGTAAATCGGTTTGGCTGAGATTAAAGTTATTAGATTAGATTAGATTAGATTAGATTAAATAAAACTTTATTAATCCCTCGGGAGGGTTCCTCCTTGGTTTTCACACAGCTGAATAAATGTCAAACAGAAAACTGATTAAACAGAAGTGTGAGATGGTCGAGAATCTACGCAAGCGTCCGGTTATATTTTATTTTATTTAGACAGCAAGGAGCAGACGGCAGAGGTGACGTAATTATGAAGGCTAGACCCCCCAATTTCACAGTCGCTCATTTCCGGACTACCCGGCTTTCGGAGGACCCGGCCCACTTAGACCTCGAAGGCTGGGTTCTCAGGTGGACGCAGCCTCTGAATTTGGACACCCCCGGAACAGGCTGGTGACATTTAACTTATTTTTTTCCGATAAGTAAACACTGTAAAAACCCCTTTGAATGTCTCCCTAATTCTGAGGTCTCAAGGTTGGCAGGTATGTGCTAGGCTTTGGCCCACATCAGTCTAAAACTGTATGTAACCATGAAAAAAGTGTTGCCATGTCCACCAGGACAGTGTAGTATAGACAGTATAGTATAGACTCCTTCACATAGTGGACATTGAGTTGTTGTGTGGGGCACCAGTAGTCCATGTGTGTTGCTGTAACAGTAGTTCATGTTTAGAATAAAAAATCCCAGCTCACTGATTTGATCGGGGCAATAGTGCCTAAAATGTTGCATAATTTTGCTGAGAGATCTTTTACTTTGTGGTAATCTTAGATGAGTAGTTTTATGGACAAAAACCAGCAGGTCATTCAGTGTTCCCTTAGTACTAATGTATCAGAGATGTTGGTGTACTATAACTGAAGTAATGTTGTTAGGTCCTTAAAGTCATATTCTTTTATTGTCATGACTGTATTTGAAGTTTTTTTTTATTTTTGTATGATACCTGATTTATATGGAATATGGCTGAAGTAAACTAAAGTCTAAAATCAGTCATTTGTTTAATAGTAATTTAACATTATATAATTCACATATAAAACTATGAATTGTAATTTTAAATGGTTTAAAAGCATGTAGAATAGCATATGTAGGCAAGTATATTTCTCCTTTTTTTTATCAAGAAGCAAAGACAAAAAGGAAAAAAAAAAGAAACAGGACAGGGTTCAGTGGTTGAATCAACCGTCCCCACCAATGCCAAAACCAAATCTACGCCCTTGCTCTCATTGTACACTAATCCGCACATAACTTCCAGATGAATCACACACCTGTCATGTGCACTAATTTTATCTTACAGGCTTTTATTATGCAGCTGCAGAGTCTGAAGGTGTGCCCCTTGCAGAAGTAATCGATGAAGATCTGACAGAAGAACAACAACAAAATTACAATGTCATAGCTGTGGACAGCAGTTGTGTTGGACAAGTGGAGGTTGAGGTACCACCTGTAAATGTGGACAGTGGTGATCGGACAGACAGCATCACGGAAGCTAAGCAGACAAAGCATTGTGTGTGCAATGAACAGGGCAGAGCAGAAATAAACACAACACTGCTTGATAAGATTGTTAAGGTTTGCTGTGTTTTGGTGAATATGTGCCCCAGTGTGGTTGTCAAACCAGCGCCAAATGAAACTTGCTCTTGTTGAGTATTCATAAAGCTGTTGTGTTGCATGTGTAGTTCATTGTAAATAATTGTACTTTGTGTGAAGTAGTTTCAATAAAACAGAAAAGAATAGTATACATGTTTTTTTTTTTTTTTATTCTTGATCTGTTCACATGTACTTAGCAAGTACATAAAAATGAAATGCAAACTATTTACATGGCAACACACAGCTGGCATCAATCTTGAACCACAAAATGAAACATTACAGGCTATTTAGAGCAGCACGTTGTTTGGAGAAGTATTTCCCAAGAAGTTCAGGAAGACACACTTTAAGAAAGAAGTCTTGTGCTTGCTTTAAACGTGGTTCCCAGAAATCCACATCAGGGAAGATGCGTATGACAGAAGGTCTCTCTGTGTCCACACAACGAGGTCACAGTGCAGTTTCATTCAGTCGTTGTGAGTGCAGTACCTGAAACACACAAAAACCACTTTTAATAAAAGGTTTGTAATTAACCAAGGCTAATATAGATGGTTTGGCTGTACGTGCAAATCAAAAACTGTAACAAGGAAGTTGTTTAGAAAGTTATCATGTTCAAACCGACTTACCTTTGTCTTAACGACAACGTACTTGCAGCGTGAAGGAATAAAGATGGACAAATCTTGCACCCAGCCGTTCGTGAATTGGATGTGGGCCTCCAGGGATTTATAATTCTTAAACTGGTTTGCTGTGTATGCACTGACTCCACAGACAAGGTATGCGAAGATCGGGATAGGACAAAGGCGGTAGGTCGTCTGGGTTTCCACTCCGCTTCCTTATTTCACACGGGTCCACATTACCGATGCATGCAATTTTTTCAAAGTACCGTCTCTTGGCGTCTGGGCGCAATCGGTCGCAATACAGCCCTTTGTCTGTGGAGTCAGCGCATACACAGCAAACCAGTTTAAGAATTATGCTTATTATTATTAATAAGAACCTTCAGACTCTGCAGCTGCATAATAAAAGCCTGTAAGATAAAATTAGTGCACATGACAGGTGTGTGATTCATCTGGAAGTTATGTGCGGATTAGTGTACAATGAGAGCAATTTAGTATGTTTTAGAGGCCCATGAGCAGTGTTGGTGCCCAGTCTGGATTTGTTACATCCATTTCATATGCTGCTTTGCCTGCAATAATGCTAAATCATAAGCTACTCAGTCGACATGATGACATGACGTGGTTCTGCAGCGTCACACATTAGCATGTTTTATCTCATTATCTATGACCTCAGCGCATTGAAAATAACACTAAAAGCATTTTAATAGTGATATGAATTAATTTAGAACTCACCGGAAAGAAGATGCGGAGACCAAACCAACAAAAAGCTGGGGATTGCACAGAACTCGATCCGCTTTCGTCTCACCGCTGCAATGCAAGCCTGACGTCTTTGTTTAGTAATATCGGATACATGGGATCCCTCACGTTGCCTCCAGGTTGAAAAGCGATGAAAAGAGAGCCCATTATCCAGCTTCTTGCCTTCACGATCGTGTGATCAAACGTTGCAACTGATAACACAACACGTCACGAACCATAGCTGAAGCTGTATCCTGTGTCTAGCCTACTGTCATGGCGGAAGGGGGCGTGGCCCACCTCCAGTGACATCACGCTCCAAAGCCCTATAGGGCTTTGGAGTTGACGTCACGCCGCAGTGCATTGTGGGATCGCGGCGCCATGTCAGTAGGCTAGAAAGCAAAACAAGCGCACAGTGTTGGAGTGTTCGAATCGGAACTGCCAGAACCATGCTCAAAATCAGCGCAAAAGACAAAGGGCTGTATCGCGACCGATTGCGCCCAGACGCCAAGAGACGGTACTTTGAAAAAATTCCGTGCATCGGTAATGTGGACCCGTATGAAATAAGGAAGTGGAGTGGAAACCCAGACGACCTACCGCCTTTGTCCTATCCCGATATCTTCGCATACCTTGTCTGTGGAGTCAGCGCATACACAGCAAACCAGTTTAAGAATGATAAATCCCTGGAGGCCCACATCCAATTCACGAAGGGCTGGGTGCAAGATTTGTCCATCTTTATGCCTCCACGCTGCGAGTACGTTGTTGTTAAGACATAGGTAAGTCGGTTTGAACTTGATAACTTTCTAAACAACTTCCTTGTTACAGTTTCTGATTTGCACGTACAGCCAACCCATCTATATTAGCCTTGGTTCATTACAGACTTTTTATTAAAAGTGGTTTTTGTGTGTTTTAGGTACTGCACTCTCAAAGACTGAATGAAACTGCATTACAGCCATGGGTCATTGTGAGCACCAATGGGAGGGTTGAGGCTGCTCACTGCACATGCATGGCCGGAGTTGCAGAGACCTGCACCCATGTCGCTGCTCTTTTGTTTAAAGTCGAGGCTACAGTGCGTATCAGAGGCACCAGAACTGTAACAGACGAGCCAGCATATTGGGTATTGCCCAGAAATATGACCAGGATACAGCCCGAGGTTGCACATAACATTGACTTCTCCTCAGCAGCTGCCCAAAAACGTGGTCTTGATGAAAACATAAACACACCCTCCTTTTGCCATTGAGAGGCAAAAGGAGGCGATCGCAAAAAAGGCAGATTCCTATTGCAACGCTGGAGGATTTGTCACCATTACTGGATACACTACTGTCAGGTACAAACACAAATCTTTGTTACCGCCGCCAACCACTGTGACCTCGTTGTGTGGACACAGAGAGACCTTGCTGTGATACGCATCTTCCCTGATGTGGATTTCTGGGAACCACGTTTAAAACAAGCACAAGACTTCTTTCTTAAAGTGTGTCTTCCTGAACTTGTTGGGAAATACTTCTCCAAACAACGTGCTGCTCTAAATAGCCTGTAATGTTTCATTTTGTGGTTCAAGATTGATGCCAGCTGTGTGTTGCCATGTAAATAGTTTGCATTTCATTTTTATGTACTTGCTAAGTACATGTGAACAGATCAAGAATAAAAAACAAACAAAGATACTATTCTTTTCTGTTTTATTGAAACTACTTCACACAAAGTACAATTATTTACAATGAACTACACATGCAACACAACAGCTTTATGAATACTCAACAAGAGCAAGTTTCATTTGGCGCTGGTTTGACAACCACACTGGGGCACATATTCACCAAAACACAGCAAACCTTAACAATCTTATCAAGCGGTGTTGTGTTTTTTTCTGCCCTGCCCTGTTCATTGCACACACAATCCTTCGTCTGCCCTTTAGCTTCCGTGATGCTGTCTGTCCGATCGCCACTGTCCACATTTGCAGCTGGTACCTCAACCTCCACTTGTCCAACACAACTGCTGTCCACAGCTATGACATTGTAATTTTGTTGTTGGTCTTCTGTCAGATCTTCATCGATCACTTCTGCACGCGGCACACCTTCAGACTCTGCAGTTGGATAACAAAAGTCTGTAAGATAAAATTAGTGCATACACATAAGGTAAATGTACACCAATATTCCAATGACAGGTGTGTGATTCATTTGGAAGTTATGTAAAGATTAGTGTACAATGAGAGCAATTTAGTATGTTTTTAGAGGCCCATGAGCAGTGTTGGTGCCCAGTCTGGATTTGTTACATCCATTTCATATGCTGCTTTGCCTGCAATAATGCTAAATCATAAGCTACTCAGTCGACATGATGACATGACGTGGTTCTGCAGCGTCACACATTAGCATGTTTTATCTCATTATCTATGACCTCAGCGCATTGAAAAAACACTAAAAGCCTTTTAATAGTGATATGAATTAATTTAGAACTCACCGAAAAGAAAATGCGGAGAGCAAACCAACAAAAAGCTGGGGATTGCACAGAACTCGATCCGCTCGTCTCACCGCTGCATTGCAAGCCTGACGTCTTTGTTTAGTAATATCGGATACATGGGATCCCTCACGTTGCCTCCAGGATGGAAAACGATGAAAAGATAGCCCATTATCCAGCTTCTTGCCTTCACGATCGTGTGATCAAACGTTGCAACTGACAACACAACACGTACGAACCATAGCTGAAGCTGTATCCTGTGTCTTGCCTACTGTCATGGCGGAAGGGGGCGTGGCCCACCTCCCGTGACATCACGCTCCAAAGCCCTATATGTGAACAAGGAGTACCAGTCTCTGCATACGCGTAGGTATCCGTATGTATGTGAATGTGGGTGTGTGTATAGGGCTTTGGAGTTGAAGTCACGCCGCAATGCATTGTGGGAGCGCGGCACCATTTTCGGGGTCAAAATAAACACAGTGTGTTGGAACGACAACTACAAGAAAGATGCTTAAAAGCAGCTTAAAAGAGAATGGACTGTATAGAGACCGATTGCGTCCAGAGGCGAAGCAGCGGTACTTGCAGAAAACAGCGTGCATTGGAAATGTGGACCCGTATGAAACACGGTCGTGGACAGTAGCGGTTTTAGATACGGGCAACACGGGCGGTTGCCCGGGGCGGCATCGTGGTGGGGGCGGCATCACGGGCATCGGCAAAAAAATAAATACAAAATTGCTCGTACTCATGCTGCCAACGACGTCATGCCAGCGCATATTGGGAATGGCATAGGCACCGATCGGTTTTCTATCGCCCATTTGCTGGGAGTAAGGGCGCCCTGCGTTTGCGAGGTGCGCCTGCTGCTTATGCACAGGGAGGAGAGGGCGGGCGGCGGGGATTTTCTGGCTGGCTGGAGCAGCATCTAATAACCAACTCGCAAAATAAAACAAAATAAAAACAAACCAACAAACACGAAAACACCAGACATTATGATACAGACTTATAATTTGCACCGTGTTTTTAGAAATTCTATCTGCGAAAAGTGAGCGCGAGAGCCCTCGAAAGCGCTCTGCGCTGCTGAAGTCAAAGTAAACTTTATTGTCATCTCCGCTACATACAGTCCAGTATATAGAGAGACGAGACGACGAGGCTCCTGTTACAGCAGTGCAAATAAACAAACAATAAATATAAGAAGAGTAAGAAAATAAATATACACTTTAGGACTCAGGGTAAAGGGATCAATAACAATGTAAAATTTATAATTTACAGTTTGATGATTTAAAGTCTCACACACAACCCGTCGAAAGGGGAGGGGGGGCGGCTGCTTCCAAATAGAGCACATTTCATTCATAATGTTGTCAATCCAAGCCCATTATGTATTCATGATCTGAATACTGGGTTGTCCGAAATCCCAGAAATACACCTTAGACAAAGTGAATCTGTGAACTAAGGTGTAGGTCTGTTAGATTATGTTGTGGTGATCCTCGAGTTGAGGGATGAGTGTTCATACTGGAGTGCAAAATTGAAACCAAAGGAAGATGGACAAGAAAAGTTCAAATCCATCAGGTGCTCAGTTTAGAAAAAAGAGAAAAGAAGAGGAGGAGAAACGATCAAAAGATACAGGTAAGCAGATGTGTCATTGGATAATGGCAGGTCATCCTGAAACAATCAGAATACTTTATAATCCCTAAGGAAATTATGTGGGTTACAGTTGCTCCAAGAAGAAATGGTAAAAATAGTAACAGTAACAGACTAAACTCCAAACAATACATTGTGGTACAGATTTTACCCATTTAAGAAATAGCACTAATATATACAGATCACCCAATTATAAATAGGGGATTATAAATAAATAAAATAAAATTAAATAAATAAATAAAATAAATAAAATTGACAAGAATATTACAGAGTAGAAAAGAGTTTGTTTAAAAAGGATGTAACTATTGCAGTGTTTACAGTGTGTTAGATGGAGAAGTTGTACAGGGAGATGGCCAAAGGCTTTTGGATTGTGTTCAGCATAATATTAATTAGCCGTTATCAGTTTATGACGAATTATGATGGCTGTTTGGTAGCCGTTTGCACACTATGCATACTCTCTCTCTCTCTCTTTTCGTATGTGTGTGTGTGTGTTTCTCTGGTGATATTCAGTATCGTTCCGACAACAGTTTTATGTTAATCTACAATCCTTAATATGTTTTACGTGTGTGTGTGGGGGGGGTTGGGGCGGCGGCGCCGGAGGGCGTGTTCGCCCAGGGCGCCAAACAGGCTAGGACCGCCACTGGCCGTGGAGTAGAAACCCTGAAGACCAACCGCTATGGACGTAGCCTGACATATTTTCGTACCTTGTCTGTGGAGTCAGCGCGTACAAGTCGTCATTCAAACAAAGGTAAGTCAGCTCGAGTACTGCGAGTGAAATGTGTTTGAATTTCCCCCGAACATTCAGATTAGTGCAGCATAAATTCATTCATGAGGGGAAATTACAGTGAGAACATGTGGAGGCTGTTAGAGGGATAACACAGTGAGTTCAGTGCATTGATGTGACATTGTCCTGAAGGATTTAGTTATTCTCTATGGTTAAAGAAATTGCAATAATTTATTCATATTTATTATAAATAATTCTAATTATACATCTTGCTTCCATTATTTGTATCCTGTGTCACTAAAAATACATTTTTTAGTTTTATATATTGATTAGTGACCTGCAGAATCTCCTTATCATATGATTCATAGTTGTCCCTTTATGCTTTCTCCATCTTAAAAGTGATGACATCCTTGCATTACATACTTTAGGTAATGCAAGGAGAGAACAGGCAGATTTACACTATAACATGCAGCGTTCTATAGATGGATACATAAAGAAATGAAAAATTACATGTATGTGCTAACTTTCTAAACACTTTGTTACATTTATGATAAAGTAGATAAAACACATTTATGTCGGCCTTGGCTCATAGTTCTTGTCTTTAAATTAACTTTGTCTGTGTGTCGTTCAGGTACTGCACTCTCAAAGACCGAATGAACCAGCATTGCAGCCATGGGTCACTGTGGGCATCACAGGGAAGGTTGAAGGTGCCCACTGCACCTGTATGGCCGGAGTCGCAGAGACCTGCAGCCATGTCCCTGCTCTTCTGTTTAATGTAGAAGCTAAAGTGCGGATCCGAGGCACAAGGACTGTTACAGATGAACCTGCATACTGGGTTTTGCTGGGTAATGTGACCAAGATACAGCCAGAGGTTGTCCATAAGATAGACTTCTCTTCAGCTGCCCAAAAAAAGGCTCTTGATCAAAACATAAACAGACCATCCGTAGTGATAGGTAAAAGGAGCCGTCCTCAAAAAAGAAAAATACACCTGCTACTGTGGAGGAGTTGTCACTGCTATAATGCCATAATGTTTTATCTAGGGGTCTAGATTTATGCCTGAAGTGCACTGCCATGTAAATAATTTGCATTTACTGAATATGTACTGACTGAGTCCCACTGTTCAAAAGTTGAATAAAGAAACAAACTAATTTTTGCCTCTTTTTTTTTTTTATTAAAAACACTTTATAGAACATCACATCAGTTACAGTGTAGAATCCATGTCATTTATAGTTTACAAAAGACAAAATGTTTACACAAAATCATGACAGTGTTTACATGATATCACCCACTACTAACATTATTTACTGTATCTTTTGAAAAAATACAGCAATTTTAACAGCACGAGACTTAATATTTAACAGGAGCAAGTTTCATTTTCCCTGGTTTTACTACCACACTGTTCACCAAACACAGCAAACCTTCACCATCTTATCCAGAAGGGTCACCTCTTCACCCTCACATGGAAGAAGTAATCTGATTGGCATGGTGGTATGTTTGAAGCAGGTCCCTTGTGTAGCGCTGGAACCCAGTCACGATGTTTCATCCATTTCATAGGCTGGTTTGCTGCAATAATGCCAAATAATTAGCAACTCTATAAATAGAAGGTAGTTCTGCAAAATCCCACAGTAGGATGTTTGTTCTAATTTGCTATGACCACAGACTGCATCGCAAATAAAACTAATAGGCTATAAAGAGTGATATGAACATATTTAGAACTTACTGGAATTAAAATGTCTGGAGCACACCAACAGATATTTGGAGATGGAAGAGAACTGGATATCAGCTCGTCTCACAGCTGCTATCCAGGCTAGACGCCTTTGTTTGGTAACATCCGATACACGAGATGCCTCATGTTGCTTCCAGGTTGGGAAAGAATGAAAAGATAAACCATTTTCAAGCTTATTCTCTTGCCGGTCGTGCGATCGAACATTGCAGCGGACCACACAGCAAATACGAACCATGGTGTCATGGCTGTGTGCAGGCAGGCACGGAGAAAGGACCCAAAATGCAGGACTCGGGGGCAGACGTGGACTCAAAACACACAGCTTTATTGCTGGATAGCAACAGAACAGAACTAACCTAAACTGAGAAAATAGAAAATAAACTAAGCAGGCTGGCAGACAGAACACACAGTTAACATGAGGGTTGAAGAGACGTTAACGACGCGACAGAGAACAAAGGAAACACAGGGCTTATATACACATGGCAGTAATCAAGGGATGAGAGACAGGAGGGGAACACACCTGGGAGAAATCAGAGCTGACGAGACAGGGAAACGTAAACTGAACACACTCACATGAGACGGGGACCTTCAGAGTAAAACAGGAAGCACACGACAGACAGAGACACAGACGCAGATTCATAAGCAAGCACAATAACATCACGGACAAACAGAAGACCAAACACAGGCCACCTAAACTAAACATGAGGGCAAGCTAACAAAACCCAAACCAGAAATACTCATCGGCAAAAGAACAGAACACAATTACAATCAAAACAGCATCACCAGAGGATAAGAAATGATCCATAAAGGAAAAACAAACCAAAGCATAAGAAACCCAAAATGCTGGGTCGAACCGACCCAGGACCGTGACACATGGCTGTTGTGTGTGCCTTCGCTCCTTTTTCGCTTGCCCTTTGTTTAGACCCCCAAAATGGCGGATCGGGCCAAAATCCTTTCCACGCCCACCCCCGTGACATCACGCTCCAAAGCCCTATGTATGTACATGGGTGTGTGTGTGTGTCAAGATATGGCCCAGTGAACGCCTCCTTAAAAAGCCAGTGCCAGGAGTCCAGCGGTCCACCTAAACAAAGGGCTCTTATACTTAAACAGATACAGAGTAGGCGTCTTCGCAAGTATAAATCAGAGAGAGAAGGTACGACCTCTCTCATGACCTTAGGATGTGTGTGTATGCCAGAGTGCTCTGGAATGCATACGGAGTCTTAGCAGACTACTAAGGATCAGACATCCTATCCATATGCAATCGATTATATACCTCTAAGCATATATGTGTATATGTTTCTAAGCATAAATGACAATCCAACAATATAAATCTGACAACACCTGAATCCAGGGCTGCACTGGGACAAAGAATCAGCCCGGGCATTTTGACTAGAGACCGGCCCACCAGCTATTATAGGAAAAACCATAAAGCCTTTGAATGAAAACAAACGCTGTTGTGACAGTGATGTACCAACACTGTCTTGTTGATATATATGTATCAATTTATTAAACTTAAACCTACACTATCCTCCCTATTCTGGTATTCTAAACAGGACTTAGCGGAAATATTAAACAACCTAATCAATAATAACATATACCGAACTAATAGGGTTGCCAACTCCTAGCAAAAAAAACAAAAAAAACAATAGGAACCACCCCCCACCTTCCGCCTCATGATGCTTAATCACTGTAATTGCCTTTAATTTAATGCATGTGTAAAACAAATGAACAGAAATCAATGATTTGTCTACAATAATTAAATAGATTCAACATCTTTCTTCAACAGAATTGCAGACTGCACACATGGTACCTTCCCAAAGGAAAAAGTACTGTAGCTTACTAGGGTATATATTAGACTTAATATTTACTACATACAATAATGGATTGATTTTTCATGAGATGAAAACTTTGGTTGTAAGATTCAGATAATTATTTATTAAAAGTTAGACATTTTAAATGAGAATATTTCTTTGTGCCCCCCTTTCCCTGTTAATGCCCTACCTGGCCCCCTGGCAAAAACTTTGCTAGACCCGCCCCTGCACAGTTACCAGCTGTCAGCTACATAGAAAAGGATCCTGGTGTTATTTGTCTCGCAGAAACAGTTCATAACTTCCCTTCAACTCATTCATCTCACCTAAAAGGTAAACCTGTTTCTCCATCACCTGTTCAGCTCTGATGATTCAATAGGGACATCTCCTGGTTTCATCTTGTTTGTTTTGGGTTTTTTGGGGGGTTTTTTGCGCCTGTCCCGTTTGGCTCTTTTGCCATCAGAATTATTGTCTAAAGGCAAAGAATGATGCCCAACGGATTTACTTTACCAAATGGACCATCCCAGCCTTGCCGTAATGGTCTATTTGATTCACCTTTTATTGTTTATTTTATTTTCACTTGCTGAATACAGGACAGACTTGACTGGGGGAAAGAAAGGGGAGAAAGAAAGAGGGAAAGAAAAACAGCTGAGAAGAGAGACGGTGAGAAAAGGCAAAAAACAAAAACTAACAGAATAAGCAGACAAAAAATACATATATCGATCACCTGGATCACCTGTTGAGAAAGAAAAAAGAAAACAAGCAGAAGAAAACGAGAGCAATAGAATAAACAACATCACAATGCTCTATGGGAATATGACAGTAAATACTAAATATTAAACATTATTGTGCAGCACATAAGATCGACAGCGCAGTGTGCTTTGAGGTAGGAGCCAAAAAGGGTGTAGTTTGTGTGTGTGATCACCCGTGTGTACACCTGTGAGCATGGACTCGCTTGTATTTAAAAGGTTCCTACATGTAATGATCTGCTAGAGGGTGTGGGGGGCCACTGCCCCGTCCTCCAGGGCATGAAGCAGGTATGGAGGAGATCAAAACTCCAGACATCCAGAGGCCCCCAGAACACAAGAGACCAAGGAAGACCAACAGAGGGGCAGCCGCGCCACTATCCCAGAAAGAGCTGAGGAGAGTCCCAGATGAGGGGTCACTCAGCAGCCGCGGAGCAGAAGCCGGGGGGGGTTGCAGTGACGTGCCTGTGAGCTCCACCGGCAGCCAGCTGTGCCTGAGTGACCGAGCCCCAGGCCGAGAGGCTGAGGGCACCCCACCCCCGAAGTGGCCCAAGCGAGCCCCAGGCTCGAGGCCCCGATAAGCAGCCACCAAGGAGTGAGCCGGTGTGTACCTGGACGCCCATCCCTAGACACAAAGAACCACCAACGCACCGATGTCTGAGGGCGTCCGCCACCGGCAGGGGAAGTGGTGGGGGGAGATAGGCCTCCAAACCTTGAAGGGCCTGAGATGTCCCCAGAGAGGTGGCGTCTGATACCCAACCTGACATATAGACACAGACATACAGGCACACACAGATACAAACATCCATTCCCACCCTCATGCTCTCATAAGCAATTACTCCACACTCAACCAACGTGGAGACAGACATAAAGAGGCACTGTACACACTCACACTCTCCAAGCGTACTCTAAGAACCGGGTCTAGGTACCCCTGCCCCTGGAGGGGGAAACTGCACCCAGACCCAGGTAGTGTTACCCTTTTTCCTGCGGTGGGGAGAAGCAGACCGCCCCGACTCCGCAGCAGCAGGGAGGCCCCACATTCCAGACCCCAGTCGGACGACCAACTCCTCCTCCTAGCCCCCCGCTCCAGCAGGCCGCAGAGAACGGGGTGTGTGAAGACTCAAACCTCCCTCCGCCTGCTCATATGTAGTGTTGATGCATGTGTGTTCTAAGGTGCATTTAAAACCCAGGAGGGCATGGAGCTACCTGCCAGAGCAGCAGGTAAGCGCATAGCCCCTCCTGCTAGCCCTCAATGTCTACGTGTATTTAAAATTGAGAGGTGGGCAATGACGCCAGGGGTGAGGTGTACACCCTGATGGTAATTTGGAGTCCGTGTTGTGTGCCCACCCCCAAAATCCTATATGTATGTGTTATGAGAGTGTGAGTAATGTGAATGTCTAAGTTGTGGGATAAAATTGAGGCAGAGGCAGCCAGAAGGGGACAGAGGGGGGATGTCTCCTCTGCACCCTGGTGACACACCCTACCCCAAGGCCCTGCATGTGTGGGTGATTGTGGTGGAGCGGGAAGAGGGAGGCAGCTGGAGATGGGGAGGGAAGGAAGGGAGGGGCAAGTGGCCCCTCCCTGGGGCCAGCTCCCCCGCTGACCCCAGTAGTCTAATAGATAATTTCTATATTGGTTAGAATTAAGATTATTTTTATTTTTCCAGTTCATGAGGACTGTTTTCTTGGCTATGCATAGGGCAGTGAAAACCATATGGGCTATATTCTTTTCCGTAGTGACATTATCTAAGCTGCCCAACAAACACACTAAAGGGGAAGTTGGAATGTTACATTTCAGACACTTTGATAAGTCTTCACATATCTCACGCCAAAACTTCTGAACTGGTGGACAGAACCGAAGAGCGTGGATATAATTGTCCGGTGAATTGGTTTGGCAGTGTGAGCAGTTGTTGGTAGACGTAAAGCCCATCTTGAACATCCGATGACCTGTATAGTGCACTCTATGTAGTATTTTGTATTGAATTAATTGAAGACTGGGGTTTCTAATTAGATGAAAGGTTTTTAAGCAAATCTGAGACCAGAAGTTTTGGTCTAAGTTAACTGATAAATCCGCTTCCCATTTTGCAATAGGAAGTGATATTGATTCATCTGTTTTAGAAAGTGTTCTGTATATTTTGGATAGTAATTTGGGGTTTTAAGAGTAAGAAATTGAACCACACTTGGTGGTGTTTGTAGTTCAACTTGACCTGGTTTAAATCTCTTTTTACTATGGATTTAATTTGTTGATATTCTAAAAATCTTTTCTTGTTGATCCCATATTGTGTAACTAGTCTGTCAAATGAAATAAATTCTGTTCCTGCTAGTATATGTTCTAAATATTTGATTCCTTTACCACTCCAATCTGAAAAGTTTATCATATTATTGTTTTGTAATATGTCAGGGTTGTTCCAGATAGGTGTACGTTTGCATGGGATTAATGAAGACTCCGTCAATTTTAGAAACTTCCACCATGCTGTCAGAGAAGAGCTAATGTTGATGCTTTTGAAGCATTCATGTCGTTGGATGTTTGAGCTGATAAATGGTAGATCTGAAATCTCTAGATTATTGCAAAGTGTTTGTTCTACATCTAGCCAAGGTTCATCTAAGAGGGTATGTTTTAGCCATCCTGAGATAAACTGAAGCCTGTTGGCTAAGAAGTAGTGCTGAAAGTTAGGTAGTTCTAATCCTCCTTTATCCTTGGTCTTTGTAGTGTTTTTAAGCTTATACGTGGGGCTTATTTTTCCAAAGGAATTTGGACATATATGAATCTAGAGATCTGAACCAATCTTGTGGTGGTTTAGTTGGGATCATTGAGAATAAATAATTTATTTTTGGTAGGACCATCATTTTTATAGCGGCAACCCTTCCCATGAGCGATATGGGTAGACATTTCCATCTAGCCAGATCGCCTTCTACTTTCTTTAAAAGTGGGATATGGTTTAATTTAGTTAGATCTGCAAGCTTGGGAGAAACATTAATACCTAAATATTTTATATTTCCCGATTGCAGTGGAGTAGAAGAGGAATTATGGAAGGAGCAATTAATCGGAAGGACTGTAGATTTTGACCAGTTAATTGAGTAATCTGATATTCTTCCAAAAGAGTTTATCAATTCAATCACCCCAGAGAGGTTGGTTTGTGAATTTTGGAGAAAGAGTAACACATCATCCGCATAAAGGCTGATTTTATGTTCCACGTTCTTGCATTTTATGCCCTTAATTACTGAATTCTGTCTAATTGCTGCTGCTAGTGGTTCAATAAAAATTGCAAACAGTGAAGGGGAAAGTGGGCATCCCTGCCTGGTGCCCCTCAGGAGACAGAAGCTGGAGGATGTCTGGTCATTTGTTCTGACACAAGCTGTTGGGGAATTATATAATATTTTTAACCAGTTGATGAAAGAAGATCCAAAACTGAATTTGTGTAAAGTTGCAAATAGAAATTTCCAGTTAACTCTGTCAAATGCTTTTTCTGCATCAAGAGACAATATTATGGTTTCAATTTTTTTACTGCATGAGTAGTCTGTTAAATTAAGTAATCTACGTGTATTTGTTGATGAGTGCCTACCTTTTATGAAACCAGTTTGGTCAGGATGAATTAAGAGGGGGCTATTTTTTCTAATCTCTTTGAGAGAGCTTTGCAGATTATTTCAAGGTCTACATTTATAAGGGATATTGGACGATAGCTTGAGGGATATACAGGGTCTTTGCCTAGTTTTAGCAGGAGATTAATGTTTGCAGAATTCATATTTGATGGTAGTCTGCCATTTTCTTTGATTTCCAACAACGTTCTGTAAAAACTGGTGCTAGAATCATCCAGAATTCTTTGTAGAATTCTGCAGGAAAGCCGCCTGGACCTGGAGCCTTATTATTGGGCATACTTATCAGGGCTTCCTGGAGTTCACCTGATGTCAGTGGCGAATCTAGTGCCATTGCTTGAGAGTCTAATAATTTTGGGAGAGTTATGTTGTCTAAAACTGATCAATTTCCTTTTTAGATGGGTTTATTTGTGGTGAATACAACGTTTTATAGAAATCCCTGAAAATGTTGTTTATTTGTTTCGGTTCATATATTGTGTTCCCAGATGAATCTTGAACAGCACATATAGTTGTTTTTTCTTTATTTATTTTTAGCTGGTTTGCTAGAAATTGACCGGATTTATTACTATGTTCATAATTTTGTAAGCGTAGTCTTTGTACTAAGAATTATTTTTTTTTAATCAATTATCTCATTTAATTCTAGTTTTGTTTTGCGTATTTTGTTCAATGTTTCCTGATCTTGGTGGGACGCGTAGGCTTCTTCTAGTGATTTGATGTTTTTTTCTAATTCCTGAATATTTTTTTTTTCTTCTTTCTTTTTATGTGATGAGAAATAAATTATTTTACCTCTCATCACAGCTTTCCCTGCTTCCCATAGAACAGAAGCTGATGTTCCGGGAGTGTCATTAAAGTCTAAATATGAAGTCCACTCTTTTTAAAAATATTTAATAAAGTCTTCATCTTTAAGCAGTGATGTATTAAATCTCCAGTTTTACTTGGCGTAGTATTATTCTTGTGCATTAGTGCTAAAGATACAGGAGCATGATCGCTGACAGCTATAGGGTGAATCTCAGTGTCTGAAATGTCGCTCAGCAGTTAGCTGCTGACCAAAAAATAATCCAGACGAGAGTAGGAGTGATGAACATGTGAGAAAAAAGTATATTCCTTACTGGTGGGGTGAAGGGAGCGCCATGCATCGCAAAGACTAAAGTCGCTCATATACTGTTTGATTATATTTGTGGACTGCCAATTACGCTGAGTTCCTGCTGTATTGAGCCTATCCATTTCTTCATTTAGTCCAAGGTTGAGGTCGCCTCCAAGAACAAGTGTGCCATCTAAGTGTTCAGAGAGTGCACTGAAAAAACCGTGAAAGAATGAGGGATCATCAACATTTGGACCATATACACTTACAATACCTAGCTTTTTATCAAGTATAGATAGTTTAATGATTAAGAATCTGCCCTCTGGATCTATAACTGTATCGAGTACTGGTTTCATCTTCATGTTTCCCTCTCACCAGATATATAAACCGATATCATGACCAGCATTTTTTACAGCTGTGGCTCCAGCAAACCTCAGCTGATACTAGAAATTAATATTAAATAAATTCTAACAACAGGTGATCAAGGTTAAACATGCTGCTGTTGTTTAGCGCGAGAAGAAGAGGCAGCAGCGCAGCGTAAAGACACAGAATAACTCCAGCTTTGTGTCTTTTTCTTTAATTCTAGCTGAAGTATGGGACAAATCGCGTTCTTTTTCACCTCAATACAAAACTTTAAAGTTCGACCTCCTCAGCTGTAATTGGCCTGGCCCAGAGTCGACCAATTGGCCAATCCACTACTTTTCATTTTTTATACTGTTACAAAAAAACAAACAAACAAACAAACAAAAATCGGCCCAGCAGGCGAATGCCCGGTATGCCCAATGGCCAGTCCAGCTGTGCCGTACTTCACAGCGACCTCTTGTATGGGCTCAAAATGTGGTCATAAATATTTTGTACTTGTAAATCAGTTTTGTACTTGTAAATCGGGATTTGTATGTGTAAAAAGAATTTGTGTGTGTGTAAAAAAGATTTGTATGTGTAAAAAGAACCCCTGCAAGTTACAAGTATGAATTTTGACCCTATTTTTCTTCCTTTCATCTGATTGGTCAATGTCATGTCAATCACAAATGTAACAATCCAATCAGAGAACAGATGGGTTTGGCTGTCGGAGGGCACTTTTTGAACTGCAGGTCCTTGAAGGGTAATACAGTTGGAAGCTGGAGGATCTCTATATAAATATCCGATAGCAGCTAGGTCCCCTAACTTTCAGCAGCTGTTGAAAGGATAAAGTTGTGGTATATCAGTGGTTAGAAATACCATTATTACTTTAGGATTAGTTTAACACAAAGTCAGGGCTGACCCGGGACCATTGCTGTGAGTCACAGTGCGCAGCATGCACTTTCACATAGGACGCAGGATGTGCTGCTAATGCTAACTAAAAGCCAAGGATCCAGAATTTGTTGCGCTTGCTGCTGAGCTCTGTGGGTTTTTGCAGCAGCGCTACCTGTACTAGATGCACCTGCTCCTTGTCGTTTCTATCTCTGACTTTATGTCCTCTACAAGAGTTTCTGTTTTTTTTTGCTAGTTCTTCAATTGTTCAATAAAAACATGTATGCTAATTCATAACGAAGAAAGCTTTGTAATGAAGACTGTCATTTCCAAAACACTGCCCCCCCCCGCGGTCCGCAGCGCTGTTGAAAAGGCTGTGGAAGTCCCTGTATTAAACAGGTAGACCTGTGACACAAAAATCACCAAACTCAGACGACCACAGACTGTTTTCCTTCCTGGTGATGAAGGAAAACGATGGGTTGGCATGTAAAAGGGCATTTATTCCCTTCAAAGACCTGCAGTTAAAAAAAAAAGCGCCCCTCCGACAGCCAAACCCATCTGTTCTCTGATTGGATTGTTACATTTGTGATTGACATGACATTGACCAATCAGATGAAAGGAAGAAAAATAGGGTCAAAATTCGTACTTGTAACTTGCAGGGGGGTTTTTTTGTGGCTAAGTCCACACACAAATCTTTTTTACGCACATACAAATCTTTTTTACGCACACACAAATCTTTTTTACACATACAAATCTTTTTTACACACACACAAATTCTTTTTTACACACACACAAATTCTTTTTACACATACAAATCCTGATTTACAAGTACAAAATATTTATGACCACATTTTGAGCCCATACACTCTTGTTACTGCGAGGTACTACTGTTGACGGTGACAGTTAATTTGACACATTTTCCGGCATTTATTTCTAGCTTTTGTTTCTGGATTAGCTTTTCAGCAGCTCCACCCTTTTTTTCACTTTTATTTGTGCAGCTTCTTCCACCCTATTCTACAAGCGCACAGGCAAGGTAGGGGAGGAGCCAGTTAATTTAAGAGATTTGGTTAGGCAATTAAATGTCAGAAACAGAAATGAACTAATGACCTGCTGTAGGTGATTGTAGGCCAGGTGGTGCGTGGCTACTTCAAGCCGTCCTGTAGCCCACATCGACGAGGGAAGAAATATATACATTTATCAACAAGTGTGTCGTCACACCGGGGCAGATTACTAGTTCAGCTGTAAGAGCAGGTCGGAAGAGATAGTTTAACAAAGGTGCCATGATGAGACTTTATATTTTTCTTTTTCTCCTGGATCTCCTGGAAGTAAACCGGACAGTGGGAGGTGAGTTAAATATAGATGTCAGTCAAATGTTTTTAAAAAACCATTTTCAATGCAGGCTACATATTGTATACAATGTGTACATCCGATCTCTCTCTCTCTCGCTATATATATGTGTATGTATGTATATATATATATATATCTATATATATATATATAGATATATATAATGTAATTGTGCTAGACGACATGTCCCTGCTACCAAGCACACTCGACATTGATTTTATAGATCACAGATAGGTTTTACACAAAATTATTGCTTCATGCTCACTGAGGGTGAAGAAACGCTTTTTTTCTCTTTTCTTTTTTTTAGCGTACCGAAACGCACCTCCAGGAATTATTCGAAGATATATATACATATATGTATAAAAAAATTTAATTTAACACTTGACGTTTAGTTCTAGGAATTCCTCGTATAAACCTTAAAAAACTCAACGCGTTACCTAAAAGGCGTTTGTCGTTAATAATCAGTAGTTGATTTGTAATTTTCTTTTGTGTGTGTGTGTGTGGGGGGGGGCTTTAAAAAGGTTATTAAAAGCTGCGTTTGTCCTTTTGAAAATAAAGTCTGTCAACACGAGCAGCAGCCGCTCCCAGTTTAGAGCCCTCCCTCTCAAGTCGCGTCAGGGTTTCGGAATGGGGTTTGTCACCTGGTTCGTGTAACCTTCGAATAGTTCCTGGAGGTGATCGGTGTTTCGGTATGCTAAAAAAAGAGAAAAAAAAAGTTTCTTCACCCTCAAGCATGAGGCAATAATTTTGTGGAAACCTGTCTGTGATATATAACGTCAATGTCGGGTGTGCTTCGTAGCAGGGACGTGTTGTCCAGCAGAATCTGCATGATATTTATTATATTGACGGAGAAAAATACGTGGGGCATCAGCTGTCCTGGAATTTTCACCAAAACGTGACCTTAAAACTCTCGCGTATTCTCAGCAACATAACAGAAAGTGTTTTTTATAAAATAAAATCTTGACAAATGACCAATGAGAGCATTATATGTATAGATATTAAAGAATTTAACACCCCCACACGCACCCACTTTGTCAGCCTCACATACACTCAAAGAAACAATATTTGTCCTTACTATATGTTTACACTCAAAATATACATTTTTCAAACTTCAGTAGCTTCCCTTTTGCTGCTGGCTGTGTGATAACATCAGCCACCATCAGACTTGTCGAACAGTACTCCAAGATCAAATTGCCAGTATTGACTGTTGACCTTACAAAATGACACTTGATATCAATATGCTCACACCTCTGTCTGTTAACAGGATTCTTTGTCAATGTTATAGTTCCTTGATTGTCCTCAAAAATCTTTGGTGGTCCCTTTTGATGCTCATACATGCAACAGTTGTGTCAAATACAAACATTCTTGTGTTGTTGCTGCCAGAGCTATGTACTCTGCCTTACAAGTTGATAAGGCAACAGCTGGCTGCTTCTTCGTTCACCATGAGTGGAGTAACCTGTAGTACTCCTCCTATCAGTTACATCTGCAGCCCAATCAAGGTCATTCTGAGCTTGCACTCTCAGATCTTTGACACTTTTCCTGTAGTACAATTGTTGTACAGTTGATTCTTTCAAGTGCTGTGATGGCTTATTTACAATGAAACTCAAATCTGGTAGTGTGCAAGAGGTCAAGTAAATATATTTAGCCCTATAGGGCTACATACTGCCTCTCTGTCCTGACATTCTTCAAGGTCTCAGCATCATCATTGTAGTTCAACTTTTGTTCACAAGGAATTGATCTTGGTTTACAGTCTTACTTTCGAAATCCCTCAAGTATCTTTTCTACATATCTCTCTTGTGACATTTTCCCACAGTCCTGGGTTTGCTCAAAATCATTCTCTCTGAATCACTCTCTGTGTTCCTGCCCTGCTCTGAGGCTGTGCAAGCTTCATTATTCCATTGTCTCCTCCTGCAGGTTGACTCTCGATGCATGTTTCTTCTACAGTCACTGTACCACTGTTTGTGGGCAGAACTTTGCGCCATCAGAAACTGAACTTGAATAAGTTAAATTCAAATTTGAATTGCTCAGATTGAATCTGAATTGCTCAACTTGAATAAAAGTTTCTAAAACTGAATTTGAATGAACCTAATTTGAAAGTTTGAAAATGATCGTCACTAAAATGAAATTGAATTTTATATTTTGAAAATGAATTAATTTAACTTTAAATTGTATTCCATCCTTCTTTAAATTTAGCTCCTGAATGCTTTCAGTTTCACTACCGCTAACTTAATAACTTTACCTAAAGTGAATAGTTATTGTAATTCATTAGTGCAGCATTACTGGTTCACCTCTTTTTGAAGTGATATGATATATGACTCTCACTGTGTTTAACTACCATAATAATTATTAATAATTCTTGGATTACTGAGTGTATGATTAATTACAGTTTTTTTTTTTTAAACATACATAGTTATGTTTGACAGGCAGAGGTTGTCAGGTCACCAAAACACCTCCTAAATCTACAAACTTTTACAGGTATTTTTGTGCCAGAAATGGAACGTCCACTGAAGACTGAAGATGGTGAATCTCTGAATCTCTACACCTTGCCATTGACCCCCTTGTGCCTTCATCTAGTTTTGAAAAAGACATTTACTTGACCACACTCTCACCTGCTCTGTACCTACATCACCATCCTTGAAAGTCGTAGCTTGGCCCATCAGAATGTGAAACTATAAGTGTGCAAAATATGTTATTTTGCAAAGTGCTCTCTAGGGTTCCTAAATCACGTATGGCATTGAGATAATTTCTTTTGAATTCTTAATAATAATCCCTTCTTCTGAAATATAAGAACCTCTCCTGGTTTTAATGGTACTTTGGATTTCCTTACTTTCTTTTTTTTTTTTTTTTGTCTGTCCCATTTGGTTCTTTAGCCATCAGAATTGTTGTCTGAAGACCAACAAGGATACCAAATGGATTTATTTTGCCAAATGGATCATCATGGCATTGCCGTATTGGTCCATTTGATCAAACTTTGTTATTATTATTTATTTTATTTTTAGTTGTTACAGATGGGACAGACATGACTGGGGGATAGGAAAGGAGAAAGAAAGAGAGGAAGGAAAAGAAAAACAGAAGGGAAAAGGGACAGTGAGAAAGGGCACTTACAAAGACAAAGAGAAAGGAAAAAAAAAAAAAACTCCTGGATCACCTGTTGAGAGAAAAAGGAGAAGACAAGCAAAAAAACCCCCCCCAAAAAACAAAGCAACATACTAAACACAACACCATCACGTTAAACTAGCTAAGTGTGAACAGCAGTAAATACTAAATATTGAAAGTTGTTGTGCAGCACGCAGGACAGACAGCGCACAATGTGCTTTGAAGTACCAGCTAAGAAAGGTGTAGTTTATGTCTACGAACAGTGAACACCCGTGTGCACACCTGTGTGGATCAACGCACTTGTATACAAAAAGTTTCTCCATGTAACGGTCTGCTAGAGGGTGTGGAGGCCCATAGCCCCGTCCCCAGGGCATGAAGCAGGCATGGAGGAGATCCAGGCTCCAGACATCCAGAGGCCCCAGAGTGTGAGAGCCCAAGGAGTACCACCGGAGGGGCATCCGTGCCACCTTCCTGGGAAGGGCTGAGGAGATCCCCAGACGAGGGGGTCACCCAGTAGCCACGGAGCAGAAGCCAGAGGGGGCTGCACTGGCGTACCCGCCGGCTCTGCCAGCAGCCAGCTGTGCCAGAGTGAACCGAGTTGCAGGCCCCGAGGCCGGAGGCCCGAGGGCCCCCTTTGCCCCGGAAGAGGCCTGACCGAGCGACAGGCACCAGGCCCCGCCAAGTAGCCTATTTCCTTACTTTCTGTTGCACTCCCAATTCTTAATAGATGTTGACAAGCTGGCACAGTAACATGGAGGAGGGAAAGAAGTTGGCAAGGACTACTAAAACTCTTAAGGATTTCAGTGGCAGTGAACCTAATGCCTAACAATGAAAATTGTCAAATAAGAATAATAATACTAAAGATAAAAGATGAAGTAACACATGTCTTTAGTTTTTTGTTTATTCCAGATAATCATCCAGATGTTTGGCTGGCTGATCATGCTTCTAAACATGATCACCCAGCCAAACTTGTGAGGACAAAGACCATAATTGAAAGCCATCACATGCTTGAACTCATCATATGTTTTTTGCATTTGCTGAACAGGCAGTCAGACATGCTGTAACTGTTGGGTAGAAAACTGCATGAGCACAATGCGGAATATGACAGGTGTGGGTGAACTGCACGAAGACTCTGAAGTTTCTCTTCTCTTCTGGCAGGACAGGAATGTCGCCTTGTCCTGTGAGCCGCTGTAAGGATATACTTGGAGTAGAACTGGACTGTCACCGGCCTCAGGCTCTTCACCTTTTCAAAGACAAAGCATTTATTTAGATAAAATATTAGATATTGTTTACCTACAACTGCACACAGAGAATTTAGAAATGTAATTATTGACAAGAGTGAACAAGCACTGATAATGTAATCTACAGCTGTGACCAAATGTTCAGAGAATGAGAAGTGTTGGGTTTTTTTCACAAAATTTGCTGTTTCAGTGATAGTCGTATATCATATTATTTCAAACACAGGTGATCTAGTAATGCTGCACTAATGAATTAGACTAACTATTCACTTTAGCTAAAGTTATTAAGTTAGCTAAAGAGTTGGGATGCTGTGTAAGACATAAATAAAGCTCAAATACAAAGGTTTGGACATTCTTTTGCATGTTTCCCTACTGTAGGGGTCTCTGCAAGCATACAGGGCTCTGACAGGGTACAAGATGACAACTTTGGAATTCTACTAGAAACAGTCGATGATATTTGTTTGTCAAAACTGAACCCAGGGCAAACTAAGTGAAATTAGTGTTTTTGGCTAACAGCTACAATAAGCGTAACAGTTACTGTTAGGCTATTATTTGTTAACATGACACTTTTTCTTCTACAGGTAATACATTTTATTACCAACCTGAGAGTTTATCTGCCAGTCATTTGACATGACAAATAACTTCTGAATACTTAATCTGTACCCCGCTCCAGCTCAAGATGCTGTAGGTCTGCTCAGTAACACCGGGTCCACAGGTACAACTTAGCTCCATTAACCGGCGCTCGATTACTCCGCGGCTTTCACAAAGGACCTGATTGTATGACCCCAAAAACTGAATTTAAGAACTGAAATTGAATTGTAGAATTGGTGGGTGGGTTTGTATATCTGGTGAGAGCTTGGTAGTTAAAATATGCATCGGAGGGAGTGGTGAGCACAAAGTACTCTCAAGACTAAACCATGGGGGGTGGGCTCGTTCTGGAGGGACCCCCAGCCCACCCAACTCCACTGGTTGCTGTAGCTTTTTAAGCTTTATTCTAGGACATCTATTATTCCTTATGAATTGGTTGCATAACCTGTCAAATAGATTAAAATATTTTCATGGGATCTGTAGCGGGAATGTTTACAGTAAGTAATAAAATTTTGGAGCACAGTTCATTTTAATGATGCTAACTTGCCCTAAAGGTTGAGAAACAGAGGGGTCCATCTAATTGTGTTGGTTCTGAACTTGTCCAAAAGAGGTTCAAAATTAGCCTGAACTATGTTAGATAACGGGGGGTATAAGGCTCAAGTGTTTAATACCAGTCTGAGGCCAGCTTAAATCCCCTGGCTAGAACAGGGTTTTGGGACAGGAGGTTGTCAGAGGGAGCGCTTTGGACTTTGACCAATTTACTTTATATCCTGATATACTAGAGAACCAGTTAATAATTCTTAAGACAGCAGGTAGAGAGCGTTCTGGCTGCGATATCAGGACTAGAGCATCATCAGCATAGAGCAACAATTTATGATTATTACTGAGAACCTGGATACCTGGAAAATCAGGGTCTCTACGTATTGTCACTGCCAGAGGCTCCAAAGCTAGAGCAAAAAGCAGAAGACTCAATGGGCAGCCCTGTCTTGTGCCTCTGTGGACGTCGAAGGACTGTGATATAACACGATTCATTAGTATTGATGCTCTTGGATTGTTGTAGAGAAGTTTGACCCACCTTATGAATTTTGGGCCAAAGCCAAATGCTTCCATTACACAAAGTATAAAACGCCAATTTCCACTGTCGAATGCTTTCTCTGCATCTAGGGAGAGGGCTACAGGTGGAGAAGAGTCCAACGTAGGTGATTTATTCTGGATTGCCCACATAATATCAATTAGGCATCTAATGTTATTGGCAGAGTTGCGAGTCCGAATAAAACCGATTTGGTCGGAGTTTATTAGGTAAGTCATGACCTTAGCTAATCTGGTTGCTAGTACATTGGCTAAAATTCTGCAATTGCAGTTGATCAAGCTTATTGGTCTGTAACTCTTACAGTCAAGTCCGTCTTTTTTTCCCTTTAAGACAAGGGAAATAAGTGCCTCTGACAATGTTGGTGGCAGGCTGCCCTTATCCAGGGCTTCATCAAACATTTGCACACTCAAAAAAATCTGTTGTTGAATGAACACAATTTAATCATGGCACCTTTTTCCACATGATTTAACCAAGTACAATAACCAATTTTTGACCATGGCAAACCAACACATTTGGCATTTGATGGTTTAATGTAATCAGATTACGTTGGATCAACGTAGTATACTTACATTGACTTGATGTTATTTATGTATGTAAAGTGAAATTTGTTTTAATTCATTCAACACAAGTTCAAAACTTTAGGAAAATAAAAGTAAATCTTGTTGTTTGAACAACTACTTTGTTAATCAAGGCAATTACTGCTAGTCTTGCTTAATGTATACGGAGTTACATTAAGCAATGGGGGTTGATGATTTCATAGAGACAAACAGCCATTTGCACTTACATTCATGGATAATTTAGAATCACCAATTAACCCAACTCTACACACACTGCAAACGAGCCAGATTGTGGATTTGAACCCAGGCCCTTCTTGCGGTGAGGCAACAGCACTTACCATCAAACCAACCAAGCTGTCAGTCCAGGCTTACCAAAACTATGAAAGGTATGATTACAATGCTTGATGCAGACTTCTCTGTACATTTTTGTCCTTAACAGGTTAAACCACAATAAATAGCGATAGCATACACGTGGTGTGAGTGTAGTTGTCTGCCTCTTAAAACTCCAACGATTTTCCTGCAGTTTGACATCTAATGTGATCTTGTGAATGTCGTGAGTCCAGGCAACGAACCACTCTTACTAGATTGTATCATGTCATTTCAACAAGAACAAATTAAGTTGCTGAATTTCATGCAGATGCTACATGATTTAATTATGTTCACCATAGAAACATGAAATTATTTAGTTAAAATTACACGTTTGAATCTTGTACATGTAACAACCACCCAATTTCATTTTTTTGAGTGCAGGAGTAAAGGGGAGATGACCTCCGCAAAGTTCCTGTAAAATTCAACCAGGGGCCTTTTCAGTTGGGAGGTTTTTGATTACCCTTAAAATATCTTCCTTTGAAATTGGGGCGTCCAGCAAGTCCAGTTGTGTCTTGGAGAAAGTTGGGAAGTTGAGGGGGGGAACTGTTAATTTCCTGTGAGCTTGCTTGTACTTCTGAGGAGTAGAGTTTCATATAGAAATCTCTAAAGGCCTCATTCACTTCAGTGGGTTTTGACACCAAAGTGCCATCCCGTGCTCTAGTTTCTTTCTGTTTAATATATCTTGCAAGCAATCTGCCAGGTTTATATCCATCTTCGAAGTATTTTTGCCTAGCCTGAAATAAGGAAAACTCCATTTTCTGAGTCAAAATTGAGTTAAACTCATATTTAAGTCTAGTTAGGTGGGTCAGATTTGCTGAGCTCATATCTGCCTTAAAAGCGGCTTCAGCTATGTAGTGATGGTAAATTTGATTCTTTTTACTGAATCAAGTTTTAATGAGTCACTCACCAAAGTGAATCGGGTTTTTTGAGTCATTTGATTCACTGAGTCAGTTGACCAGAGAGTTTCTAAAAGAAAACAAATATTTTATAGAGTAAAAAAGAGCAAAAAAAAAATTTCTAAAGGGAACATTTATTTTGTTTATTTTTATTTTATTAGTATTTTCCTTAAATGTGTCAAAAATATATTTTCTCATCTAAATGTCCACTGAGCTGTGAGCCAGGGGCGTAATGCGCCTATAACATTGGTTGTCAACCGAGAAGAAGAAGAAGGAGCTGTGAGCCAGGAGGGAGGGGGTGAGTGAGTGAGTGAGTGGCTGTGTCCAAATTCATGGGCTGCATCCTCCTGAGGCCGCATTTGTAGACCGATTACGTCACAGTGACGCGCCGAAGGCTGTCCAAATTCGTGGACTCCTCCGAATGCAGCCGACAAATCGTCCTCCTTTTCCCCGAATTTGAAGGATGGTGTCGCTACCCGATCCGTAGCGGAAACCCGATCGGTACCCCGCATGCGCAAATCTTACGTCACTTCCTTTCTTTGCCAGCATTGCGACATTCAATATATTTGAATGATACGGTTAGCGCCCAGTTAGCTCCTAGCATTTCTCAACAGCTCTGCCTCCTTTTCGACTACCGGGACATTTAAACTATGGATAATCCGTATACAAACAAATTCATGGTTTTCTCCTCAACAGAGAGCGTTCCCTGATTGAACAACAGCGCCGTAAAATAAGAAGAATGGCGCCTAATTACAGAGTTAATAATACAGACTTTGTAATATGTCACGTGAAGATTCAGCAGCCAGATGAAGTGTTTACTGACAATTGTCAGTGATAGCGGACACCATCATCACTATTCCAACAATCCTCGCCACACAGACAAGCATAAAGACACTCGACTATCAATAAATCAAAATTAACACACGTTTGTAATGACGCTAACTCAGTTTACAATAGGGTTCATTCACTCGGTCAGCAGGTGGCAGTATCCTCGAACACTGGGGAGTAAACTGCCATTAAACGAACAGCAGAAGAAGAAAACCCCTGCACAAGCGCGGTACTGATCGGGTAGACCCGATTTGTACGGTCCGACTTTGCACATGCGCAGTAAGGATCGGGGAGTCCTGATCCGCCACTAGCTTTTTATTTTTTTGTTGTTGTCTACATTATATTAAATGTTTCAGTATCGGAAACATTTTAAGAGATACTTATTATTCTTAACATCTTAACAGATACTCTGACCCGTAACTATCGTAAAACGCTTCGACCGGAAGTAGCCACCTTTCACGCATGCGGGGTACCGATCGGGTTTCCGGTACGGATCGGGTAGTGACAGATGGGTCGGGTGTGTCCTTCGTGGCCCACCATATCCCAGAATTCATAGCGCGGCCCAGCCAAACTCCAGTTTCCGGCAATGGCGGCCGCTACTAAGTTTTAAAATTACTTTTATTAATCTTTCTGGGTCACAAAATAAACTTTTAACATATTTTCAGGCGAGAATGTAGCTGTGTAAACTTTAAATATCTGCTCGGTTTATCAAGGTATCGCATATTTGCAAAAGTGCTTCAACGTTTTCAGAGACGTCTGTTACCCACCAGCTCGATAGCTAGCCGGGAGCTCGAGGGTCACTGAAGCCACCGAGAACGGCACAACTCCTGGCACATCATTTTCAGATCACCGCGGACTTTTGCTACTCAGGTTAAACGTAATATATAAGTCACTTAGACAACCTAAAAATGATATTGTTTGGCTTTTTTCAGTGTTTTATTTGTTCGTGAGTAAATCGGTTTGGCTGAGATTAAAGTTATTAGATTAGATTAGATTAGATAAAATAAAACTTTATTAATCGCCCGGGTGGGTTCCTCCTTGGTTTTCACACAGCTGAATAAACGTCAAACAGAAAACTGATTAAACAGAAGTGTGAGATGGTCGAGAATTTACGCCAGTGTCCTGTTATATTTTAGATAGCAAGGAGCAGACGGCTGAGTTTACACCGAGACAGCGGTAAGGCTAATCAGAAGGCTAGACCGTCCAATTTCACAGCCATTTACTTCCGGCCTACCCGACCTTCTGAGGACCCGGCCCACGTAGACCGCGAAGGCCGGGTCCTCAGGAGGATGCAGCCCATGAATTTGGACACGACCAGTGATTCGTTCGCTCTATGATTCAGCACAGGAGGGAGGGGGTGAGCGAGTCCTGAGTGATTCGCTTACCCTACGATTCAGCACAGGAAAGGAGGGGTGAGTAGCTCAAATGTGCTGTTAGCATGTTAGCAGAGTGATGCTACTGTGAACCGAGGAGCTATTGTCTTGATGTGAGCTTCTACTCAGGGTTTTTCTTCCAGTTCAGAGCAGAAATTTTTTGTTAAGATACTGGATGTTGTGTTTTCTCCACAATTTTAATTATAAGCTAGATATATTGCTGCTAACAGCAACAGGGATGAGTCAGTGAGTCAGTTGGGCTTGTGAATCATGATTCATGAGTCAGTAAAGTGATTCTCGAGTATTGAACGATTCGTTCATGATTCGTGCATCACTACAGCTATGGCAATCTTCCTCTCCTGATGTATCTGCTTGGCTAGAGCAGTTCTCTTCACCTATGAGGCATGCTGGATGATGAACCCTCTGATATAAGCTTTAAAGCTTCCCATGCCACACCCGTACTGGGAGCTGTAGAGAGGTTAATTTCTATATAAGAATTAATCTGCTCTCTTAAGAAGTGGAGAAAGTTGGGGTCATGCAAAAGGCTTGAGTTTAGCCTTCATCTGGGAGACTTGAGGGGGCTACCAAATGAGCTCAGATGCAGGAGCACCGAGTTGTGGTCAGATATGTGTATGCTACCAATAGAGCAAGACATTGCTGAGGGCATGATAGAATTTGACATAAGAAAATAATCTATCCTCGACAGAGCGTTGTGGGGGCAGAATAAAAGGTGTAATCTCTTGTGGATGGGTTGAATACTCTCCATACGTCTACCAAACCCAAGGTCCTACACATTTTTAGAGCAACCGAAGCTGATCTAGAGTGTGCTGTGAGGGAGTGCTTCGATCCAGTATATCATCCATGACCAAATTGAAGTCCCCTGCTATCAGGATTGGGTAGTCGCCCATATCACTAATTTTACATTCCAAGTTTCCAAAAAAGGTACAGTTGTCAATGTTTGGTGCATAGATATTGCTTAAAATCATCCTATGGCATTTGAATCTCAGCCAAGAGTAGCAATGTCCACCCATCTTCATCCTTAACCATCCGGGTGCATTTAAACTGTAGCTGCTTATGAATTAAAATTGCTACACCCATACTCTGACTGCTGCCACACGAAAAAAATACCTGACCCACCCAATCATGCAAAGTTTATCTGACTCTTGGGGAGTGACAGGGGATTTCTTTAAATCACTCCGTATTTCTTCAGCTTGAGACACCTGAGTTAGAAAACACAAACACTGCAGATTGTCTTTACTCGCGAGGGCAGTCATGGACGCACGACCTGCGTCTCATCACTGTCTTCGTCCTTTATTTATACTTTTCATGTGTCTGTGTGTGTGTGTGTGTGTGTGTGTGTGTGTGTGTGTACAAAGATAACAGAGTTATTCTAAGAACTCAGAGCTGAGGTTCCCCTTTTCTAAATCTGTATGTTCTAGAACAAAAAGAGGAAGCTGTAAGTTGTTTATCACAGAAGAGTTCATGTCAAAAGTTATTAGGTGAAAGGTCACATAGATGTGTGGATTGCTTAGTAATACATAAAAGAATACATTTCATGTAGCTGATCACATATACACCATTTTCCTTTGACAGGGAGACACGTGACTCTCTTGAAGAAAGACAATGTCAGCTTTTTGTGATTTGATAAATGTCATGATTTTCTTTTTCTTTTTTTTTGATTGGATGGTTAAGGCCCTTTACATTCCAGGTCATTAAGGTAAGGGCCCTTTGCTACTTATTTGCCATCATGCAGTATGTATCAGACATATAACAGTGGGGTAACTTATTATTAAAACCAGGAGTTCAATACCCAGTGGACAATCTTTGGAAGGCTGGCTATAAGTAAAATAGGGAGGCATGGAAGTAAATAAAAAAAACAACTGATAAACATTTAAAAAGATATGTCTGGGGCGACCAAGAACACTAGTCACCCTCAGGTGAGCTATGAGCACCAAAAAGCCAAACATAAACTTTGTGGCCCGTGACTGTAACCAGTCGAACAGTCATGAACAGGACACGTCACCCGCAGCAGCAGCATAACAAGTCAATGTAATGTGAGGAGAGCAGTCATTCCGGGACTTAGCCGCCCAAACTCACCTCTGTGCAGGTTGGTTAGAACTGTCCCTTGACAAACTGAGAAGGGCTTCATGAGGACTGAATTACTAGAAGAGGAATTTAATAGTCTTAGTGAGCAGATTGTGTCGTATTCTCAAAAGTAACACAACTGAATAAATCAAATCAAATCCCGAAGCCCTATAATATTGAAACTTAAACAGTTAGGAGGTGCAAAGTATATCAATAATTTGAAATACTATAACTGAGAAGCAGCCAAGGGCCGCTATTTAATGGCATGTTAATTAATGCTAGGGCAAAAAAAAAAAGGGGGTAGTGTTTAAATCCAAGCCCTTGACTGTAAATAACTCCCTTAAGTTAAAGACAGAATGTAGTCCTGGGCCTTTTTTGGGTCGGTAAACTCACGTCTGCTCTCCGTCATTTTCAGCACAAGCACCGCTGGGAACTTGATCTTCCTTTTGTGTAGCAGAAGTTTACAGGGATTAAATGCCGCTCTTTTGTCCATGACGAGTTTGGGGTATTCATGGAAGATCATGATGCTGTGGCCATTCCAGCTCAGCTGCCCCAGCCGCCGTGCAGCTTCCACGATCCACTCCCCGTCCTGGAATTGTAGAAATCAGGCGATGATGACCCTCGGGGAATGACCGTCAGGTATGCGTCTCACTAGGCTGTGGTGTGCACAGTCAATCTCCAGCCCGCCCGGGAATTCGACGAGTTGTGGGATTGTGTTGCGCATGAAGGTCAAAGTGTCCGAACCCTCGCAGCCCTCTGGAAAGCCAGCAAATTGCAGGTTGTTTCTCCGTCCTCTGTTTTCAAGGTCGTCTAATTTCTGTCGTAGAGCTAGATGACTGCCTTAGCTGCCCAAGTGATGTCAGCCCTTTTATAGCCATAGCCAGTAACTGGTCGTCTTAGCAGTGTTAGCTAATTCTCTTATATCCTGCCGTTCCACCTGTCCTCTGATCCCAGTCTCTCTAAGCAGTTTTGCTCTTGTACTGGCAACAAAGCCCCTGCACTTCCACTTCCACCGGACGCACTTGATCTTCCAGCCAATTTGGCATACTGCAGCTTCTTACGCTCAAATGCTTCCTCAATTGCTTCCTCCCTTTGCTCAATGACGTATGCAAGTGTGGTGGGGCATGGATTGCGTGGTTGCAATCACGCCCACCGTGTTAAAACACGTGGACTCAGGGGTTGGTGTGTGTTGTGGTGAGAAGTGCTGAATAAAGATGGCTCAAATTGAAGATGTGTGGTACCGCTGTGCCTTATTTTCGCCACACTGGTGGAGAAACCCAGGACGTGGCACGACGGGCCCACGACAGAGCCAGGGAAGGGAGGAGCTGTCCCAGATGATGGCTGACTTGGCGGCCATCCAGCACGAGCAGGCGGCAGAGGTGCATTGCCAGCAAGGAGAGCTGCAGGACCAGACCGAGCGCCACCTAGAAAGGATTGGGGATCTGCCGGCGCTGCTCTGGGCCTGGGTGCCACCCCCACAGGTGTGTCTCGATGGTTGTGAAGCGGTGGAGGAGCTACGTGAGGCACCTCAACAGCCGGAGGTGGTAGACAAGGTGGGCAATGGTCCGCGTTGGCCAGAGGAGGGAGAGCAGCCGGGTGAAGGGCTGCTCCTGCCGGGAGCGGTGGAGAAGCCGCTCCAGCCGGAGGCGGCGGACAAGGCACGAGAGAGTCTACACCTGCTGAAGGTAGAGGAGCCGCTGCGGGAAGGGCCGCTTCAGCTGGGAGCGGTTGAGGAGGCGCTCCAGCCGGAGGTGGATGAGGCGCCATGCCATGCCTGCGGGTTGAGGAGCCGCTGCATGAGGGGCTGCTCCAGCCAGGAGCGGTAGAGGAGCCACTACAGCTGGAGAGGCAGGAGGTGCACGAGGGTCCTGTACAGCTGGGAGCAGTGGAGCAGCTGCTCCAGCTGGAGGCGATGGAGGAGCTGCGCGGGTCAGGGGGACCTACGCGACCTGGGGCTGAGAGCGAGACGCGAGTTGTCCCGGAACAACGGACGCTGTTTCAGCTGCCTGTGAGCAGGTGGTCACGGCTGTGCCTGCAGGGTCGTGCCGGTTCGCCAGTTGGCCGACCGCTGGACCAGCGTTACCGGCCTCCAGACCAGCGTTGCCATCACCGCTGGAGACTTTGCGGCCTGCGCAAGAGACACTGCCCTGTTGTCGGGTTGGAAGCCGGTGGGGGGGAGTAGGTTCGGCAGGATGGCTCCCTGGCCTCAATCAGGCGATGGCGGTATGTGGTGGGGCGTGGATTGCATGGTAAATGGACTGATTCTTATATAGCGCTTTTCTACTCTCCCGGAGTACTCAAAGCGCTCTATACAACATGCCTCATTCACCCATTCACACCCACTCGTACAAGCACTTCTATACACAAGTGCAAACTAACCTGCATTCATACGCATTCACACTCTGATGAACGCATCGGAGGGCAATTTGGGGTTAGTATCTTGCCCAAGGATTCTTGGCATGCAGACTGAGGAAGCCAAGGATCGAACCACCGACCTTTTGATCAGTAGCTGATCCAGCCACAGCCACCACAAGGTTGCAATCACGCCCGTGTTAAAACACGGGGACTCAGGGGTTGGTGTGTGTTGTGGTGAGAAGTGCTGAATAAAGATGGCTCAAATTCAAGATCTGTGGTCCCGCTGTGCCTTATTCTCACCACAGCCAGTTTTGGGGAGTTAGACCAAAGGACGGGGTCTGGTCGCAGAGTAGTTGTTACGATCTCTGGGGGAAAAATTAGCCTCTGATCCAAGTCCACTTGCATCTGCCAATCCCTGGCAACCTTCAGCGGGCCCAGGGAAGGGGTTGAGGGGCTTGTCCTCGGCTTGCCCCCCTCCCGGACAAATGCTGATGAAAACTGACGCTCCTCTTGGTTCGTGAAATGTTGACCAGTGATGGATTTTCTTTTGCACTCAACTTTCTCGGCTAGACACCTCAGTGAATTTTGGTCGGAGCGTGGTGAAACTTATTGTTTGGAACTGGTGTTAACTCTCGAAGATATCTAGCCTTTCTTTAGCCGGTTACATGAAGTCTGAAGAATTTCTGGTTCTGGTTTACATAACTGCTCTTTTAATCATGGCTTGTTTTCGTTGTGTTTGGTGGTTGTAAAAATGGGTTATATGAGATTTTAGCTGAGAATCAGAGGTTTCTGTGGATACCATACATGTTGGAACTTATATTTCTGTCCCCACGTTATAACTAGTGGTGCAACGGATCAAAAATCTCACGGTTCGGATCGGATCACGGTTTTAAGTCACGGATCGGATCAATTTTTGGATCAGCAAAAATAGAAAAAAATGACAAAAATTCGACTCGCCATTTACTTATTTAAGTATTTTTTGCCTATTAAAAAACATTCAACTGAAGCCTCATTCCACACACTTATATAAAAACAAATTAAGGTGCAATATGGACATTATGGACCATGCTGGGCATCCTCTGCATCCTCTGCACACGGCCATAAACAACCAGAGGAGTCTGTTCAGTGACAGGTTACTTTTCCCAAAGTCAAGGACCAGCAGACTTAAAAAGTCCTTTGTCCCACACGCCATCAAACTGTTTAACTCCTCGCTGGAGGGGAAAGGGAGGGGAAACGGGGACAAAGGAGGGTGGAACAAGTAAGCTGTAGTGCCTTTTCACTGTGCAATAGTTTTTGTTAATATCCAACAGTGTAATAGACTCACAATACTTGAAACGTGCCGTTCCCTTGTATTCTTATTCCTATTTATTCTTATTTATCCCTTTTGTATTCTCTGTATTTATATATGTGTATATATGGTATATTTCTGCTCACATTCTGCAACTTCTGTTGGTGCTGTGCTACTGGAAACTGAATATCCCGGAGGAACCCACCCAAGGGATAAATAAAGTTTCATCTAATCTAATGTAATCTATAGGGCAGTACAGGGCTTTGTATCTACCACTCCGCTGTGATATAACGAGCGGTCACGGTCACGTGGCCTTCCGTTGCCCTGGAGGTCCACCCATTTGTAGTTAGAGCAACAGAAGATGCCTGGGACAGTTCAGCCATAACTTTAAAGTTTTCCTGCTCATACATGCTTGGAACGATCTTGTCACACTGAAGTGGACGCGCAACGAGATATCATAGCATGGCTCAAGCACGTTCATCACAGTTTAAACCCTTTGTTTTGCACAACGGAATACGGCCTCCCGTCTGCAGCTAAACACCCCAATAGCTTTTGTAATAGCTTTAGCCCGGTCGGATTGGGCAGCAAAGGGCTGCTTAAATGCCGCAAACTCCTCTGCTCCACTACTTGGACCGCTAGCGCTGGCCATAACTACCGCTTGACAGACTGACCACGTGCACCATACACATACTTTTTTTTTTCTTTTTCGAATCTTCGGATCACGTGCGTACTGTTAGGGTTCAAAATATATTGAGGAGGAATCCAAAATAACCACAGATCCGGCCGGGTGCAATTAGACGGCATTTTAATGAATTACACATGCGGAGTCCAACAGCCCAATCAGCGTTGAACTGTCTTACAATAGTCAGACAAAGGCTTTATAGCGTTTCTGTTGTCAGGCAGATCCAGTACAGCATACGTCACTCCAAAACCACAAACGTTCAGTTAACTTTGAACACAGTTTTAAAAACAACATTGTCTTCGGCTCGGTGCTTCCCCTCAGCTCGTCTTCGCTGTCGCTTATCTCTGGGACATCTGGTGTACTTCCTGGAACAAACTAACACGTACGCACCCCCACTTTGCAGTTGCAAGCAAAACATAATTAAACTCTTACCTACTCAAAGGAGTCTATCTAATATGTGTGTATGTATATGTCAGCTTCTGCTGCCCTTTGTTTCACCTCTCAGCTCCCCAGCTAGACCTTGTAACCTTTCCACTAGACAGAAGGCCAGCACAACTGAAACTATGTGTGTGTGTATGTGTGTATGTCTGTACATCCACGCTGCACCTTAATTGACCTCAGCTTAAGCAACCAGGCTAAGGCCATCCTGTGTGTACCTATCTTGACTTATATGTAAAATGTATAAAACAAATGTTTCAATCTAATACAACTACTTAAAGCTTAATCAGAGATATTAATGCATAATAAAACACCCTGCTCTTGGCTTACACTCAGACTCTGTTTTCAGTTTCACTTTTGCAAAGCCTGGCGTTTCCTGTCAGCCTGCAACTCAGTTTCTCCCCCACTGAAGACTTCAGTGTAAAAATATAAAAACATTCAAAAGCCTTTAAAATTATAGATTCACCTCAACAGTCTAAAGTGGTTCTTACTGGACCTGTAATAAAAACTAATATAATACCAATATATTTGAACATCTGAATGCATCTGCATGCAACCTCACTATTAATAATGAAATGTTAATGATGATTATAAAAATAGCCACAAAAATATCTTTCTCTTCCTGACAGTACCGAACCGTGGAGTGGGATCGGTTCGGATTTCGGATCAACCGTGATCCGTTGCACCACTAGTTATAACCGATTAAACGTGATCACCTAATCTCTCGCGTATTCTCAGCAACATAACAGGAAGTGTCTTTATAAAATAAAATCTTGACATATGACAAATAAGACCATATATGTTAAATAACTCAACACTTGGTATAAGTTGAATGTATACGAAACAAGTACAAGTTCATTTGACCAGATTCCATTAAATTTTACATTTTACATTGAACTTTATATATTACATAGAAAATTTACAGTAAGCCTTACCTGCTTTACAGACGTATTTAAAGCTTGTGTAAAATAGTTATGGCACACATCTTTTTGTTCTCTGGGCATGTTTAATTTTTGTAGATAATACTATAACTTGATTTTGTGTACTAGGTTTTGGAATATTATTGTATGAGTTTACACATTTGAGTTCATTAATTACTTTATTATCACTTATCTCACTTTATAATTTTATGTATAACATTTAAATCTGATTTCTTATGGCATTTTGTAAGAACTTTGATTCCTACCTAGTGGTTACTGTGGGACTGTTTTATGGTATGTTGTTTTATAGCTGTTAGGCTGAACGAACGGACTCTATGGCAGAACACACAGAAACGCAGGGAATCCAGAAAGTGCTTTTTATTTACAGTGTCTGGATTATTTACACAGGGTGGGAGATTGTGTACAGAGATAAATAAACGGATGGAAACCAGGGAAGGGGGCTGACATGCACTCGGAGGGAAAGGGGTAATCGGCGCACACAGGGTGGATCTACGAGAAAAAGGAAAACAAAATTTTAGGGGAAGATACCAAACAATCGGTACAAAGCGGCAATAAACATGGGGAGAGTTGGAGAGCTCATCCTGAAATTATCCCGAAAATACGGCTTCACCAGCAGCTGTCAGGCAAGCGGGTGATGGATCCGGCTAAGGATACAAGACAACAGGTAAGCAGACAAAATCTAAAACATGGGTTGGCCGTAGTGCACACCGTGGAGATTAACAAACACGTTACCACTCAGGGAGGCGACAATACTCCAACACCAGATGTCTGTTGCGCTGCTCCTAATTCACGCTCCATCAAATGACGTCTGATGTACCGCCGGTGTGCCAGCATCCCGTGACACACCGCCCCACCTACCTGTGCTGAAAAAGGAAGCAAACCCATGACACCACACAAGAGAAACCCCACCAACTCCTAATAATAGCATGCCGTGAGCCATGTGTATGGTGGCCCTGAGAGGCCAAACAGACGGCAACTTACGAAAACACCAGCAATAACAAAAACGCTGCAAAAGCACACAAAACACAACGGAAATAGGAAAAACTAAAACGGAAATGGGAAAAAAGTAAACAGAAATAGGAAAAATGAAAACAGAAATAGGAAAAAACATTTTTCCAAAAGCACAAGGGAATTGTTTCTGGGGAGACAATAACCCTACGGACCAGTTGCAGGAACCAAAATATGCTAAGAATTGCGCTGGGAGACACTTAAAAGAAGTGGAGGATCTGTCGGTTTTGTCAGGAAAGAAAAGATGAGAGGCAAGTGTGTTAGCCTAACTTTTAGCCTAAAAATCCGTCATCAATATTTTATGACTCATGAGATTAAAACACACTTACCTAGCATGTTTTGGTTCCTGCAACTGGTCCGTCGGGTTATTGTCTCCCCAGAAACACTTCCCTTGTGTTTTTGGAAATCTGTTTTTTCTATTTCCGTTTTGTTTTATGTGCTTTTGGAGTGTTTGGGCGTTTATCAATATGCGTATTTGTGCGTGCTTGCGTTCTCGTCGTACTCGTGATACGTCATCAGTCGGAGACCAAGTACTGTTCCAATTGGCACGCATCACGCCGAGAACGCGAAAAAGTCCCGGATGTGTTCTCGATCCGCCCATTTTATCGAGCATGCATCGGTGTAGACTTGGGACAGCTATATATCCCAGAATGCATTTCGTCCAAAACTCAACAGCGGACTCCCGCACATCGCCCCCCCGCTCGCGGACTTCTCACTACTCAGGTTAAAGAAACCCCAGCAGCTGTTTATAGTATTGAGTGTCCACTAGAATAGAAATAAAAGCGTTCTAACATCTCACCTGCTTGTTTTTATTAAGGTATGTACATGTACACTATTTTTATTATTAGAGGTTTCACTACTGAGGTTAAAAATGATATATCGTCACTTAGATCACTTCTAAATGTTAATGTTTGGTTTATTTCAGTGTTTTATTTGTTCCTGAGTAAACCGGTTTGGCTGTGATTAAAGTTAAGCTTCATAACATGTTACTCACAGTTAAATTAGGAGGGACGGCAGTAAAACTCCGGACCTGTGACATCATCACGCACGCTGGTACAAATCACGAGTCCGTGCTCACAGCATTTGAGAATTGAGAGGCGGCCCACGAGTCCGTGCTCGCGTTCTCGGGCGGGTACGTACTCCCGTGCGTTCTGGCTTAGCACGTACTCACCGAGAACGCGAGTACGCATCGCGTGCATTTGGGCATTGATAAACGGCCTCTCAGGGCCACCGTACATGTGTGTCGGAGAGGCGACGAAGAAAAAAAGCTGAGTGCACCCTGTCCTGCCATGTTGGTGTTTATTATGGAAGATCGTTGTTAGAATCAACTTTGGCCGCAATACACTCATAGCTGAAAGAGACCGAATAATGCTACCCCAACAAGAAATAAGGGTTACATTTGTTTATTTGTCTATTTTTGTCAGCATTGTATGCAGTCACAACTTAATGATTTGTTATGTTTCAATTGAATAGAATAAATATTTCCCAATGAATTCCCACTTTTTTTCAATGTGGTTTCAATAATCCCATTGTAACTCAGTCAGTCTAAGGCTACGTTCACACTGCAGGTCTTAATGCTCAATTCCGATTTTTTGATCAAATCCGATTTTTTTTGTCTGCTTGTTCACACTACAAATAAAATGCGACAGCAAATGCTCTCTCATGTGAACACTCAAAGCGGCCCGCATGCGCAAAACAAGACGTCACACACAACGCGCTCTGTTTAGACCCAGAGCAAACAATATTGTTTGACTGATGGCCCTTAATATAAAGACTTCGGACTTTACGTTTCCCAATTTTTGCTTTAAGTTATTTTGTTATTTACATAATAATGTAAATAACCTAATAATTATCCTTATTGCTGTTTTAGAGAGCGGTGCTTCAAAGGATAGTTGCAGATTTCTGTCAGAATCTGCAGATTATACAGTACAAATAAAATGTTCACGTTTCTCCGACGTTGTCTTCCCAACAGTTTCACCAACATCTACACTGGATGGCCAGGAAGCGTTCGCGATGTCTTCTCAGGCGCTTCTCCGGCGCTGATAATTGGCGTCTGTCTTGTGTCAGTGACGTAAAAGACGGATTTAATGCGACATGACCGTTCAAACAGCAGTCGCTTTCTAAAACATCGGATATGTATCGGATTCAGTACCACATACGAAAGTGACCCAGATCGGATTTGAAAATATCGGATTTGTGCCGTTCACACTGTCATACCATGATCGGATATGGGTCGCATAGGGTTAAAAAAATCGGATTTGATGCGCTTTCGCCTGGAGTGTGAACGTAGCCTTAGTTATTGGTCCTGACGCATTTAAGGGTTTGAGATGGGTAAGTAGAGGTGGGAAGTAACGAAGTACAGATACTTCATTACTATACTGAAGTACAACTTTTAGGTATCTTCACTTTACCTTAGTATTTATTTTCCTGATTACTTTTTACTTTTACTCCCTCAATTTTTAAACAAGTATCTGTACTTTCTACTCCTTACATTTTTAAAACAGGCTCGTTACTTTTGCTTTAACGTATTTGAGGGGAGTTAATATTTAGTTGCTGCAAGCCTCCAAACATAAAACCTGAGCCTAAACAGAAACACATGAAAGGCATTCCTTTTTGTGTATTAATCACCAGAGGATGATCCCACATAAAAAGAGATGACATGCATGCCACGGTCAGTGGTTAAAAATGGGAATGTAGGTTTTGTTGGTGTTGTTGTTCTTGTTTTTGCCACACCAGCGGAACCACTGGTGGTGTCCATATGTTGAGGTTGCAGTACTTCGGCATCTAGCTAGCTCTACAGAAGACAAGCAAGCATAAAGAAAATGACTTTTTTAAGTGTCAGGTAATTTCAAATGCAGTGTTTCTATCAGCTCAACAAATAAACTGTTTGTGTGCAGTTTTTTGTACAGTGTATTGCTACCTAAAGGTTCAGCTACTGTATTTCACATGGAGGGAAAAGAAAGAGAGCAAATTTCAGAGATGGAGAAACAATTTAGGCAACAGATAATACAGACATTTTTTTCTTCTTTTTCTTGAGATTCAAGCTGAGTATAATTTTTAAAGTTAGTCTACAGTTTGTATTCCCATCTACTGATGGAAGTTCAGTCAGCTTTGCACAAAAATAGAAAGGTTCTTTAAAGAGCTACTTTTTTCTTTCTTTTTTACTTTGAGTGCACTTCAGAGCTGGTACTTTTTTACTTTTACTTAACTAAAGAAGTTGAATCACCACTTCAACTTTTACTGGAGTATTTTTTAAATAGTATTTGTACTTCTACTTAAGTACAGAATGTCTGTATTTTTTCCAACTCTGGTACAAAGTATTCTAACAGATTTCTATCAATGATGTCATCTGATAGCATAATAACTCAGTGCACTAGCATGAGAATAATGGTATTTGCTTAGGAAATACTTTGCTTACTTATCAATTTAAACATGAAATATTAAAAATAAAAACAAAGATACTGTCCACTTTTGTTTGACAGGGACAGGAATTTCTCTGTCTTGTATGTGGAGAAATCTGCCATTAAACAGTAAAACATTAACACATCACATTTACAAAGGACAGATTCCATTAAAACATTAACTGTGTGGCATGTGCCTCCACTCATGTTTTTAACAGCTGTTATAAAACACTTATTATTATAAAGCATTTAAGACACAGTGGTTTTAATGCATATTTACACATTTGTCTTTTTTATATTATATTATATAATTATCTATGCTTGTTTTATGTATGTTACATCAAGAAAAATATAAATCAATTATAACATGAACATGAAAAATACAGAATAGCAATTAAAAATGACCCAAAGTTAAGTATCATGAAGAGAACTAGTCTATATTATTGCGGAAAATACTCAGAATTAGTCATTTAGAACTTGGTGAGAACAAACTTTGCCACAAATAATTTGGATATCAGCATGAAAACACTGTTTTAAAATCAGTAGTACTGAAGTGATATTTTGATATTCAAATGTTTGGACTGTAATGTTTTATTTCAGATTAAGAACATTTGTAAATACACAATATTTATATATAATGAAAATAAATCAATATATATCCATTGTTTTGTTTAGTATACAGCAGATTTTATTATTATCATTACTGTGCTCTAGTCTTTTTCTTTTTATTAAATCTGAAAACTGTGATTGTTTTTTTTTTTTTTCCTTTTCTTATAGTGACTCACTCGCTGAAGTATTTCTACACTGCATCTTCTGGAATCCAGACCTTCCCAGAGTTTGTTGCTGTTGGGCTTGTTGATGAGATTGAGATGATTCACTTTGACAGCCTGACAGCAAAAGCTGAACTCAAACATGACTGGGTGCATACCGTCACAAAAGCTCACCCAGAGTATTTGGAATATAACACAGAAAACTTTGTAGTTACTCAAGAAGTCTACAAAACCAACATGGAAGTTGCAAAAGAACGCTTCAACCAAAGTGGAGGTTTGTTTGTGGTTTAGATTTTGCAAATGTTTTTAGAGTCTTCATGCATCAGTTGTTTTATTCATTCATTGATATGATGTGCAGAGATTTTAATAAAAACTAATATCCTCTATGAATTATGATAAATTAAATACAGATTTTATGATTATCTTTAAGAATCTGTTTGGTACACGCGCTTTATTAACCACGTAAAAAGGTCAGTAGTGGCCACTGAAAAAAGAAACTTGATGACACTGATCAACCTTAATACAGTGTTTTGCAGATGAGGATTTGTTTTTGTTCATTCAGTGTGTGATTGGATGCTCAAACTGATCACTCCAGAAAGCTTTCCACCAGTTTTCACAGACCTGGAAATTTTGTTACAGATAAGTGAAGCGTGTGTTACACCCCTGAAAACAGGGGGAAAAGAATCACGAGAGTGATTATGACTTGTGTCTCTCATGCAGTCGTTTATTGCAGTGCAAATGAACAGAAACGTTTCACATTCTGTACTGCTTAATGTCACATGTAGGATGGGTATCGTTTAGGTTTTATCCGATACCAGTGCCAAACCGGTACTTTTGAAACAATGCCGGTGCTTAAACGGTGCTCAAACCGGTGCTTAAAGAATGGAGAACACAAAATTGGTCCAAAAACCTCTCATGTTTAGCTGTTTTTTTGGTCATTTTAGCCTTTTTGGCCAGGGTGAAAGGAGTATCTGCCATCAAACAAGAAGACAGCCGCATGTAACTACGACGGTGTTTGCTAGTTCACCTTACATGCATTAATTTAATAACGTGGTTAGCGTACTCAACGTTAATTACACACGAACAAGATTAAGCTACTCATGCAGAGAAGAACGGCTGCTGCTGCATCATCATCCGTCATCATTTCTGCTACGCTGACAGGGCTAGGGGCCAGGACTCTACTCTTCGGGTTCTTGGGGGATGTTGCTAACTCAGGTCCGATTACAGGCACCACACCCGCCGTAGATGTGCACGGTGTGAGGTCTCGCAGCAAGCTATCAAACACGGCGCATTTCTCGGCTTTAAAAGAAACGCTATGCGTCGCCAGGTGTTTCATCAGATTTGAGGTGTTACCTCCTTTGACAGTATCACAGTATCAGCTTAAAGCACTTGTTGCAGGCTGCTGAGTTTGTATCATTTGCTGTGAAGTACAGCCAGACTTTTGATCGCTTCGCCTTGAGCATTTTTAATCTGTAGCTCTGCTCTAAAAGAACGTACGTACCTGGCCCCGCCTACTATCCTCGGAAACGTAAAATGATTGGTTAGAATTGGCTCAGGAAAAAAAAAGCACCGAAATGTGCGCTGCTTTTCGGTCTGGTTACTACCGTTTATGTCAGAACTGGTGCCATCATGGCACCGGACACCGGTACCCATCCCTAGTCACATGGTGGAAGAAAAACACTAAATAATAAACCAAAATACTAAATTGCTTACTATAAATGCCAGAACAGGTTTCCTGACAAAATGGCTGACAATAGCGGCGTTTTTAACTCCTGCTGTTATCTTACTGGCCATTACACAGTACAAAACTGAGGCTCAAAACCGCCACGTATATGTGCACAAAACTGTAATACAATGCTTTTAAAGCTTACAAACCAATGAAGGATTACCTCTTAAATATCCTAACAGTGTACAAATTGAAAATATATCAACCTTTAAACACTTTTACCTGAAAACAGGGGGAAAAGAATCACGAGAGTGATTATGACTTGCGTCTCTCATGCAGTTGTTTATTGCAGTGAGGAGAACGCGCGAAAGCCCCCCCAGTGGAGAATAGAGACACTGCTAATCGATCCCAGAAAAGGCTTACTAGCCGATCACTGATGTATAGATTGCAGTTCTCTTAAGTAACATGAAAGCCATTAATATAACATGAAAAATAATAAACTCAACCATTTTCTTACCATATTTACATTATTTTTGTCCTTATATCAACTGATATGAATTAGTATTAACTGAACAGTTTTATATGCAGTAGTCCTTCAACAGTAGTCCTTCAACCTGTCACACGTGTTGGCGTGTTTGTGAAGCACCAGCCAGGTGTACAAAATATCTGTTGCAATGGTTACATATTTTTTGTATGATTTACAATCTCTGCTGCCCACTTGGCCAGCTCTCTCTTATTTATTTTGTTTTTATCTCAGTGACACATATCTGATATGATAAAAGCTGGCTCTGTATCACCATACTTTTATTGAAAAAAGCTGTTTAATTATTAGCATCACAGCAATTTTCTCTCTCTTGTACAGTGCAGGTAAAGATGAGATGTCCGCTCAAAACTTCACTTGCTTACTCCCATATGTCTCTCTGTCTCTATCTCGCTCTCTCTCTCCCTCTCTTTCTTTTTTTAAGGTACCCACATTTTACAAATGATGACTGGCTGTGAATGGGATGATGAGACTGAAGAAAGAGATGGTTTTAAACAGTTTGGATATGATGGTGAAGACTTCATAACATTTGACTTGAACACAGCGACATGGGTTTCTCCAAAACCACAGGCTGTCAGGACAAAGATGAAGTGGAACAGTGACTGGCTTGACAATGAATACAGAAAAAGTTATCTTGCTCAGGAATGTGTTAAATGGCTGAACAATTATTTGCGTCATGGGAGGAATCTTCTGCCGAGAACAGGTGGAGTTACATGACTCTTTTTTTTTTAAACATAACAACGTTAAACAAGGGGGGGGCGGATGCTGATTAGTGCGTATGTTCAGAGATGTGGGTTGTCTCATTCTAACTAGTCAATAAGATGTTATCAGAACTGGAAATCACAGTGTTGTCCACTCTCCATCAATTGCAGATTTCAACCTCCGCAGTACAGACAAGTTATCGCATCTACTTGCTGACAGTAGACCTGCTTTGTTCTCTGTTGCGGAGTTAGACATTTCACAGACTTTGTACCACAAAGCTGGCAGGACTTTTCATTTCTGATAAGACTGATATGCATTTATGTTCTCAAATGGATCGCCACTGGGTATAGTCTTAAAATTCATAGTTGAAGAGCATGAATGAAACTGCATATACAACTTTAGTGTCACCAGAAAACAATTTTTATTAGGGGAAATTTGTTTAAAAACAGACCCTGATTGTCATTTAGCTTGGTGTAGAAGTGCATGACAGATATAACAATATTTTGAGAACTCACACTTCACATCATGCCATCAATGATCCAATAATGGTTTATTCTACTACAACATTTTCTCCAGAAATTTGTAGTAAATAAATAAATAAACTATTTTCTACTGTAATTTGCAACTATTTAGAATGCTAATATTTTAAAATGTTGTCCTTTATTTCTTTAGGTACATCACATGATATGTATCTATTATCTTTCTGTGATGTAGTCTAAAAGGTAAATGTGATCACAGTTTTTAGTTATCTTGTTCTTCTGTCTTTCAGTTCGTCCCTCAGTGTCTCTCCTCCAGAAGTCTTCCTCCTCTTCAGTCACCTGCCACGCTACAGGTTTCTATCCTAACAGAGCCGAGATGTTCTGGAGGAAAAATGGGAAGGAGATTCATGACGATGTGGACAAAGGAGAAATTCTCACTAACCATGATGGGACCTTTCAGATGAGTGTTTATCTGGATCTTTCATCAATCAAACCTGACCACTGGCAGAGGTACGACTGTGTGTTTCAGCTCTCTGGTGTGAACGAGGACATCGTCACCAAAGTGGACAAAGCAGTGATCAAGACCAATAAAAGTAAGATTGGAAGCAGAAGTAATAAATGTGGGAAACACACATTTAGTTTATTAAATGAGTTTACTTAATGTTGCTTTATGGTTAGTTTATTTTGCTCTTTAGATCAGTATTGCAGAAATATATGTCTCATTTAGGGATCATCTTGTGTCTGCTAAAACATATGTACTGTTTTCAATTAAAAGTTTTAAAAGCTCTTTAAAATGATTATTGTTTTCAATCCTAATTTTTTATGTTTGCTTTCCACTGCTTTCTTACAGTGGCTTGCAAAAGTATTCGGCCCCCTTGAACTTTTCCACATTTTGTCACATTACAGCCACAAACATGAATCAATTTTATTGGAATTCCAGGTGAAAGACCAATACAAAGTGGTGTACACGTGAGAAGTGGAACGAAAATCATACATGATTCCAAACATTTTTACAAATAAATAACTGAAAAGTGGGGTGTGCATAATTATTCAGCCCCTGAGTCAATACTTTGTAGAACCACCTTTTGCTGCAATTACAGCTGCCAGTCTTTTAGGGTATGTCTCTACCAGCTTTGCACATCTACAGACTGAAATTCTTGCCCATAGGAATTCTCTTTATTCTCAGTGTAATAGCAACAAACAACTTAACAAAAACAAGGATAAATAAGCACACAGAACACTGCACTCCAGTGCTTAGAGAAGTAAGGATTTAATTCATTAATTCAGTGGTTCCCAAAGTGTGGGGCCCGCCCCCTAGGGGGGGGGCGCAGAGTCATTGCAGGGGGGGCGCGGCATGAAAAGGGGGAAAAAAAAAAAACAACGCTTGGACACTGCTAGCACAGGGTGCCCACACAAACGCAAAGCAGCAGATGAAGCATCGCTGAATATGTTTCCAAACCAACTTGATTCTAAGCCAAAGACTAGAAAATATGGTGAAGCATATCCTCCCTTTGGTTTCACCTGCACAAGTGCCAAGGTAGGTCTCCCTGCAGAATTGGTTTTCCCTGTGTCGGGAGCAGCGCTGGGCTGTTCAAATCACGGACAAACAGTATCCCACATTCTTGATTTTTAGTTCACAAACACTTGTTGTAATGACTAACTACTCCTGACATTTTGGACATGTTAGCTCTTTATGCAGTAAAGTTACAGTGGGATACCAATAATATCAGGCTGATCCTGCCACGATTTGTTCCCCCAGTTCAAATCACGGACAAACAGTATCCCACAGCTGTTTATGTTTTTGAACCCATTTTGCAGAGGGATTGAAAAATGTATTGATAGCAATGTTGAACATTATTACACAGGGAAAAAAAAAACTACATGTAAAATAATTACACCGTGACGCCTCTGCCTTTCTAAATGGAGGGACAGTAACCGCGTGTGTATATGTAAACGTGTAAAACCTGCAGACAGTCAGATTAACAGTATTTCGTCTCTATCTGCTATTCTGCAATTCATCTCATGTAAACAATAACGTGGTGCACAGCGTGACGTGAAAAGAGGCACATACCTTTGACGTTGCGTGACGAACTCTGTATTCCTCGTCCACACGTAAACGCAAAAAATGAGTTTTAAAAAATCTCCGTTTTCAAAAATACCCGTGTAGGTGTGGACGTAGCGTAAAAGAGTTAGTAGTTTATTTTCTTATTACCTGTAATTTATTGCAGATAACTTGTATTTGCTTAATTGTTTACTAAATGTTTCAGGTGTGAAATAAACCGCAATGGAGCAAAATATGGGTGTGTGTGGTTGGAGGATGTGTTCGTGCGTGCGCGCGCGCGAGGGGGGGCGCGAACATTTTTCTTGTAAAACAAGGGGGCCCAGCAAAAAAAGTTTGGGAACCACTGCATTAATTAATTAAGTACAATAACAAGACAGCGCACATTGACTATTATAGGCAAAACTGATTGTCTGCTGTTTGTCAGATTGATGTTCCTGTTTAACCTGGTTTATCTGTTCAGGTTGTGATTTGTTTGTTTTTTGAATTACAGGTAATCCCTTCTCCATGACCATCCCTGTCATTGTTGCAGTGGTTGTTCTTGTTGCCATTGCTGTTATTGGATTTATTATCTACAAAAAGAAGACAGGTGAGAGACCAAAGCAGACATCTTGTCTTTATTACTTCAGTGTTGATGATGTTTTTCATGTTACAAAAATGGAATAAACCTAAAATTCCTCCAAAAAGAAAAATCTGTTCTGATCAGCAGTAAGCACTTCAAACCTTAGAGCTGTAATTTTATGAAAATATTAAATAACGGTATCAGAAAGAAATCTTAGGAAAATTACATTTATTTTTATTTTTTTTCATTACAGACAAACGGCCTCCATGTTGTAAGTAAAACATGTTTCTGTGAGATGTAGATTGAAAACTTTTCAGGGCTCGTTCCTCAGTTTAAGCTGTTTGTAAAAGTGTAAAGTAAGCTCAGGATGTGGACTAATGATGTGTTTCTGACCTACAGCTGTAGAGAACCGTGAGGTCCAGGAGCAAATGATTCCTCAAGCTTAAATGACAGACATCCCTGCACACAGTGAGCTACTTCATATTAAATAGAGCTGTCTTAAAATATGTTCTATAGGTGAGAATTTATTTAATTTGATAAAACTTCTTTGAGTCTGTGCAGTTGTAAAAACACAGATTTCTTAGTGGTGAAATTGTTTTAATCTAAGTTATTAAGAGTCATTTTCAAGAGAGGCACAGATGAATGATCTGAATGAAAATCAACGAAAACAAAAGTTTGTTCGCCAAAATCAAAGTATATATATACTTTTAGTGAACTGTAAGCATTTAAAAATTCAACAATACTGTAAATATATTACTTTTCAGAACCAAACTTGTTAAACATTGTTTTCTATTTTGTGTCATCTTGTTTATTTTTGTCTCTTTGGGCTTATGGAAATACCTGAAACAAGGAGCAGCGTCACCTCATTCTTCCAGTAAACTAAGAATTCATTGAATGTAAATCAATCACAGTATAAAATGTGATGGGAAGGTTTCAGATCCTTCCAAATTTAAATTGAAAAGAAATAAGTCTAAAAGTCAGTTAGCAAATATTTAACAAATATAGTGTAAATGGTAACATTAAATTTGGAAAACTCTTAGTTTTTTTTAAAAAAGCGGTTGTAACTACAGGGGTCCAACAAAGAATGGCCACGCATCATACTGATGTCTTCGGAAATTTATTTCTCTCTCTCTCTCACTCTTATTGTCTTCAGACACCGTGAAAACTGAAGAAACACAAAGTTTACAACATAACTGAGCTTATCAGTCTCTCATATCATTGTCCATAAACAGTCTTGTGCAAGCAGAACAGAAAAAATGCACAATAATGTATATCACAAAAATGTCCTCTCATTACCAGTGTAGAACACATATGCAACATTATACAAACATTATACATGAAACCATACCGTGTGCGCCTCTTGGACCAAATGCAGAATAACATTAATGTTGAAGCTGTAGACGCATCTGTAGCCATGTATCCATGCTAGCTCCACCATGCCATGGTTGTGCTCTCAACCAAACTCTGGTCATGTGACCATTGCAAACTCTACCTCATACAAACTTTACAGCACTTTACATATTTAACAAACCCATATTTTGTAATCACATATTTTAGACATGTTTTTTAATCAATGTTACACTTTTATCATCTTATCTTGTAAATAAATGAACCAAATTAAGCATGAATCTATCACAGAAACATATGAAATAAACAACTTTATTTTAACTGTCTCAGGGACAGTTACAGGGGTTTCTAATATAAATAAAACAAACATGACTGCTTGGAGGGAAGTAAAACATTGTCCGGGTGCTCAAATCATCACAGCAGTCTCCAAACAATTACAGATGAAGATTATATTCATCTTAAACAAATCCAACATTTTTTAAGTTTAGTTTTTCTCAGGGTTGTGTTAACAATTTGTTATTTTACAGAAATCACACCAGGAATGATGAATGCCACATTTTATCTCAAAATATAAAGGAAAAAAAGTCTCCAGCTATCCTCCATTTCTTTATACTTTATTAGGAATAGGTGCAATGATTTATGGAAAAATGTACAAACATACAAAATTACAAATTCAGTATATCAGGCAAAAAACAGAGTTTGTACAATTTTAACAAGCTGGAAAGTGAATATTTGGTATTATCACTTTTATTCTTCAACAGACTCATAGGCAACTTTTCTTGTCAGTTTTTTTTAAGTAGTCTTCAGGAAGAGTTCTCCAGACTTTTTAGTGGGCGATCGTGGCTCAAGAGTTGGCAGTTCGTCTTGTAATCGGAAGGTTGCCGGTTCGAGCCCTGGCTCCAACAGTCTCGGTCGTTGTGTCCTTGGGCAAGACACTTCACCCGTTGCCTACTGGTGGTGGTCAGAGGGCCCGGTGGCACCAGTGTCCGGCAGCCTCGCCTCTGTCAGTGCGCCCCAGGGTGGCTGTGGCTACAATGTAGCTGCCATCACGTGTGTGTGAATGGGTGGATGACTGAATGTGTAAAGCGCTTTGGGGTCCTTAGGGACTATGTAAAGTGCTATACAAATAAAGGACATTTAAAGCTGATTTTTCTGTTCTCTGTCAAGATATTATTGACTTGCTTTAATCACAGTGTGAGAACTCAGATATGTTAAAGAAGAAACTCTTGGATCCCATTGTTCATACTAGAAGTCTACATCCAGTGATGATGGAGACGACACTGGATCTATTTGAGACAGTAAAGGCTGCGCTGGATGTCTCATATGAAGAGCAGATGCTGCAGTTTCTAATCCAAGCAGCAATGATCCTCCTGGGAGTTGGAAAAACTCAACCTGCTGATGTGACTGTCCAATGTTGGCTTAAAAATCTTCTCAAAACAAGTGTTAACTTTACATGACCATGCCATGAGGAAAGCATAAGTCAGACTGTATCCTATAACCAGTGTTGGGACTAACGCGTTATTAAGTAACGCGTTACAGTAACTACGTTATTATTGTGGTAACGAGCACGGTAACTAGTTATTATGCCAAAACCAGGAACGCGTTACTCGTTACTGGGATTTAGATAGGCTCGTTACTCGTTACCGTGTGGTGGATATCGCGGAGCTTCCACAGATTCAATAACATTAGCAAGTGGTGGAAGCCAGCAGGTGGATGAAGGAAAAGGGAGGCAAGAGGAGAGACCCAAGCGGCCGCCGGTCCGCGTGTCAGGTGAACTGAACTTCAGGTAAGAAGTTATGACCTGCAGTCTATCGGAGTCAGATATAAACCAAGTTTAGGTGGAGTTTATTTTCGGTATGCTGACATTTTCGTACTGCGTGCTAGCTAGCATGACGGAGTTTCTATACAGCTGGGTGGGTGCTATGTTACTGATGTTGAACTTTATTTTGTTCATACGGTTAATTATTAGAGTTGCCAACCGTCCGTAAAAAAAACAGAATCGCCTCGTATTCAGAGAAAATATTACGCGTTTCGCATTGAGGTGAAAAGGAACACAGTTTGTCCCGGACTTCAGCTACAATGAAAAAGACACAAAGCTGAAGCTGCACAGCTGCCTCTTCTTCTCTCATTCTCTCCTCTCCCGTTTCTACTTCAATCACGAAACTGATCAATGATCAGCTGATCGGCTTTTTCTCTCTTGTTTATTTATCGCCCACTTTGCGCCAGAAAGAGGAAACCAGCGGATGTCGCGTTAAACAACAGCAGCACCTTTAAGCTTGATCAGCTGTTGTTAGAATTTATTTAATATTAATTTCTAGTATCAGCTGATGTTTGCTGGAGCCACAGCTGTGAAGCTGCTGGTCATGATATCGGTTTGGTTATCTGGTGAGAGGGAAACATGCAGATGAAACCAGGAGATGTCCTTACTGAATCATCAGAGCTGAACAGGTGATGGAGAAACAGGTTTACCTTTTAGGTGACATGAATGAGTTGAAGGAAGTTATGAGCTGTTTCTGAGAGACAAATAACACCAGCATCCTTTTTTCACGTAGCTGACAGCTGGTAATTGTGCAGGGGCGGGTCTAGCAAAGTGTTGCCAGGGGCCAGGTAGGGCATTAACAGGGAAACGGGGGACAAGGAAATACTTTTCTTTATTATTCTCATTTAAAATGTCTCGCTTTAAAAAAATAATTATCTGAGTCTTACAACAAACAATTGATAGATTGATACATATATACCATCAGAACAGTGTACATCACTGTCACAACAGTGTTTATTTTCATTCAAAGGCTTTATGATTGAAAAGAATGATACCAAACAAGGCAAAGTAAATCGTTTTTAAAGGTGAAATGTAGAGGGAAAATCAAAAGTAGTTAAAAATGGCTAATTATGCCCTGGACCCCAGAGGGTTAAACTTTTTTTTTTTTAAAGTAACGCAATAGTTACTTTTCAAGTAACTAATTACTTTTAGGATCTTGTAACTCAGTTATTAACTCTTTTTTGAAGAGGCAACTAGTAACTATAATTAATTACCTTTTCAAAATAACTTGCCCAACACTGGTGGCCACTGGTTTGGCTCAGTGGGTGAGCAGGCAACCATATGCTTTATGGCCGAAGAGCAGTAGGCAGTAGGCCCAGGTTCAAGTCTGATCTGTGGCTCTTGGTTATGCCTTCCCCCCTCTCTCGGCCTGATTTCCTGTATATCTACAACATCTTTGTCCAAAAGAGAATCTACCAAAGGCAAAAAAAAACCCCAACTTTATTTATAAAGCGCTTTCCAACAAAGTGCTGAAAAGCTATTTGAAGGTAAAAAAGATCAAGGTAAAAAAGATGAATAAATAAAAACAGTACAGAGAAACCCCTCAAAAAACAACAAAGTTTAAAAACAGAAAAGACAAAGGGGGACAGCAATAAGAACCAGTAAAAACATTAGGCATAGAATTAAGACATGTAGGATAGGGTGAACAAGTGGGTCTTTAACTTAGCTTTGAAAACCTCCACCTGCCTGCCTAATATCTTGAGGGAGGTTGTTCCATAAAGTTGGGGCATGATAAGAAAAAGCGCGCTCCCTAGTAGTTTTTTTTTTTCAGGCTTTAGGAACCTTTAGAATGCAAGTGTGCTGAGACTGAAGAGCACGGGATGGAACATAGAGGTGCAAAGGGTCAGAGAGATATGAGGGCTCCAAACCATTTAAAGCCTTGAAGGTGAGCAACAGGACCTTAAAATCTGCTCAAACCTGACAAGGCAACCAGTGAAGAGTTTTCAGTACTGGGGTAATGTTCTCATATTTCCCAGTTTTGGTTAAAATGTGAGAAGCTGCATTTTGCATCATCTGTAAATCTCTAAATCTGTTCTTCTGTAGCCCAGAAAGAAGAGCGTTACAATAATCAATGCACAAGGGCACAAATGCATGGACGAGAACATCTGCAGTGTCAAGTGATAAAACTCTGATTTTAGCTGTGTTTCTTAGATGATAAAAAGCATCCTTATTGCCTTTTACATGAGACTCAAAGGAGAACTCTGGGTCGAACCACATTGTTTGCCCTGCAGGTTATGACATAGTGATCAATTTTCAAGGTAAAGTTTTGGGACAAGTAATGTAATCCATGATGGTCCAATGACCATCAAATCTGTTTTATCTGCATTAAGAAGCAGGAAATTATCAGATAGGCAGCCCCTAAATGCAGATAGACAAGCTTCTAGTTTGGACAAGTCGGCACAGTTTCCAATGGTTAAAGGAACATATAGCTGCACTGTAGCAGTGAAATTAAAGCCATTTCTGTGGAGTGGTTTGGTCTTAAAGCAGACTGAAATGGCTCAAACAGATTGTTTGTTGACAGACAGTCGGTGAGCTGCTTAAAAACAACTTTTTCAAAGACTTTAGACATAAAAGACAGATGTGAGATCGGTCTATAGTTCGCAACTCTGTCAACATCCAATCCAGGCTTTTTCAAGATCAGTACTACCACTGCTGATTTAAAACAGGCAGGGAAAACTCTGGTTGTCAATTAAGTATTTAATAACTAATACTGACCACAGTTCCTTTATAACCCAAGCTGGCAGAGGGTCCAAAGAACAGGTTGTAGATCGAGCTGTGTTTACAGCCTTAGTTAATACAGGGAAATAACCTTGAATTCAAGGGTTGAAGTCCCAGCCAGAGATTGTGTAACCAATGTAAGATCAATTGCTCCCTTACCTTACAATATCCACTGGTGTACGTGATCCTGATATCTAAAAATACCAACTCCTTATCTTCAATTATCCTTATCCTCATTATTTCTTCTACCTATTACTGTCGTCCTGTCACCCCATAAAGTGCTATGTGAATTAAAGTCCCCACACCAAACTATCTTTCCTCTCAAATTATCTAGGATTGATTGTAGTTTTTCTTTTTTTTTAACTGCTAACACAGGTTTTAAATTTTCTTTATTTTAATACTTCCCTCATTAGCCTACGCTTCTACAGCAATGACCTCAAACTCCTGTGTTGCACTGAGTTGTATATAATTAAAGTTTTGTTTTATGATTATGGCACATCCTCCTCCAATCCCATTCACCCTATCTTTAAGTAAAACTGAGTATTCCTAAATGATGAAATCCAATGATGGTTTGAGCCATGTTTCTTGAATGCATATTATATCTGGTTTTGTATTTAATGTGGTAATAAATCCATTGCATATGTGACTTCCTTGTCTGTTCAATTTCAGCTGCATGTTTCCTTATTACACACACTTCATATGCAGCAGTTACAGCATCTTATAGAACGAGCCCCACATTCACCACAGATATGTTCTCCTCCACATCTACCACACGGCTGTTTTTAATTTGCAAAAGGAGGTTAGTATCTTGCCCCAGGATATTTAGCATGCAGACTAAGGTGGGCCAGGGATCAAACCACAAACCTTCCAGTCAGTAGCTGACCTACTCTACCACCTGAGCTACAGCCACCCCCGGGACAGGACAGGGCGATAGTTTTATTCTATTTAAAGGAAAATGGGTAACACAAAGCACAAAGAGGACCAGGAGACAGGAGACAATAATATCTCAATTCAGATTTGGACACACTGAGTTGAACAGTACACTATTCATTATAGGAAACATCAAACAGTGAAATATAATCACTGTGGAATAAATATAACCATAAAACATCTTCATCATCTTCTGTTACATTATCAGAATGATCAGGAAGAAAGAAGACAACTGATTCAAAACCTGGGAAAAAACAATATTAAGCTAGATATAAAGTTCAGGGCTCTAGAGTGCGACCAATTTGGTCGCAAATGCGACCAAATTTTTCAATGGTGCGACTAAAAAAAATCCTAGGTCGCCCCGGTGCGACCAACTGTTTGAGTAAAGAAAAAAAGAAAGGAAAAGTCTCCGCAACTGCGAAAGTCTCTGTGTGGTCAACAGACATTAGCCTATGCCCCTATCGTGTTCTAAACCAATCAGAGATGGTCAGGGGCGGGACCTCTCTGATTGGCCGTGGTCCAGTTGAAAGTGCAGGTGGATAGAGGGAGGTCAGTAGCTTGAATAAAGCGATAAAGATCACAAAACTATTTCAACAACCACCAAACAGCAAATAAGAGCAGGTACACGGACTCCACACAAAGATGTAAACACAGAGCGAACCCGGCGCATCAGAATCAGCTTTCTATTTCTTGGCTTTCTCACACGACGGCCCGTACACGGACACGCCGTTGGGGCTGAAAGCCGACAGCTCACTGATTCTGATGCGTTGGGTCCATGCTTTGTGTTTACGTCTTTTTTGCGCTGGATTCTGAGCTGCAGGTTTTGTCTCTCTCCGAACAAAATTCACCGAGCCAGCAGCAAAAGAAGCAGCAAACTACGCTTCACATTTGATAAATATTGTCATTAATCTTCTCTTACTTTTGCTGTTTTGCTTCCACCACGATAAAATCACAGTTCATGCACAGCTCTCTCTCTGTCTCTGTGTACTTCAAGAACAGTTTCCCAACTTCAAATCTCAATTTTTGCATTATTCATTCGCTTATTACCCACCAGTCTGCCGTTGTTTACAGCGCTGTCAGACGCTGTCTTTTTTTTTTTTTTAACTTAACCTCGGACAAGAATATACTGAAGAAATTTAAACTTTAAACTTTTTCACAATTACTTTGACACAAAGGCATCTGCTGTGATGCTCACACCTCTGATGAAGTCTCACATGTATCAGTACTGATAAATGATCAGAATTATAATATTTCTGACTGTCTAAGGCAAAATTGAATCGAATTGGGACCTTGTGAATCAGAATCGAATGGATTATAGAAATCAGTGATGATATCCAGCCCTAGTGAGCAGCCTAGGCCTGACAGAAGTGGATGTAGCTGTGGGTAATAAGAAAAGATGAAAAAAACTATTGATAAGTTTTTTGTTAAGGCCTGATCTGTCTGAAATTCATAGCCAGCTCTGACACAGTGCCATCAATCTTTGAACGCTGAAAAAGCAGCAGTGTATCCAGAAAACACATTATATACTGCAATAAATGCACTGCCCAAGTGTCCCCTCTCCCCACTGCCTTTCAGCAGTAGGCAGCAGCAAATGGGTCGTCAGGGGAGCCAATGTGATGATTAAGCTTAACATTGTCTACAATATTGCCAAAGAGTGCACTTTAACCACAAGCAGTCTTTCATTAACTTATCTTTCTTGTAGAACTGTGCTCCAAATAAAGAACTTTGTGTTGACAAGATTGTTAGTTAATCATTTACAAATGATTTTTGTCTGTATTGACAGCAATTTTCCCCCCAAAAAGGTGCACATGTAAAACTCCAAAGAAATGTTAGAAGGAGTCCGAACCGCAAAAGAAGCACGTATTCAAATGATTTTCACGGCATATTCTGCACCACATCTCTGTGCGTTCATCATTTGTTTGAAGCCAGCTCACCTCCTGCAACCACTTTTCCGAGAATATGTGCTTCTTTTGCGGTTCTCCTCCTCCTTCTGACATTTCTTTGGAGGTGGAGGAACACCAAAGTAATTGCTAAAAGGAGCTTGCTTCCACATCTTTAAGAGTTCTAAACAAACGTCTGTTCTCCTCCAGAAAATCTTATGTCCGCAAACGCGTGTTGCAACTTCTTATCTGGTGCGCGTCTTTTATTTTGACAGTGCAGGCCCACCTGCGGACCACTTATGTGCACCCCTGTATATATATATATATATATGGTAGTTTAGTTTAGTTTCACTTTATTAAAGACACACATGGGTCAATAGCAAATAAAATAAATAAATACATACAGAATATATAAAAAGAAAAGGAAATTTTTAAGACAGATTCCACAGTGTCACACATTTACATTGAGGCTAGTACGCCAGTGGTTCCATAACTTCGAAAATAACCTAGCTAAACTTAGTCCAGGGTCAGTCAGAGATGTAATTATACTGTTTTTTAAAGTCCTTTACCCTACACATACAACTGTGCATTAGATTGTGAAATATAGCATTACAGGTAGGTACTCCAACACTATTCAACATTTGGCTTGGACTGCTCCACCTTGGCAACTTGACCATCAACCTCATTCCATCATTGTATGCTACAGTGAGTTTCCGCATGCTGCTTTCTCTGTAGCTCTTCCACAGATGAGCAGTGTACATTGGAGTGCAGAAAGCTTTGGAGAGTCCAACTGGAAGAGCGCACATACCAAACTTACAGCTCAGCATATTTCCATCCATCCATCCATCCATTCGCTTCCGCTTATCCTTTTCAGGGTCGCTGGGGCGCTGGAGCCTATCCCAGCTGTCATAGGGCGAGAGGCGGGGTACGCCCTGGACAGGTCGCCAGTCTGTCGCAGGGCTAACACACAGGGACAGACAACCATTCGCACTCACGTTCACTCGCACATTTACACCTAGTGGCAATTTGGATTATCCAATTAACCTATCGCCACAAGCTGCATGTCTTTGGACGGTGGGAGGAAGCCGGAGTACCCGGAGGGAACCCACGCAAACACGGGAGAACATGCAAACCCACGCAGAAAGACCCCGCCTGATGGTGGAATTGAACTCAGGACCTTCTTGCTGTGCGGCAACAGTGCTAACCACCGTGCCACCGTGCTGCATATTTCCCTCTGGGATTAATAAAGTTTTTCTGATCTGATCTGATTAGCTTGTGCATACATTAAGCAGCACTGAAATCATCCATATCATCAGACAAATCATCAGATATGATAAATGCTGTAGTATTCATTTATTATTATGATTATGATTATTATGATTATTATTATTCGAATTTTGGTATGAGCGAATTCTGGTCCACACTCCAAGCCAGTTGGTGGCGGTAATGCACCACATCGTTGTTTGCCAACCGCCAAAAAATGACGACGAAGAAGACGACTAACTGGTGTCGTGAATTAACTGGTGACGGTCGAACAGATGTGTGGCAGACTTGCTTTTAAGGAGCCGCTACCGACAAACCCGCAAATAAACACTGAATAATTCATCTCTGACATTTGGGAGGTTATCTTAAACACAGTCCATCCGTCTTATTGCTCTTGAACAAAAAAATATAAAAAACTGTTGTGAGTTTACCTGGTGATATTCTCATGCACCAGGCGAACACGAGAATGGCAAACAAATAAACGCCACCACGGCGATGCTGTTCAGGGGACAGCAAAAGTCAACGATCTGGAGAATCTTGTCTTCGTTATCGTTCCTCTCCCATTTCATTAGTGTACTTACTCCAGTTTCAGTGTTTTCGCCTCACAACTACCGCGTGCAGTTTTACTTTGTGTGCACTCAAATGGAGTCGAGTCAACTAGCGCCACCTGTGGCCAAGTGCCAAATTCTACAACCAGATTAATTTGTGACGCACATCTGCACCAGGCTCCATCACTCCTGTTTCATGGACAATACATCTGTAAATTTCAATGTTTTCTGTTCTTGCGTCTTGCACACCTTTAAACTAAATGAAATGGTATTGTCTATTTACTTTCAGCCTAGATTTGTAAAAAATCCCAAATTATACACACAAAGTTCTAGAAATCACCACTTCTATTGTTCATGATGATTTTAATGTTTTTTCCATAACAAAGAAATATGTCTTCAACAAATATTACACATTAATATTTGAGTAGTGTTGTTAATTCGCGACACCAGTTAATCTGAAACACCGCTCTGTAGCCTGTAAAATCATATCAACAAGGGAAAAAAATTATATTGACCCACAATTGTGTCGTCGCAGTAGACTTGTAGTCAAGATTGCCTAAACCAAGACCAAGACAATACCAAGACCAGAGGGTATCGAGACCAAGACAAAACCAAGACCAAGTCGAGACGAGACCAAGACCGAGACAAAAAAGTAATTAAACTGCAGCCAGATGCTGCTTCGTTTACGCATGTCAGGCATATTTATGTGTTTTTGCGATGCACTGTGTTATGATCTAATGTTGGCAGTGTTTGTTTTATGTGTGACTCCTCCCACCAGAGGATGGCTGTGGGTTTTTTCCCCTTTCTCTCTTAGGAGGTGGACACCTGGGCGTGCCTGCTGAGTAGCTGGGTGGAGTCTCTTCCTGTCCTTGGATTGGATAATTGGCTAATCACTTCCAGTATTTAACTACCAGATGACAGCCACCTGGCCCCTCTCTCCTAACCTCCACCATCCAACAAAGAACCTGAGTTTTGATTCGTTGCTATGTAGTGTGTCTTTGCCAAATTGATTTGCAAGTATAACCTTGTGTGTGTGTCTGGCGTTAGTACCTCAATTTTGTAAATAGCTGTAAATAGATTTGTCAAGTAGCAATCGTGTATTTTGTCCCCCTTTTGTATATATTCTTCACTGCAGCAGCCTAGTAGGCGTGAGAAGCCATTTTTGTTGATTACGTTTTCTCCTGTTTTTCATTTAGGAAGTTAGGTAAGTGAATTGTCTTTTGGTTGGTTTTTTATTTGTGTAGGAAAGCATAGGGACCATTAGGGAGTTTTGTTTGTTATTTTTGGCACTGCTCACTGCTGAAGAAAATAAATGGCTGCTTAGCACTTTAAAAAGATATTGTTGTTTGTGTTCTTGCTTGGGTGGTGTGTGAGTGGGCCAACTTCTTGTTGCGTTCAATACTTGCCTAGACTAAGAACGTAACAACTGGCACACCGCTGTCTACTGTCTCACTCACTTACTGAGAGGGTTAGAGACGCATGCTCCACTTGACTGTTGCGTCTCTAACCCTCTGTTTTTCACATAATGATATTATCCTATATCCTCGCATGTGATTGGCCACAATATAGAGGGATTGGAGCATAGCTGAGCCACTGTGAGAGCTGAGCAGTGACAGAAAATAAAGTGAGGAGCCGCTCTCGCTCAATGGGAGTCGACTCTTCTGATTCACTACAAAGCACTCTCTGGCTGTATCCCAATTCAGGGTCTGCAGCCTTAGGCCGCATTTTAAGGCCGATTACGTCACAGCAACACAACGAAGGCTGTCCCAATTCAAAGGCTGCTCGAAATGCGGCCCTCAAATGCGTCCTTCATTTCCCTGAATTTTAGGGTTGTGGCGGTGTAGACTTTGTGGCCCAACATATCCCAGACTGCATAGCGTGGCGGTGGGTGTGGATAATTTTGCCGAAAAAACCGGTGGAAGCGGAGCGACCAAAGAGTAAACTTTTGAAAGTAAGTACTGAATATTATGTAACTTTTTTATGTGCAAATGTTTAGTAACAAAGAACATTAAAACATTACTGTTGGCCATATGTCGGCAAAGTTATGTGACATTAGCGATGTTTGTACTTTCAGCGTCAGCTTGGTTTTAAAGCCTTTACTTTAAAATATACGCCATTCAATAGTCGGCCTTAATCTTATAGAGAATGTGATAATTTTATGGATAATTAAAGTCAGTCATATATCCACAAACACAACAAGCTGAAAGTCAGTGATGCTGCTCGGTTTGCAGTCCTGAATATGACGGCACAAGCAGGATTCACTGCATTGTTAATGTTAGCTATGTTATATTGCTGCCTCTGTTCGGTGGTGTCGAGCCAAACGGACTTTAACGTGTGTTTGAACGAGCTGACGGTTCACTCGTTAAGCTGAAAGAAAGATGCTTTAATCACAGGAGTCACACATGTGTCCACTGGACCATCTGGAACTCTTCTTGTTTAGCACTCGTAATAACACAAACACTAAATCCTCCTTCTCTTGTGCTGTTTTGTAGCAGTGTATACACCTGAGACTGTCACCTGTCTGTCTGTCCTGCACTCTCTGTTTCTTTCTCTCTGATTGTGGAATAAAAGTATGAACATATATTTATAAGTTACACATTTGATTTCCATGTGTGACAACTGCAAGTGTCCAGAGTGAGGACAGACTGAGGGACCCACTGCTGCACATCATCTGTGAGGCTTTGCAGCCCTGATGATCCACCAGGACAAACTCAGCAGTGTGTGAGGAAGAGGAGGAAGAGCCAGCAGCAGCTGACAGATGTTGAGGATAGACAGACTGTTCCCTGTTTGTGAAGGACTGCTAGGAAAGTTTAACATAACTAATTGTCTGTCCTGAATCAGTCTTATTAGGTAATGTTCAAATAATGTCATCATCCCAGTGTTTTCAGTGTGGGAGAAAGTACTCAGGGCCTTCAAGTTACACACTATGAAAGGCAGAAACAAGTTTTAATATTCAGAAACCTAAAGTATGTATCAGCAGCAGAATGGAGCTAAAAATAAATGTTTGTTTCAGTTCTATGAAGCTTTGAGTATTTTGGATTAGTAGCACTGCTGTGTTTGTTGCATCATATTGCTGTAATTGTTTATATGCTTTATATATTCTGAGGTAAGTTGATCTATAGTGTTACATCATATTCTATAAGGATGTTATGTGTTTGTATACTTTCTGCCCAGTTTGACCCATTTAGCAGAAGTCAGCCTGTTTAAGGCTCTGATATCTATTCTGTATGACTTAAAGCAGTTATGACATAGTATGATTTTTCTCACCCAATAAAGGAATATTTCATATATCAGTCTACTCTTCATTCCATCAGACACAGTTATCACAGCTCGTACATTTTCTTTTTACACATATATGTCAGCATTGAGCCAAATTTAGTAATGCCAACATATTAAAAGAACAATATTTGTCTCTTACATATAATACATCTACATATACACTGTCAGAGATACTTGTCTTTGAGTGAAGATTTAAGGTGATAGGAAATATAAATAACTGCAACTTGAATCTTTACTGAAGCTCAGTATTTCAGAGTTCAAACTCACTACTGTAATAACTAATGATTAATATAACTATAATATTGGCCACATTATAGTTACATTACCAAAGTGAGATGACTTTAGTCTCATGAACTAAAATGGAGAGAATGTTGTCTCCAGAAGTTTAGCTGATTTAGAGCGGCAAGGTATGGTGGGTGTGTTCCCGTTAAAGAACACGGAGGCAGCTTCCAAGTTTAGGTGATTTATTCAGCTGTGGTCTGTAGCAATGATACATAAAGCAACTATCAGTACAGCACACATAAAACATTAAACATGCCCAGACATAATTCTAGCACATAGATAGCACTATATATAAACAAACCACAACACTTCAACCAAGCAAATAACGTATAAACAGTGGGCTTTCTAACACAGCCGCCCCCGACTGTCTGCACAGACAGTCGAATCCAAGGTAGAAAGGCCACTCAGGTACGTGGATCCTTATCATCTTCAAGCATAGGGAGCGAGACCAAGCGGGCTACTGGTCGAATATACGTTCGATCTTTGACCTTAACGGCAGCAGTCCGGATGCGTCCATCAGCTCCAGGGTAAGTAGTCGTTACCTTACCAACAGGCCATAAAGCTCTTGGGAGCTGAGGATCAACTATGAGCACCACTTGGTCCTGTTTGAGGCACTCCGCATCCTTCTGCCACTTCTGTCTCTCTTGCAAGATAGGCAGGTAGTGACGGATGAATCGGGACCAGAAATGGTCGACAAGAACTTGACTATGTCTCCATCTGCGACTCCCGATAAGGTTACTGGGATCGTAAACCACTTGAGGGAGTGATGCATCATAGCGTCCCATCAGCAGGATGTTAGGTGTGATGGGGTCTGGATCTGCTATGTCTGATGAGACGAGCCGAGAGGCTTAGCATTTACGATGCCTTCCACTTCCACAAGGACCGTACGAAGCACAGTTTCAGGGACCATCTGCTCCTTGAGTACGACCTTAAGAGCAGTTTTCATGGACCTGACCTCTCTCTCCCAGGCGCCACCGAAGTGAGGAGCACTGGGGGGGTTGAAACGGAAAGCAATCTGCCAAACGCTCCTTCAACTGAGCCGCCATGGTCTCAAAGGCCTCATGGAGCTCTCGGGCTCCACCGACAAAATTTGTCCCGTTGTCACACAGGAGCTCAAAAGGTTTGCCTCTTCTGGCAATAAAGCGCCCTAACGACATCAGAAAGGAGTCAGTGTCAAGACTCTCGAGGAGGTCTAGATGCACACAACGGGTCGTCATGCACTTGAAGACTATGCCCCATGCTTCTCTGTTCGACGTCCAATTTTCACAGTAAAGGGTCCAAAACAATCGACTCCAGTCGAATAAAAGGGTGGTTTATACAGACGCAGACGAGCTGGTGGCAGATCTGCCATCTTCGGGATGGAAGGATTGGCACGCCAAGCCTGACACTCCCTGCAGTTCCTCTGATACCGTCTGACTGCTTCCCTCCCCCGGAGGATCCAGAACCGGCGACGCAGTTCAGCCAACACTCTTTCTGGTCCAGGATGAAGGAGGGTCTCATCAAAATCCTGGATGATGAGCTTAGTCAGAGGATGTTTTGGGTCTAGTACAGGGGTCTGCAACCTTTAACACCCAAAGAGCCACTTGGACCCGGTTTCCACGCAAAAGAAAACACTGGGAGCCGCAAATACTTTTTGAAATCTAAAATGAAGATAACACTGTATATATATATATTTTTTTTACCTTTATGCTTTGTGTGAACAACTAAAGTAAGTAAATAAAGTTTATTTATTAAGCGCTTTTCACAGACAGGCAGTCACAAAGCGCTGTACACAAATATTAAAATAAACAATACAATCAATACACATTATACACAATGTAAAAGATCAAATATAAATAATGTAAAGAATATAAAATATGTAGATCAACAAAAGGCTTGTTTGAACAGAAAGGTTTTTAACTGCTTTTTAAAAGAATCCACAGAGCAACTAAGGTGTGTTGCTTATGTAATCCATGAAGTGCTACAGAGAAAATTACATTTTGTTTATGTAATTAACACATTTTGAACTCTTAAAGAAATATAACAAAAGGAAAGACACCCAGCTGAACTAAAATGATCCATGTAGCAAACAAAAACTGTTGTGAGCCGCCACCCTTTTTTAAAAAAAGTAATTGGGAAAAAAAGCACTATGCCGCTAAAAAAGAAAAAGAAAAAAAGAAAGAAAAAAAAAGATATTTGCAAAATACTGCCTAAATATGTGTTTTACCTGGTTAATGTGTGTGGCGGGGCGTGGTCTGCAGTGCCGCTGCATGGGAGTCAGACGCACCTGAGCGGCACCCGCAATCGCGCCTCACTGCCTTAAAGTCTGTGTTCTCTCTGCTGTTGTGTTGTCGGGCTGTGAGCTGAAAAGCTACAGCCGGCTTTATCGCGCACAGCAACCGTGTGTGAAAAGTGGTCAATAAAGAGATGCTGAAAAGCGCTGCTCATGCAAACATCGCCGGGTCTGCCGTGGTATGTTTACAATGAGACTTCTGGTCCCGAACCTCGGCGCACAACGTCTGCAAATCGGGGCTTTCATCTTTACGCAGGACTGTAAGCTGTCATCTGTGAGGCGTGAGCGGTGTTTGTTTTTAACATAGTTCACGGTGGAGAACAGCTGCCGACATAATGTGGATCCGAAGATCCATAATTGGCCTATCTGGGGTTGAAAGTCTCGATAAATGCACCGCGTTTCAGCGGGTATACCGCTTCCGCGAGTGTGACGCTTAGTTTGAGCGATGAAAAAAATAATAAGATATAATTTTATTTTTATATTTCAAAATCACAATAATCTTCCAATTTAGAACTACAAGTTAAAAAAAGAAGTAAACACAAATAAAATGCACTTCAGCGAAATACTTCTATTTTCCCAAACCACCCTGAGCCGCAAAATAAGGACTAAAGAGCCGCATGCGGCTCCGGAGCCGCGGGTTGCCGACCCCTGGTCTAGTATGATTGGGTGGATGGTGTCTCGCTCCAGCTGCTCAACCCTTCGTAACCTTCCACCAACTCTGATGAGTTCCGTATCCTTATCATATTCGGGTGATAAGGAGTTCAAACGGCTGTTGGTTGGCAATGGTCTGCCAGACCTGAGTGCCTTGGCCTCCTCTGGGAATGACTCTGACTGGGCCTTCATCAGGAGGAGTTTCTCAGCTTTGATGTAATCGTCTGCTTCACTGTGCGAGCTTGAGTTTGGGTCAGCCGCCCCATGTAGGGACTGCGCTGTTGTCTTCATGAGATCCTTCCAGGTGGAGAACATGCTGATTTCAGGAAGTTGAGGGCAGGAGTTGACCCTAACCTGTCCACAGAAATATGATTTCTTCAGCTCACCATCCTCTGGCTCTGGATATGCTGGTGGGCTGATCGGCCAATGCTCCTCGGATCGACGTAAAAACTCAGGGCCTTGGTGCCACCGGTGTGGTCGTGACAGATCCCTCAAGGTCTTGCCCCGGGTAATGTCATCAGCAGGGTTGTTCGCGCTATCCACATATCTCCAGGTACTCCCATCTGTAAGACTCTGGATCTCTGCCACCTGCGTGCCCACAAAAACTTTATAACTGCAAGATTCTGACTTGATCCAGTGGAGAATGGTAGTGGAGTCCGACCAGAGAATAAGATAAGATAAGATAAGATAAGATAACCTTTATTAGTCCCACACGTGGGAAATTTGTTTTGTCACAGCAGGAAGTGGACAGTGCAAAAGTTATGAAGCAAAAATTAGAATAAAATAAAATAAGAATAAATACAGTACACAACTGTACAGAATAGAATAAAATAAAATACTATATACAGTAGAATAAAATAGAATAAAATATACAATAAGATAAAATAGAATACAAATGCTATATACAACTGAGTAAAAATACAACGATGCCAGAAAAGATTATTGCACATTAGTGTTATTGCACATGTGTGGATGTGTGTGTTTGATCAGCTGCAAAAGTCTTTATTGTGGAGTCTGACAGCAGTGGGGAGGAAAGACCTGCGAAATCTCTCCGTCCCACACCGTGGGTGCCGCAGTCTCCCACTGAAGGAGCTGCTCAGTGCTGTCACAGTCTCATGCATGGGGTGGGAGATGTTGTCCAACAGGGATGACAGCTTAGCCGCCATTCTCCTGTCACTCACCACCTCCACTGGGTCCAGAGGGCATCCTAGAACAGAGCTGGCCCTTCGGATCAGCCTGTTCAGTCTCTTCCTGTCCCCAGCAGAGATGTTGCCGCCCAGCAGACCACACCGTAAAAGATGGCTGAGGCCACCACAGAGTCATAGAAGGTCTTCAGGAGTGGGCCTCCACTCCAAACGACCTGAGTCTCCGCAGCAGGTACAGCCTGCTCTGCCCTTTCCTGTAGAGGGCGTCTGAGTTATGAGTCCAGTCCAGTTTGTTGTTCAGATGAACACCAAGGTACCTGTAGCTGTCCACAGCCTCAATGTCCATACCTTGGATGTTCAGTGGTTGCAGTGGAGGATGTTTGTGCTCCTGGAAGTCTACCACCAGCTCCTTGGTTTTACTGGCATTGATCTGGAGGTAGTTCAGCTGGCACCAGTCCACAAAGTCTTGAGTCAGTTCTCTGTACTCCTTGTCGTCCCCATCAGTGATGAGGCCAACTATTGCAGAGTCATCAGAGAACTTCTGCAGGAAGCACTGGGTGGAGTTGTGGGAGAAGTCTGCAGTGTAGATGGTGAAGAGGAACGGAGCCAGAACCGTTCCCTGTGGGCCCCCCGTGCTGCAGACGACCCTGTCCGACACACAGCCCTGAGTCCTCACATACTGTGGTCGGTCGGTGAGGTAGTCCAAAATCCAGGTAGTGAGGTGATGGTCCACCCAGAGTTCTCCAGCTTGTCCTTCAGAACCGAGGGAAGAATGGTGTTAAAGGCACTGGAGAAATCAAAGAACATGATTCTCACAGTGCTCCCAGCAGTCTCCAGGTGAGCGAGGGAACGATGTAGGAGGTGAATTACGGCATCATCCGCTCCAATGCCAGGCTGGTAGGCAAACTGAAGTGGGTCCAGTGATGAGCTCACAAGGCGCCGAAGCTGAGCCAGGACCAACCGCCCAGGGTCTTCATCAGGTGGGATGTCAGAGCCACCGGCCTGTAGCTGTTGAGGTCCTTGGGCGTGAAGTCTTTGGCACTGGTACAACACAGGAGGTTTTCCAGAGCTGTGGGACTCTTCCCAGCCTCAGGCTCAGGTTGAAGAGGTGCTCCATCACCCCACACAGTTGGTCCGCGCAGGACCTGACGCGACCCTTGAGCTGATGCCATCTGGACCCGCTGCCTTCTTGGCTTTAATCCTCCTCAGTTCCTCCTAACCTGGGTGGTTGAGAGAGACCGGCTGGAGCCTTGTGTTGAGTGTGTATTGGATGCTGTTGTTGGGGTGGGAGGGTGAGCAGGGTGAATAGAGGAGGTGTGAAGTGTCTGAGGTGTCAGAGGTGGAACAGCAGCAGTGGGGGTGGGTGAGTCTGCAGCCGATGTTGGAGACTGCCTCATGGCTGAATCAAATCTGTTGAAGAACTGATTCAGTTCATTTGCCCACCTCACATCCCTCCCAGGCAGAGAGTTCTGATGTTTGTGGCCTGAGATGGTTCTGAGGCCTCCAGACTTCACCAACGTTATTTTGCTGAAGCTGGTTCTCCATCTTTGCCTGTAGCTGTCCTTCCCATTCCTTATCAGTCCCCTCAGCTCTCTCTGCACCCTTTTCAACTCCTCTTTGTCTTTGGATTTGAAGGCCCTCCTCTTCTGCTTGAGGACAGCTTTAATTTCTGGGGTAATCCAAGGTTTGTTGTTGGAGAAACACCGTACAGTCCTGGTAGGTACGGTGTTATCCACACAGAAATTAATATAGTCAGTAATGCATGTAGTAAGGCTGTCAATGTCCTCTCCGTGGTCGTCACAGATCACCTCCCACACAGTCGACTCAAAACAATCCTTACCCAGATAGCAAGGAAACATTGAAACAATGTTGAGTCAATATCAGGCGATGTCATTGAATCAACGTTGAGATCTGACGTTGACCCAACATCACTCTTGCACCATTTTTTAACATTGAAACAACGTCAGGTTTTGATGTTGAATCAATGTTGAAACCTGACATTGATGCAACGTTATATTTTCTAATACTGTTGACATTGAAACAATGTCAGATTCTGATATTGAAACACTGTTGAGCTATGGTGTTGATTTTCCACCTCTTTTGGACACCCTTTATAAAAAAAACCAAATGTCTCACAATGTATCATGTCAATATTAATATCCTAAAATAAGAAAGCATTGCATGTGATGTAACAGAGAAAAAAAATTAACAAAAAAGGTCAATAGGCATGTTTCGTTTGCTAAATACTTTATTAAAAGACAGTTTCCTATTTACATTTATATGTTTCACATAAGTTTGTAATTTTTTACTCCAGGATGGGGATGGATGATGTGCGTCCTGCACCACCCATATGATCTGGGGCGTATCGGAGCCATTTCTGCACTGCTTGTGCAAAGACAAACTCAGACATAGAGTTTGCCCCTAACTGCTGCGTCAGGCCATCTAGGACAAAAATAGACACACACACACAAACAAAAAAAGTGAATTAGAGCACACGAATAAGCTCTTGTTAACTGTCTTCAGCAGGGAGAAAGTATGTAAACTCCTAGGCTGATAAACATGAAAGTCACCAGGCGTAAATCTGCAAACTGCCGCATTTGATTCCCAAAGAGCTATGAGCGGAAAAAGTGATAAGTCTTAGCATGGTGTGCCGTGTATCCTTTAAAACAAAATAAACATGGGGTCCTGGGGCTGTACAAACTACAACCCGAGGACTAAACAAGCCAAAGACTCCATCTCCAGATTAACCGGACATGAAAGTCTTGTTATTAAGAAAGACAAAGTAATATAGCAGAAAAACAGTAAAACTTACCAAATATGCATTTGCAGAGCGCTGTATCTTTAAATGCCATTTTTTGCTTTGTCTGGTCCTTGGTTTTTTCCCCTGCCCAGTTTAGTACTGAGGCCAGCTCGTTTGTGATGGCATAAGCCATTACACGGCGGACTCGCACCTCCAGTGTGGTCCCTCCAATCAAGGCAAAGCGTCTCACCTATAGACACATTTTAAGAGATGGAATTAGGGTGTCTCATGTCTTAAATGTGTATGCAAGTGCTTGTGTGTTTAATCAATAGGCCATTGTTATGTATTTAAATCACATCTGACAGCTATTACACTTTATAGTTTCAAAGTGTACATAACCTTTATATACTTACCATTGCCTTATTTGCCTCTTGTGATTGAAGAGCTGCCTCTGCATTGTTTAGCTCCTCAATGTTGTGCAAGGGCAAATCCAGAGACAGTACCCCAGCATCTACCGATTCATTGCAGCCGGTATTGCGGATGGCTCTGACCTCCTCACGGAGTTCGTTAACAGCTCTCGTCAGGTCTGACAGCATAGTTAATATCTTTTGTGAGGTCACATCTGTTTAAAAAAACAATTCCAGAAAGATTAATGGCTTAAGCAGTGAGAGGCGAAAAACTAATATATCCATAAGTGATGGTGTAACATTCTGCATTCAAGTATAAGTTGTTCTAACTGCTAAGAGTTTTTGCTAGTTTTTGCCTGTCACATATATTTGATATTTGTATATGTAGCTTGCCATCACCAGTGCGTGAATTATGTGTGAATGGGTGGATGACTGAATGTGTAAAGCGCTTTGGGGTCCTTAGGGACTAGTCAAAGCGCTGTACAAATATAGGCCATTTACCATTTATACCATGTAAAATCTGCAATTCCAAGATTTTCGAACTTGTCTTGTAATAGTGGCCTCACAGAGTCTCTGGAATCTACAGATAAACAAATCACAACAAGATGACATTCAGGAGTATAAACTGGTGTTTTGAAGATAAGAGTACAATGACATTGTGATTCAGCTTTAAAACAATTTTAAAAGCATACCATCTATAGGAAAGGCCTCGACATTAGACTCTGCATGCTGGGGAGATTGCAAAGCTGTGTCGGTTTGCGTGTTGTGCCGGAGTGGCGGGGCATTATGATGCCTGCTGTCAGTGGACTGGGGGCAAGACTGCGGAGTGGTGAGGGCTGTTTAGAAAAAGATAATTTTTTTTTAAAGTATTTAAGAATACAGACAACTTGTCAAAAGTTTCCTTGTGTCACACACAGATATGTACAAAGACACTAGACAGTGTTTTATTACCTGGTATTTTCACTCGAGGTGCCTGGGGAAACCGTTTTTTTGTGGGCTGCTCATCCTCTGAGTCACTATATGTGTACAGGGGATTTGGTCTAAAGAAAAAAAAGTTGAAAACGGTCATAAGTAATTACAAATGTGCTTTTGGAATATTTTTTCCTAAAGTTACAGTTTAATTTATAACAACTCACACAGGAAACGGAGATGTGCAAGAAGGTACAGTATACAAGGAATTTTTGAAGTGCACAAGTGTACACGGCTTTGCATTTTTAAAAAGTTTACAAGCTTCCACATTTTGGACTATATTATGTGGTGATATTGCAGTATGCAAGCACCACAGATATGTATAAAAGACAAGATCATAAATTCTTAGCAATCAAAGATATGTTTGTGAAATAAAAAAAAGTTTTACTTGTGCTTTCTTTTATGACTGGTCTGGGTTTCAGCTTCGGACTGAAGGTCAGAAGTATCACAGTGTTCACTTAGATATTTCTGAAGACTGCATTCTGCTTCGTGAAATGTGTCTGGAAGTACAAACACAATGTACGGCCAGACATAAAATTAGGACACGAAAAACTTGTTATTGTTACATTTATACAACACCAATCCAGATGATACCCACCATGGCTTATTAGAAGTCGGACTGGTGCATAGGTGAGCCATGTTGCACCAGGATGAACTCTCCTCTTTACTGCGGCGTGGATCCTGAATGTGTCTCGTGGAGGATATGGAGGCCATGACAATTTCTCCCCATTTATCCACGAACTAGGGACCATTTCTGTACCACCAGTGCTGAACTGCACAATGCACCAGTCTTTCATTTTATTTTTTTTTTAATTTGGAGTCCTTTTTGCCCTGTCTAGGATAAACAGGAAACAGATAATTACAATATATTTCATAGTCACTACAAAACTTGATCTATTGATTGAACTAAATAATAAATAATAGCTTAAAATGTATATAGGCAACAATTACAAGCAAACCCGATAAAACAAACTCTTTTTTTTTTTTTTTTACATACACACCTTTGACGCTGCGTTTTCTCCGTTTTCCTCGTCCACACGTAAATGCTAAAACGGAGTTTTCGAAAATACCCACCCTGGCAGGCGTCTTTAAAAATCTCAGTTTTCAGTTAACGAAAACGCAGTTTACGTGTGGACAAAAGGTCCAAACGCAAGGTAGGTGAGCGTGCAGCGTAAAGTTTGAACTGAGTGCGAATCGAAGCGGGTGCTTTCTAATCATTAAAAGTAATAAAGTCATTGAACACATTTATACAGTTACCTTTATGTTTATCAATCATATATCACAGATTTACAATTTTTTGTAGTACTATGCTAAAAAGCAACTACAGAGCGAAAGTCTGGGTCAAGCGCCGAGGGGACGGCAAGAACAAAGGAACCCTCGAAGCGTTAAAGCTAACTTTGTAAGGGATTATAACGGAGAAGTATGAAACGAAAATGTTTTCTTTGTTGATAGACTTTGTTCGCAGTGCAATTTATTTGTTGCCGGATTGTAAGATGAAAGCAGACACAATTTCGGACTCCCACATTTTGTCCGAAACTTACATTAACAAGTTTTTTTTTTTTTTTTTTTTTTTACTGTTATTCAAATGCAACCGTGGAAATAACGAATAGAACAAAAGTCATTCATTCTTACCTTATACTAATCGTGGTGCAGGCCAGTGCAGTGCATGAACTGATGCCTTCTCCGGTCAGTTCCGCTGAGAGTAAATCTAATGTCCCGCTCTACTGTACAAGACAATGGTCACCTGGAGGGATGTACCACTGTGAGAGGGGGTGCTATGGAATAGTCCAAGTGGTAGCAGCTTTAATTTCCCGCTCAACCATAAATCAATGGTTTTTCAACGTGATTGTTGTCACCTTTTCAACTATAAATAGATCAACAATCAACGATGACAGAACAACAGTGAATCAATGTTATTTCAATGTCAGTGTCAGGTTTCATCAGTATTTCAATGTTGTTTCAACATTGGTTTTGTGTTGACATTTCAATCCTGACGATTCTGATGGTTCAGATGGAAAATCAACATCTGTTCAATGTCTCCTTGCTATCTGGGTAAGAGCCTCCTCGCTCTCCTCCGACCATCTCTGCACTGTGCGGGTGGCTGGTGGCTCCCTGCGCACTAAGGGCTCATACACAGGGATGAGGTGCACCAGGTTATGATCAGATCTGCCCAGGGGAGGGAGAGGTGATGAACTGTATGCCTCTTCTGCATTGGCATACAGTAAGTCCAGTGTTTTATTGTCTCTGGTTGGGCAGGTCACATACTGGGTGAAGGTGGGCAGTGTGGAGTCCAGTGAGGCATGATTGAAGTCCCCTGATATTATGAGAAGGGCTCTCGGAGATTGTGTTTGCAGTCTGCTGACCACAGAGTGGAGAGAGTCACATGCTGCATCCGCGTTGGCCGAGGGGGGGACATACGCTGTTATCGCGATAACATGCGAGAATTTCCGGGGCAGGTAGTACGGACGCATGCTAACGGCTAACAGCTCAATGTCTCAATGTCTAACCTTTCGGATGGGCAGCGTGAGCTCAGCTTGAAGGAGACCAGCTAGTTGTGCACCAGTGAGAGCGGCACTCAGTTCCAACCGCGCATGGACAACTGTTTCTTTGGAGCCACCCGGGATCTAGCCATTACAAACGCAACATAGACTTCCTTCTGAGCAGTTTCGGTCCGCAGGTAAGCGACAGACCCATATGCTCTCTCGGAAGCGTCGCAAAAGATGTGAAGCTCTCTACTTGAAGCAGATGAATCTGCAGACGCTGCTGCATAACATCTGGGGATTTCCATTTGGATAAGATCAGGAATCTCCTTTTCCCAGGCAAGCCATCTGTCACGAAGGCTAGGTGGCTGGATCGGGTCGTCCCAGCCGAGCTGCTCCTTCCAAAGATCCTGTACCAGAATCTTGGCCCATGTGGTGAACGGTACTATATAACCTAGCGGATCGTACTGACACGCAAGTGTTTTGTAGACGTTCCTCAGTGTGGGTTCGGTTCTCTCCCCCATTCGATGTCTGTATTTGAAGGAGTCACGAAGGCAATCCCATGTCAGTCCCAGAGTTGGCTCCCAAAGGTCCGTGCTAGACTGAGAGAGCCATAGGTCACTACTCTCAGATCTGACATTGGATGGAAGATGTTCAATGACAGCAGGGATGTTGCTGGCCCATTGACGTATCTCAAAGCCCCCGGTCTGGAGCAGCTGGCGCAGACTGTCGACTAGGACCTTAGCTTCCTCTTGGGAGTGGGTGCTGCGGAGGCAGTTATCCACGTAGAATGACTGCTCTACACAATCGACGAGGTCATGATTGGACCTACAAGTGTCCCGGATGTGCTGCTGCAGTGTATAGATGGCACAGCAGGGGCTGCATGTAGTGCCAAATGGTAGCACTTGCCATTCATAGATCTTCGGCTCTTCATTCCTCTTCATGTCCCGCCAGAGGAAGCGCAGCACTGGTTTGTCTGCTGGCAAAAGGCGTATCTGGTGGAACATACCTTTGATGTCGCCACTCACAGCAACTGGATACTGTCGAAACCGAAGAAGAACTCCTAGCAAAGATGGACCTAGGGCAGGTCCAGGGAGGAGAATAGAGTTGAGGGACTTCCCTTCGTACTGGAAAGAGCAGTTAAAGACGATCCTGTCCTTGTTATTGTGTCGCACCATGTGGTGAGGTATGAACCAGGATTCTGCAGTGGTTCTAGCTATCTCATGTGGCACCACAGCTACATAGCCCAACTTCTCCAGCTTCTGAATCTCCTGACAATATACTTTGGCGTTGTGGGTCTTTGACAAGTCTCTCTCTGTACTGCGCAGACTTGGCAAGACTGCTTCCATAGGAGCTTGAAGCATGGAGGAGTTGGCGCTGACGAAGCAGTGGTGTGGCATACCTCTGTGTCCCATCGACAGTGACCCTGATGGTGGATGTCTGGAGTAGGTTGAGAGCTTGCTGATCTTGCTTCGATCGGGTTACCTGCTTCTCGCTCACATAAGGCAGCGTATCAATCTGCCAGAGACGCTCAACATTCCTGAAAAGCTCACTGGTTGGCACAACTGTTGCTGTGAACAGGCACTGCTGCTCAGTTGCAGGAGTCTGGTCGATACTGATGGGACCTTGGAGCGACCAACCAAGCTTGGTATGGACAGCGATGGGTCCCCCTGTCGGGCCCAGATGGACTGGTTCTGTAGGTGCCAGGAGATGAGGCATGTCAGAGCCGATAAGCAGCAGAGGTTGAACATGGTCTACCAAAGGTAGAGGTACGTCACGCAGGTGTTTATAGCGGCGTTGGAGAATCCTCACCGGATAGGAATGTTCTGAGAGACCAAGGGCATCGGCGGTGAATGCCTTTTGTATATGATACTTCTCCCCAGGTTTGTAGGGGGAGGACACTTGGAAGGAAACTGAGGCGCCACGAAGCTGCACTACCTCTTGGTGGACAGTCCGCAGGGTGAGTGTCTCAGGCTCTGGGGTGAGGTTTAAGCGTCGAACAGCTTGTGGTAAAATGATGCTTCGTTCTGAGCCATCATCAAGTATTGCATGAGTCTCCAATGTTTGGTCCCTGTTGTACAGCAAGCCCTTTACAACCTTCAGCATCACCTTGGGGGAACGGTTTGGCCTATCCAAGTACACTGTTGTAGTCGGAGCAGTCATCATGAGCACACTCTTCTGGATCTGCTGGACTGCATCATGCAGTACGGTCAGGTGTTGCTCTCTGCAGGTATTACAAGGTCGTTTGAGGGTGCAAACCTCCGGCTGGTGAGTTCTTCCACATTTCCAGCACCACTGTTCATCAGTTAACCACCTCACCATCTGGTCGGTGGTCAGTTTCTTAAACTCTATACAAGTGTTCAGGTAATGCTCCTTAGTCTCGCAGCGGGGACAGTATGGTTTTGGTCTGGATGAAGACTTTGGTCGGACAGAGCTCCCTTCTGAGCTGGGGGTTTCCCGGGAAGTCAGGAAGAAGGCTGTCGATTTCTCCTTTGGTTTATTGGGAAGACGCTGGTCTTTCTTTGTCGGCTTATAAGCTTCAGGACTATAGAGTGAAGCAGCTCTACCTGCGATGCGCTTCGCTTGGGATTTCATCTGCAGCCAGGAACTCAGATCAGGCAGGGTATAGGTTTGGTCAGTACCTGTCCGAAGAATGCCTTGGTTCAGGCAATGCTGCCTATCGACGAGCGTGATGCCCTTGTGGACCTGGAGCTGGAGCTCCTCTGGGATGAGCGTGTTTTACCACTATGTGAACACTGGGAAGCGGTAGCCGGTTGCGTGGTTTGGGTTTCTCCCTCAAGAGGGAGTGTTGAAACCTCATAATCGGTCAGGTAAGCAGGTGGCCGTAGCTCTCTCTGCGAAACACGTGGGGGTGCTGAGTCAGCCTGGACATCTGTCTGTTCCATACCTTGATCAGTACTCTAATCCGGCTTGAAGGACCATAAAATGGAGAGAATGTTGTCTCCAGGAGTTTAGTTGATTTAGAGCGGCAAGGTATGATGGATGTGTTCCCGTTAAAGAATACGGAGGCAGCTTCCAAGTTTAGGTGATTTATTCAGCTGTGGTCTGTAGCAATGATACATAAAGCAACTATCAGTACAGCACACATAAAACATTAAACATGCCCAGACATAATTCTAGCACATAGATAGCACTATCTATAAACAAACCACAATACTTCAACCAAGGAAATAACGTATAAACAGTGGGCTTTCTAACACATAAAGTCAGAGATAGAAACGACAAGGAGCAGGTGGATCTAGTACAGGTAGAGCTGCTGCAAAAACCCACAGAGCCCAGCAGCCAGCGCAACAAATTCTGGATCCTTAGCCTTTAGTTAGCATTAGCAGCACATCCTGCGTCCGATGTGAAAGGACCTTTATGCTGCGCGCTGTGACTCACAGCAATGGTCCCAGGTCAGCCCTGACTTTGTGTTAAACTAATCCTAAAGTAACTTTGGTATTTCTAACCACTGACATACCACAACTTTATCCTTTCAACAGCTGCTGAAAGAAAGGGGACCTAGCTTCTATCGGATATTTGTATAGAGATCCTCCAGCTTCAAACTGTATTACCCTTCAAGGACCTGCAGTTCAAAAAAGTGCCCTCCGACAGCCAAACCCATCTGTTCTCTGATTGGATTGTTACATTTGTGATTGACATGAAATTGACCAATCAGATGAAAGGAAGAAAAATAGGGTCAAAATTTGTACTTGTAACTTGCAGGGTTTTTTTTGGCTAAGTCCACACACAAATCTTTTTTACGCACGCACAAATTCTTTTTACACATACAAATCTCTTTTACGCACACACAAAGTCTTTTTACACATACAAATCTTTTTTACACACACACAAATCTTTTTTACACATACAAATCTTTTTTATGCACACACAAATCTTTTTTACGCACACAAATCTTTTTTACACACACACAAATTCTTTTTACACATACAAAACTGATTTACAAGTACAAAATATTTATGACCACATTTTGAGCCCATAGTACTCCCGTGCAGTCTCGGCAAGTCCGGTCTCGCAGAGAACGCGAGTATGTACTTGCGTACTTAGAATTGAGAAAGGGCCCTTGTGTGTTTGAGCAGGAGGGGGGCGTTCCAAGATGGCCGAGTAAGTACACGCTTACTGTCGAGCTTAGCAAATGTAACCCTATAATACGGTAGGAACACTGCGTCAACTCAGACTTCAGAAGCTTTTTCGGTATTTAAGCCAGAAAAGGACTGATTTTGATCAATAAAGCGACAAAATGTCACAGCATGACAATAAAAGACCCTCATCTAGCTCCAGGACGAAGCTACTGCTAAAGGCTAATGCTAGCCAAACAGCCAGGTCGGTAAACCCACTGCTTGACAACTGCCATGACTACACGGCTCTTTCACTACCTCTCCCAATAACTGAGGACGTAATGGACGAGTTTCCACCTCTACCCGTCTCACCCAGCCAGTCCGGCGCCAAAGAAAGCATTGCATTCAAAGGTAGATAGCGTGGATATTGTTGAAACTCTGTCAAAGCTAATAAATGAAAGAATGGATGACCTTGCATTACAGATTGCCGGGATCAGAAAAACTGTAGACTTTGCATGTGAAGAGATAAAAGATGTCAAATGCAGAGTGGGCACTTTGGAGCAGAAAATCTCCAAAGAGGAAGAGCGTATGGATAAAAACCAGTAAAGAATCACAGATCTCGAGCGATACTCCAGATGGTGGAACCTCAGGCTATTTGGTGTCAAAGAAGAGCAACAGGAGGCTACATGGAGAGTTGCTGTTGAGATTTGTCAGGCCGTGTTGCCTGAATGTAAAAATCAACTTTATGACACCATTGACACCGTACATCGGGTCTGCTCCAAACAACACCAGTCCCAGACCTATTATCATTCAGTTCATCTCCCGCAGAACCAGAGATAGCCTGTGGAAAGCAGCCAAGACATCTCCATTCTTAAAGGAGAACCGGGACCTGAAGTTTATTGAGGACCTTTCCAGAGAAGAGAGGGAGCACTGGAGCAATATGTGGCCCATTATTGAGAAGGCTCGCAGAGAAAATAAAAAGGCCTATTACGTCGGATGCCGGGGTTTTGTTAATGGGACGGAAGTTTTCCCGTCTTCAGAATGAGAGGTGAATATGGGGGGAGCTAAGGAATAGAAAAGTCCCTACAATGTTGCACAGTTGCTTGGACTTGGTTGAATGTTTTTCATTGATCCTTCTGGTGTTTTGGATCATTAAGTCTATGCTTCATTTATATTTTGAGGACACTTTAAGTTTCAGCACCTGAGTTGTACTTTAAAAAATATTTCTTGTATTTCTGCCGAGTTATTTTCATCCTTGCAATGCTCGGTCCCTTAGTGAGGTTTATTTTTTTGTTAAGCACACAATATCGGTTCCTTAAATTTCTAGCTGTTTATTTTTTGTTTTCTTAATTGTCATTTTCTATTGTTTCCCTTAATGCCAGGGGGTCGAGACAGATCTGTAAACGTAAAGCCTTATTTGTGTTTGCTAAGAAATATAAAAGTGATTTTTGTTTTTTTCCAAGAAAGCCATTCTGTATCTGTCTGTGAAGGTTCTCAGTCATCCAGGTCATCGTAGTCAAAGGAATTTGCAAAGAAAAGCGTCTGGACTTCTTTGAGTTGCTTGAAGACGTTTCACCTCTCATCCGAGAAGCTTCTTCAGTTCTAAGGGTCAAATGGCCGAGAGTCCCAGATTTAAACCCAGTGGGAGTATCCCCCCAAAGAGGGACAAAGGACCCCATGGTGATCCTCTAATCACATGAGCCAAGGTGTGTACTTCAGACCCAGCAACACACTCAGACAGAAACTGGTTCACCCGAAAGACAAAACTCCAAAACACAGACTTAACAACGTGGTGTATGCTGTACAGTGCAGTGAGGAATGCCCAGACCTCTACATTGGAGAGACCAAACAGCCACTTCACAAGCGCATGGCACAACATAGAAGAGCCACCCCCACAGGACAAGACTCAGCAGTCCATCTGCATCTTAAGGATAAAGGTCACTCTTTCGAGGATGCCAGTGTTCACATTTTGGACAGAGAGGACAGATGGTTTGAAAGAGGAGTGAAAGAGGCCATCTATGTCCACTGTGAGCGCCATCTTTGAACAGAGGTGGTGGTTTACGACACCAACTGTCTGCCATCTATAATCCAGTTTTGAGTTCCCTCCCAGAGGCTTAACGCCCACTCACATCCTGGGCCATCTGACCTCAGGAATTCACATGACAAGGTGGGGCCAGGTTTCACAATGAGCTCACCCGAAACCCTGGCTGATTGGGTCCCACACCCGCTTTCACACCTTGGCTCATGTGATTAGAGGATCACCAGGGGTCCTTTGTCCCTCTTTGGGGATACTCCCACTGGGTTTAAATCTGGGACTCTCGGCCATTTGACCTTAGAACTGAAGAAGCTTCTCGGATGAGAGGTGAAACGTCTTCAAGCAACTCAAAGAAGTCCAGACGCTTTTCTTTGCAAACTCCTTTGACCATTCTGTATCTGCTGATGTGAACTTCTGGAAGTCTCAGTGGGGTAACGATGTTTGGTATTCACACGGCACAGAGAGGTCAGCTGGGGTCACACCTCTCAAAGGTAGCTTCGGAGGTATTGTTCTACATTCATATTGTGACTCTTTGGGTCATTATATTTGTCTGGTAGTAGAATACAATCACTCAATTTTCATAATTTGTCAATTTATATGGCTATAATACCAAACCTGAAAATGATAAATTAATTGACTCTTTAGATACAAGGATTAGTTTTTGGCTCTCTAAATGTCCCAGTTCAAATTTAATAATTGGAGGAGATTTTAATGTTTCACTAAATGACACTATAGATCGATGGCCCCCAGCACAACACTTTAGGAATAATTTGGGATTGGAAACATTTATGGATAAATTTAATGTAACAGATATTTGGAGAGACAAATTTCCTGATGATATATCATTTACCTGGAGTAACCGTTCTGGTTCAAGGAAATCGCGTATTGATTTCTGGTTAATATCAAGTAGTCTATCAAAGGACAGTGTCACGGTTAATATCCTTACAACTCCACTTACGGACCATAGAGCAATATATATTAACCTGCAAATCTTTCCAACTATTGCAATTAATAGATCCTCATATTGGAAATTAAATAGTTCGCTTTTGAGCCATACAATTGTAAAATCTGAAATCACATGACTGTTAAAACATTTTATACACAAGGCTAATATTGAGAATTCCTATGGCACAAACTGGGAAATTTTAAAATTTGAGACGAGTAAAATGTTGAGACAGTATGGGGCAAAAAAAATAGCTAAGTCAAGGGCAGCAGAAGAAGAAAATCTAATTGTTCAAATTTCCGAATATATCAACTCCCACCAGACGAGGTCTCGGAGGAGGATAGATTACATCTTAGGTCCTTTCAATCTAAACTGGATGAGATTTACCGCCAGAAAGCTGAAGGAGCTTTTGTTCGTTCAAGAAAAAAGATGGATAGAGGAGGAGAGCAGAATTCTGCTTATTTTTTCCGCTTAGAAAACATAGATCTAAAGCCAATACTATTCATAAATTGAATATAAATGGTACGGTCAGTGATGATGCAAAATTATCTCTCAATTTTGTTGTAATTTCTACTCAAAGTTGTATGAATCCAATTATAACGCATAAAAGGTCGCTACCCAATTTATTGACTCTGTAAATAATGTTGAAATGATTAAAAGTGCTGATAGGCTTTTTTGTGACAGTCCAATTACTGAAAAGAGATATTGACATCTATTGAATTTCTTAAAAACAACAAATCTCCAGGCACAGATGGGCTGGTGGCTGAATTCTATAAATCATTTTCTTCTCAGCTTGCACCCTTTTGTTGCAGGTTTATAATGAAAGTTTTGAAAGGGGCACTCTTCCCCAGCCTTACTCAAGGACTTATTACTTTAATTCCCAAACCTAAGAAGGACCTACTTTTTATAGACAACTGGAGACCAATAAGCCTCCTAAATAATGATTATAAAATATTAGCTCTAGTGCTAGCTAGAAGAATTAAATATATTTCGGATGACATTGTAGATGAGACACAGTCTGGATTTATGACAAACAGGCACATCTCCAATAATATTAGACTCGTCTTGGATATTCTGGACTACTCAGCATTAATATCTGATGACTCATTTATCCTTCTCCCGGACTTCTATAAAGCCTTTGACTCAATTGAGCATGAATTTATATTTCTTACACTTCAGAAATTTGGTTTTGGTGATATCTTCTGCAAAGCTATCAAAACTCTGTATTCCAATGCTAATAGCTCTATTAGAATGAAAAATGGCACCACTTCTCGTTTTAGTCTTAATTGAGGGGTACGCCAGGGTTGCCCAATTAGCCCTTATCTTTTTTTACTTTGCACCCAAATTCTTGCCTCTCATATTTTGAATAGCACTGTGAAAGGTATAAATATAGCAGACAGAGAGACTGTCATCAGTCAACTGGCAGATGATACCACAATTTTTCTTAAAAATGCCAGCCAAGTGCCAATTGCTTTACATGTAATAGAGGATTTCTCAAAAGGGTCTGGATTGGTGCTAAACTTAAATAAATGTCAATTATTACCTGTCAAAGAGTGTAATGTTCAGAGTATTTGTAATATAACAGTTAAAAATGAAGCAACATATTTAGGTCTGATTAACTGCAAAGATCCAAAAGACAGAATTTCACTAAATTTTCCCCCAATTATTAAAAAATCTCAAACCAAATTAAATCAATGGTTGCAGAGAAGTTTAAGTTTAAGAGGAAGGGTATTGCTCTCAAAAGCAGAAGGTCTGTCTCGACTGACTTATGCATCAATTTCTCTGCATGTGGACGGCAAAACTTGTAAGGATATTGACCGAATGTTCTTCAACTTCCTCTGGAAAAATGGGACACATTACATCAGAAGAAGTGTAGTGATGAATGACTATGAACACGGTGGTCTCAATGTTTTGGATTTTACTACTCTAAACAATACATTTAAGATTAATTGGGCTAAATATTTTCTTAAAAATCTGGTATCCATTTGGAATTTTATTCCTCACCACATTTTCTCTAAGTTTGGTGGTCTAAGTTTTATCTTAGGTTGTGATTATAATATAGATAAGCTTCCAGAAAACCTGTCGATGTTTCACAAACAATTCTATTAGCTTGGTCCCTTATATATAAACACAACTTTACACCCCATATGTATTTAATTTGGAATAATATGAACATAGTGTATAAAAATAAATCATTATTTTTTTCTATGTGGGTTGAGAAACAGATTGTTTTAGTGAATCAGCTGTTTAATCCTAATGGGCAGCTTATGTTCTATTCAGAATTCTTAAACACCTATAAATTTCCAGCCACACCCAAAGAATATGCCATATTATTTGATGCAATATCTACGGGTATTATAATGCTTTTTAAAGATATTCAACCTTGCATATCAGCTGTTTCTCTCCCCAACCCTTTGGATTCACACATAGGAAGAATCTGTCTAACAAACCATAGTAAAAGTAATAAGAATATTCGTGCTTTGTTCCAGACAGAATCTCTAACTATTCCACATGTGGTCTCTTATTGGAATTTCTTTGTCAGTGACATTAACTGGAAAAGAGTATGGACAATTCCTAACAAGTATCTGGTAATGAATAAAGTGAAGGAAGTCTCATTTAAAATACTGCATAAATTTTATCCTGCTAATCATTATATGACAAAGTTCAAAAGGGACATAAATGTGAACTGTGGATTTTGTGGAAGCCATCCTGAGACTGTGCAGCACCTCTTCTGGATCTGTTCATACGCTAGAACATTTTGGAAAGACTTCAGTAGATTCATTGCTGGACATCTCTATAAAGACTTTACTGTGAAATGGGAAAATGTTGTATTTTGTTTCTTTCGAAGGCAAAAAAAAAGATGATGTTTACTTTATAATAAACTTGTTAGTTATCTTAGCTAAATTTTATTTTCACAAATGCAAATACAGTAACCAAAAGCCTAATTTTAAACATTACTATAATGATGTTTTATGTTACATAAAATTGATTTGTGGATCACTTAACCAAAAGGCTATGAAAACTATTACCATTTATAGTAATTACAAATTATTTGAATGTATGTAATTCTTTGTATTACACCCCCTGGCATATGTTAATTTTGCTCTGGTTGTATACACGTTCTGTATACTGTTTCTCAATAAAGTTTAATAATAATTTTTTTAAAAAGTGTGTTTGAGCAGGAACAGGAAGTGATACTCTACCGCAGAGAGAGCGAACACCAAGTGACAGCACCACCAAGAGCCGATGCAGCTGGTATGGGTACACCGTCCAAGTAGTTGGAGGAAAGAGGGTTACTTTATTCTGTAACCCTCTATACTCATTACAGAAGAAAGTGATACGAATGATTCATAATTTTAAATGTAGAGAACATACAAATAAATTGTTTATAAAATCGAAACTATTGAAATTAAAAGATTTTGTGAAACTATGGACACTATTAATTATGTTTAAGGCTAAAAATAATATATTGCCTTTCAAAGTTTATTTTTAATGTGTTCGGGAGGTGAGGACAGCAGAAGGAAATATCTTTTTAAGCATCAGCTAGCTAGGACTACATAAAGATTAATGAGTCCAACGGTTAGGGGTATATGACTGTGGAACTCTCTTTATTATAATCTAAAAAGTTGTACAAATTTACATTGTTTTAAAAAGTGTTACATGTTTAAAACGATAAATCAATATGAAGAATATGTAAGAAATTGGAGTTTTAATTGAAGAAGGGAATTTTTTCCCCTCTTTCTCTCTCCTTATTTTATTCTATTTACTTATTTTTTTTTCCTCCTTGTTATTATGTGATGTGGTATATTGCTGATTGTAATTGTGTTGTAATATTAGTTGGATCGCAGATAGGGCGCAGTGTTTAATAAGAATATTTTCTTCTTCCTGGTCCTTTTCACGCATGGTTGTAGTGTTATATCAAGGGAAAGCATGGTTTCTGTGTATGAAAGAATAAAACTGTTGAAACTGTTGAACCAGGTGTGAAATAAATAAATGAAATAAAATAAACCAGTAAGATGCCAGAACAGCTTATACCTGAAACTACACCTTTACCAAAAACAAACATTGCAAATGCAAAAATGTAGGCTTTTTTAAATAAAATAAAATAAAATAAAATAAAATGATTTAAAACAAACCATTATCATATTTCAGCAGTAACAAGCGAAACAAATCCATACCTTCAGTTTGGTTTAAACGTTGCCTCAACATCTCAATGGTAGCCTTTAAGAATTGATGATCATCCAGAGACTGTAAACTATGCCATTCCAGGTGCTCAGGATGAACCTCAAAGAATTTATTCCAGTCTTTCTTCAGCTGTACTCCCCTTACACTGTTGAAGTCACCTATCTGAATTTCATCAACAAATGCAACAGCCACAAACTCAGGGATGCTCTGAGCTTCAGGGGTTTCAGTGCAGAAATACTTCAAGGAGTGTTTTACTGTAAGATTGGGAGGACTTTGAATTAGGAGACATTTCTATTATATTCTTTTTTGTATGATTTAAGAAGGTTAAATATAAACTAGAAATTGTTTCAGATTCAGCATTGTCTTAAAAAGTATTAGGGTGAAAAGACAAAGAAAACCTGCTTACTGATAAAATACTCTTAGTGTTGTGTAAAATTACATTTCTGCTAATAACTCTTCTGTAACTCTTTATTCTTACTCCAAACATACATTGCCAGTATATACAGAAAATCATACCACATTCTAAAATCCACATCTACAGCAAAGTACATTCACTGATAATATTAATATGTCTCCTACAGAGACTGACGGTGACATTTCAAGGGTGCACACATCTTCCTTTCACCACCAATCACCTTAAGAATAGAACAGAATGTTTTATTGTTATTGCACTAACATACAGCTGCTGTCATAATGAAATTCCTGTGGTGCAGAAGATAAAAAGACAAAATACAACATACATACAGTAATTTGCTTTTAGAATAAGTGAATTCTTATTAAGTGTAAATAAAAAAAGTGCAATCAAAGTATCCTCAATACTAACTTAAATTGTACTTAACTCTGCATATGTCGGTTAGAGGAGCTAGCTGTGTGGGTATAATGTTCTGTACTGATTTAATAACACTCTGTAGTGCTTTCCTGTGACCCACAGTGCTGTTAAAAACACCAGGATGTCACGAGAGACAATACTTTGAACAAAACATCTGTAAAAGCATAGCCACAGCTGCTGATGTAAAGTCACTCTTCTATATGCTTAAATATCTCCCTTTGCCTTTTTGACAAGATAGGTGGCCGTTAGCCGTCCATATCATTTGTTGACACTCTGCACAAACAAATGTGTAAAATAGTGACAGCTCATAGTAAAACTAAGTCTCTTTCGATTCAATTTGCCATTAGTTAACAGAAATATTATTTAAAGAAAAACTTGAAATATGATATCTTACCTGGAGATGCAGCATGACAGCAGAGGAGTAATATGAGCACACACTTCATCTTTTCTTCCATTTTCAAATACATTTTCAAGACCAAAAATAACTGGTAGTGGTAATGTTACCTCTCCAAAGTCCATGTTCTGTTAGGCTGGGCCAAAGTTACCTCCTAGGAAACAATACCGCGGTCAAGTGAGCCATCATTTGTGAGCCGCGGTCAATTGTAAATTGACGCATAAATTTCTTTGCGCTTTTACACCAGTCTTTACGGTAACGCCTTTTCGCTTTATATCCTAGACCCGCGCACACGTGCACGCGCGCGAACAGAAAATTGCACACAAATTGCAATGGAACAGCCAAATACAGCCATCGTGACAGTCTGGTTGTATATTCAAAAATTAATTAAAAATCATTCTTAACAGTTGATGCCAAGCTTTCAACACAATCCTCCTCTGGAACACCTACTTTACCTCCGTGCCAAGTTTCAGCCAGATTTACTGTAAAATTCCTCAGAAATTAAAGGAAACTTGTATTCAATGCAATATAGTCAATACACTACAATTATGTAAATGTCAAAAATTCATTAAAAATCATCCTTAGTAGTTGAGGTCCAACTTTCAACACATTCCTTCTCTGGGACACCTACTGTACCTCTGGGGGAGGTTTCATCTCAATCCGCTGCATCAATAATTGTTTAATATTGATGGATCAAAAGTGCTGCTGAGAGAGTCATGACAGGGACTCTAAAGAGACAGCATATTTCAGCCATATTTGCTTGTCTTCACTGACTCGCTTTGAAATCCAGATTTTAATTTTGGAATATTAGGTGTACTTGTGGTTCCTATAGAATTTTAAGGTTGAACGGGAATCAGAGTCTTCATCTCTCAGGCTTCTCTTCTGTGGATGCAGCTCACAATATTAATTCAAAAGACAAACACCCGTCTCTGGTTTTGAGATTAGCAATAAAACCTTCAGTTTTGACAAATAATACAGTTAGAATGGATCAGGTGACCCTGAATCTTCCCTTATTTGTGCTGCAATAAGCCTAGGCTCTTGCGGGCTTCCCATGGTGTATGAATTTTTTCCTTCTTTGCTCATTCTGTGTTTATCAGTGTTGGGACTAACGCGTTATTAAGTAACGCGTTACAGTAACTACGTTATTATTGTGGTAACGAGCACGGTAACTAGTTATTATGCCAAAACCAGGAACGCGTTACTCGTTACTGGGATTTAGATAGGCTCGTTACTCGTTACTTCGTGTGGTGGATATCGCGAGCTTCCACAGATTCAATAACATTAGCAAGTGGTGGAGGCCAGCAGGTGGATGAAGGAAAAGGGAGGCAAGAGGAGAGCGGCCGCCGTGTCAGGTGAACTGAACTTCAGGTAAGAAGTTATGACCTGCAGTCTATCCGGGTCAGATATAAACCAAGTTTAGGTGGAGTTTATTTTCGGTATGCTGACATTTTCGTACTGCGTGCTAGCTAGCATGACGGAGTTTCTATACAGCTGGTGGGTGCTATGTTACTGATGTTGAACTTTATTTTGTTCATACGGTTAATTATTAGAGTTGCCAACCGTCCCGTAAAAACAGAATCGTCTGGTATTCAGAGAAAATATTACGGCGTTTCGTACTGAGGTGAAAAGGAACACAGTTTGTCCCGGGCTTCAGCTACAATGAAAAAGACACAAAGCTGAAGCTGCACAGCTGCCTCTTCTTCTCTCATTCTCTCCTCTCCCGTTTCTACTTCAATCATGAAACTGATCAATGATCAGCTGATCGGCTTTTCTCTCTTGTTTATTTATCGCCCACTTTGCGCCAGAAAGAGGAAACCAGTGGATGTCGCGTTAAACAACAGCAGCACGTTTAAGCTTGATCAGCTGTTGTTAGAATTTATTTAATATTAATTTCTAGTATCAGCTGATGTTTGCTGGAGCCACAGCTGTAAAGCTGTTGGTCATGATATCGGTTTGGTTATCTGGTGAGAGGAAACATGAAGATGAAACCAGGAGATGTCCTTACTGAATCATCAGAGCTGAACAGGCGATGGAGAAACAGGTTTACCTTTTAGGTGACATGGATGAGTTGAAGGAAGTTATGAACTGTTTCTGAGAGACAAATAACACCAGCATCCTTTTCTAAGTAGCTGACAGCTGGTAACTGTGCAGGGGCGGGTCTAGCAAAGTGTTGCCAGGGGCCAGGTAGGGCATTAACAGGAAAGGGGGCACAAGGAAATACTTTTCTTTATTATTCTCATTTAAAATGTCTAGCTTTTAAAAAATAATTATCTGAGTCTTACAACAAACAATTGATAGATTGATACATATATACCATCAGAACAGTGTACATCACTGTCACAACAGTGTTTGTTTTCATTCAAAGGCTTTATGATTTTTCCTATAATGGTGGGCGGTCTCTAGTCAAAATGCCCGGGACGATTTTTTGTCCCAGTCCAGCTCTGTATGCAGCTCATCTGCAGTCTGGTGTTACCTACATCTTCCTATTCAGAAGGCAGAATTTCCAAGTTCTGACTACAATCAAAAGCACCACGGCTGCAGTTTTTGTGTTGGATGTAAAAGCAGGCTAGAATCATGGCGGCGGTCAATGACGGTCCAGGCGTGATTTCTCTCGTGGAAATGTGCACATTATTTTTCCTTTCTATTGGTAGGTGGCACAGTGCACGTGTGGCAAGTAAGCAAGCTAGAAGACTGGCAATCTTGCTGGGTATCCAGTTACGGAAGCAACACATTAACAAGAGAATTCTGAGTAAAACCAAAGTTACTTTCCTAGTAACTAGTTACTCTGAAAGTAACGAGTAACTTGAAGTAACTGAGTTACTTTTTAGAGAAGTAGCTAGTAATGTAACTAAGTTACTAATTTAAAGTAACTTACCCAACACTGGTGTTTATACACCTCTCTGTATTTAATCATTAGTTAGTATGTATCTCTTGCTCTCTTGCACAGTGTATATGTTGTCCTGTCTCCTTTTCATCAACCTCAGCCAGTCACAGTAGATGGCTGTCTCTCTTTAGCCTGTTTCTGCCAGATGTTTCTATCTCTTCAAATGGAGTTTTTCTTTCCCCTCTCACTAAATGTTAGCTCATATGGGTTAATTAAATTGTTGGGGTTTTCTTGGTATTACTGTTGTGTTTTTAGCCAGCAACATAAAGTGTCTTTAGGTGACTGCTGTTGTGATTTGGTGCTAGATACATAACATTTAACTGCTAACACTGGAATTAATTAAATTGTATAAATTCAAATGATTTATTCATTGTGATATACTCCTTGTCTTTTGAAATACTTTATTTTCTGCTTTTGGACACCTTTTAAAACAACATTCAATATTACAGGAACAGAAGCTCTTCTATTTCATGAACTACCAAACTTACTGCTAGTAACACACACTGCAACTGGGAAACAGCAGGGAACACTTAATTAAGGCACAATACACAATATATAGGTGAATTGATTTTGCCTCTTCACCACAAATGACACTGGATACTGTAGCTCCTGTGAAAATAAGGTCTCGCCGCAGTCTCCCACTGAAGGAGCTGTTCAGTGCTGTTAGAGTTTCCTGCATGGGGTGGGAGGGATGATAGCTTAGCCACCATTCTCCTGTCACTCACCACCTCCACTGGGTTCAGAGGGCATCCTAGAACAGAGCTGGCCCTGCAGATCAGCCTGTTCAGTCTCTTCCTGTCCCCGGCAGAGATGTTGCCACCCCAGCAGACCACATCATAAAAGATGGCCGCAAATCATGCTGTAGGTATTACAGGTGCTGTGCTGCAGTGGTTTGTATCATATCTATCTAATAGACTCCAATTTGTACATGTAAATGGAGAGTCTTCTTCACATGCTGAGGTTAATTATGGAGTTCCACAGGGTTCAGTGCTAGGACCAATTCTGTTTACATTATACATGCTTCCCCTAGGCAGCATCATTAGAAGACATAGCATACATTTCCACTGCTATGCAGATGACACGCAGCTCTATCTGTCCATGAAGCCAGATAACAAACACCAATTAGTTAAACTGCAGGAATGTCTTAAAGACATAAAGACCTGGATGGCCGCTAACTTTCTGCTTCTTAATTTAGACAAAACTGAGGTTATTGTACTCGGCCCTGAAAATCTTAGAAATATGGTATCTAACCAGATTCTTACTCTGGATGGCATTACCTTGGCCTCCAGTAACACTGTGAGGAACCTTGGAGTCATTTTTGACCAGGACATGTCCTTCAACGCACATATTAAACAAATATGTGGGACTGCTTTCTTCCATTTGCGCAACATCTCATAAATTAGAAATATCCTGTCTCAGAGTGACGCTGAAAAACTAGTTCATGCATTCATTACTTCCAGGCTGGACTACTGTAATTCACTATTATCAGGAAGTCCTAAAAACTCCCTGAAAAGCCTTCAGCTAATCCAAAATGCTGCAGCAAGAGTCCTGACAGGGACTAGAAAGAGAGAGCAGATTTCTCCTGTTTTGGCTTCCCTTCATTGGCCTCCTGTTAAATCCAGAATTGAATTCAAAATATAATGTCTTAAATAATCATGGCCCATCCTATCTTTATGACCTTGTAGTACCATATCACCCTATTAGAGCACTTCGCTCTCGCACTGCAGGCTTACTTGTTGTTCCTAGAGTATTTAAAAGTAGAATGGGAGGGAGAGCCCTCAGTTTTCAGGCCCTCTTCTGTGGAACCAGCTTCCAGTTTGGATTCGGGAGACAGACACTATCTCTACTTTCAAGATTAGGCTTAAAACTTTCCTTTTTGCTAAAGCATATAGTTAGGGCTGGACCAGGTGACCCTGAATCCTCCCTTAGTTATGCTGCAATAGACGTAGACTGCCGGGGATTCCCATGATGCATTGAGTATTTCCTTTCCAGTCACCTTTCTCCCTCACTATGTGTTAATAGACCTCTCTGCACTGAATCATACTTGTTATTAATCTCTGGCTCTCTTCCACAGCATGTCTTTATCCTGTCTTCCTTCTCTCACCCCAACTGGTTGCAGCAGATGGCCCTGAGCCTGGTTCTGCCGGAAGTTTCTTCTTGTTAAAGGGGAGTTTTTCCTTAACACTGTCGCTAAAGTGCTTGCTTATATGGAATAATATGTTTGTTGGGTTTTTCTCTGTATGTATAATTGTAAAATCGAACTTACAATATAAAGCGCCTTGAGGTGACTGTTGTTGTGATTTGGCGCTGTATAAATAGAATAGATTAGAATAATGTACTTCAGACCGGGAGATTGGCAAAATGTATAAATAGGATGGCGATTAGGGGAATTGGAGACAGCTGCGTAACACAGCAGGGATACATTGGGAATAAGAAGACAGTGGAAATAAGACTCAACACAAGAAAGAGACAAGAGGCCACTGTTAAAATCTCCCAATTCTTTTAATCTTTGGGCTGAAGGAAGGACAATACTCGGTGTATAAATGCTCAATCAACAATTATTTATTTTCATACAATTCAACACTTTATGAGCATAAACCATCCGGATGGGGAGACATGCATGCAGAGGGTCACAGCAAATCTCCAACTGGTGGAGGGTTACTCAAGCTCTTATAGCCTCTAGTGGCCCCCACCTAGTCGTAAAAGCCTAAACATTCACATTCTTCCTCTCACACGGCGCCTAAGTTATGACCTCGGCTCCTTGTTTTTCTGCTATCAGAACAGAGAGGCCCTGACTCTCTGCACACAGTATTTTCTTCTTAACTCAGCAGTATAATACATCATAAGACAATATCATTCATTCACAATAAATCAGCAGTCTAATTTAATACAAATCAATTTAACAAATATAATAGTTATCACCTTCTTCTAATTCAGGAGAATAATGCAAACTAAAACTACATAATAATTTCACAATCTTTAATTAGGGGTATAACATGGCATAAGATAATATAATAATCTCACACCACCAAACTAAAACACAGACTAAGACACACGAGCTTGACACAGACAAAACCATAAACAGACATGAAGACAAGACTGGCTTTAACACTAGAGTCTTTTCACAAGTGTTCCATCCACTTGTGGAACGCTGAAGAAGAACTACACTAAAAAGCAATATGGAACTGAAAACAAAAGAATACATAATGTATACATATCGACAAATAATCCAGGACTCACAAACAATGATATGATGAACAGAACTATAAAGAACAAAACTGAGAAATGCTTGGTAAACTGACCAAGGACTATGTCATCATGTCATTTTTTTAATATCACAGTTAATGTGTCCTGATTTGTAGATAGTGCCATCTTACAAATACCAGGAAATCCAACTGGGTGACAAGCCAGAGTTGTTTGCCTACACACCCACTGACTAGAAAAAGGGTCCAGGACTCTTCAAGCTGGGATACAGGTATCAAAGAAAAAGGTGTAGACAGATATCTTGATGCATTCTCAATTATCCAGGAAAGTAAATCTCCAAAAGTTGAATCTGTTCATCTGGACGTAGCGTTTTGTGGGAGAAGAAGAAGAAGAAGGAGAAGAAGCGGATGGCACAACACAGAAGAGCTACCTCGTCAGGCCAGGACTTTGCAGTCTATTCACACCTACAGGCCAGTGGACACTCTTTCAACGATGAGGATGTACACATCCTGGACAGGGAGGAACGCTGGTTTGAGCGCTGGAGTCAAGGAGGCCATTTACGTGAAAAGGGAAAGACCATCTCTGAATTGAGGAGGGGCCTAAGGGTACATCTTTCGCCATCTTACAATGCTGTGATTGCAGCCATTCCCCAACTCTCTGTGAATGGTACTCATGGCCATTGATCAGTGGGCTGTGATCAGTGGGTTTTGGTCGGTGATTGTCGATCAATGGTCATGGGAATTTGCATAATTATGATTAAGGAACTGACCTCACAGCCCATTGTTCCTTCAGTGGGCTGGTTTCGGTCATTATGCAAATGTACTGTTTATAAGATTGGGGAAACCTGCAGTCAGCTGAGACTGAAGAAGTCACTTGGATGAGTGACGAAACGTTTCTCCCACAAAACGCTACGTTCAGATGAACAGATTCAACTTTTGGAGGTGTAGACAGATAGAAAGTCATCAGGAAGGCATTGCCTGTTGTTGCTGCTGCTGTCAGACTTTTTAATTCATCCACTTGTGTCAGACACATATTGAACAGGAATAAACATGACTCACTGCACTCTCTCACTTTGTATGCAACAGTGTTTGCTTGGACACCTGTATGCTTATATTGTTTATTATATCCCAGAAACATTAATGTTTAAACTTGTGTTCCTATGTCTCTATATAAGTTTATTTTCATATCTCTATATTAATCTATTTATAGCTCCATTCCCTCACTTCATTTTATACAATTGCTTTGTTCCTGCATGAGAGCTATTTAAAGTGGTTTCACACACAGTGCCTCCAGATGAATACAGAGCAGTTCTGGACAGCAGAGGCTGGAGAATGGTATTGCTCTCTGTGTGAAAAATAACTACTTATTTGAAATGAAGATGAATGTATGTTGTCAAGGCAAAAAAACAGTACATTGCATAATAACTGAAAATGCAATGTACTGTTTATAGGGCGATCATGGCTCAAGAGTTGGCAGTTTGTCTTGTAATTGGAAGGTTGCCGGTTCGAGCCCCGGCTCCCACAGTCTTGGTCGTTGTGTCCTTGGGCAAGGCACTTCACCTGCTGCCTAGTGGTGATGTCCAGAGGGGCTGATGGTGCAATATGGCAGCCTTGCTTTTGTTAGTCTGCCCCAGGGCAGCTGTGGCTACAACTGTAGCTGCCTCCACCTGTGTGTGAATGAATAGTGGAATTGTAAAGTGCTTTGAGGGTCTTGAAAAGCGCTATATAAATGCAATCCATCATTATTATTATTATAAGATTGGGGAAACCTGCAGTCAGCTGAGACCGCAGAAGTCACTTGGATGAGTGACGAAACTTTTCTCCCATTGAAAACACTACGTCCAGATGAACAGAATCAAACTTTAGGGATTTAATTACCTGGATGATTGAGCATGCATCAAGACATTCTCCGTGTTGTTTCTGAATTCTTTGTCACCTTATGAATAATGTATATAATTTTGAATAATTTCGTCTAAATTTAAGTCTTATTAATAGAAACTGAGGAAAGAATGTAATTTGTTTTTACACTTCTTGATACTTGGATATGGGGATTAATAGGTAGTTATTTATATATTTTCATTATGTTCTGTATTTCAAACTGTAAATTAAGCTTGTTTGGTTATATTTTTATTGCATTCTTGTAATTTTTCATCCTTGTACTTTTAATACATTTTTGATAACATAAAAATAAATTCTCAGAGATACCTGCATTTTTCAATACAGAATTCACAGATATTATCAAAATTGATTTGGCATGCAGTGTTACATTGGTAAAGTATAATATATTGCATTAGAAACTTTCACAGGATCAGTACTGGACTATATCAAGTTCTGTATTGCAAATGTGACTGTGGACAAAAGCATTCGGGTTTTCCCAAACCAAAAACCCTGGATGACCAGCGAGGTCTGCACACTCCTCAAAGCCCACGATGCCGACTTTAGGTCAGATGACAGAGCTCTGTACAGGTCTGCTCGAGCTCACCTGAAAAGAGTCCCACCTGTCCAGCAACAACACACGAGAGGTGTGGCAGGGAATAATAGACATCATCAACCACAGAGGCAGAACTGTGAAAACAGAAAACCTGAGTGTGCAGCTAGCAGAGGAAATAAACAGCTGCTTCGCCCGCTTTGAAACACCACAACAGCTGCACTCATCTGCTTCAGCCCTGCTCCCATCTTCATCCTCACCTGGTTCCTGCATTGCTCCACTCACTGTAACGGAGCATGATGTCAGATGTGTGTTCCTAGCAGTGAACCTAGCAGCCCGTCCAGACAGAATACGTGGTAAAGTGCTAAGAGCATGTGCCCACCAGCTCACCCTCATCTTCACCAGACTCTTCAACCTCTCACTGGATCAGGCAGCCATCCCATCCTGTCTAAAATCAGCCACAATCATCCCAGTGCCAAAGAAGTCTCCCATCACCAGCCTGAACTATTATTGCCCTGTGGCCCTCACACACGGTAATCATGAAATGCTTTGAGAGACTAGTCCTTCAGCACACCAAGATTACCTCCCCCAGAATTCGACCCCCCACCAGTTTGCATACCGCGCAAACAGATCCACAGAAGACGCCATCACCCTCCACTCGGTGCTGAGTCACCTAGAACAGCGGCAGAGCTACGCCAGAATGCTCTTCGTGGACTACAGCTCAGCCTTTAATACAATCATCCCGGACATCCTCTGCTAACCTTCCACTACTCGCCCATTCAGAGCCTGCTAACTTACTGCATCACAGTATGGTACGGCAGCTGCACTAAGGCGGATAGAGCCAGCCCCCAGCATGTTTGCAATGAGTAGGAGATGCTCTGTATCTCACTGTACAACTGTATAGTGACAAAGGTATTCGATTCTATTCTAAAATTGCTATAAACAGAGGAATCCAAACTGATGAAAAATGGCGAATATTTTTTTCAAATGACTATTTTTAGTGGATTTTTGATATAGAAGCAGAATGACAGAATGTTAAAAGAAGTTACTTTTAGTCGCTCTAAGCTGGGCATTGCGTTCTCTGGCTGTTCAAAGCCATGGAACTTTAGACTTTCAAGCAAATAATGATGGCCATACTGATGTTCATTTCAGTACATTTTACTTTATGTTCATTTTCATTTTTATGATGTTTCTATTTTTACATAATTCCTCCCACATAGCAAAATTGGTATGGCCCGGATCTGTCCCACACAATGTGCTTACACATGGCCTGCGTACCGCAAAGAATGACGGCCCTTTGGTGGCCCAGATCTGGTTTAGCAGAGGCCAGTTGCAGACACACTGCTGGCCCTGTGGTGGCCCAGAACAGTTTCAGCTCTGGCTCCAGATGTCAGCCTAATGTGTACCTTAATCAAGCCATGTAATAAGAACATGTGCTGGAACATAATAGTGCAAAAGTAACATGACGAAACTCTGTTCAGACAGTGAATGGACGGATTCTTATTTAGCACTTTTTTTATTCTCCCAGATTACTCAAAGTGCTCTATACAACATGTCACATTCACACACACTTTCTCTAAACTGAGTGTTTCCTAACTACATTCACACTTTTGACATGCAGACTGGAGGAGCCAGGGATCGAACCACTAACCTTCCGATCAGTAGGTGACCTGCCCTACCTCCTGAGCTACAGCTACCCAGTGGTAAACGTGAGTAAACCCTCACTAGGTTTTGGATAAAGTGTACACTCACAAACTTGACAAACCTGCATTTGAAACGTTGGCCACCATAGCAGTATAGTATTGCAACATGGCATTTGGATCTTCTAACTAAAATAGGAAATTATGAAGATAAATATTGCCATCATTGCCAGACCTGACCCACATCTGGTTGACATATACCCTGCCATGACACCGGTCAGTCAGAAGTGCCAGCTTGATGCCGAATCCGGGCCAGACCTTTTTTCTATGATCCTGGGCCACATACAGCAAACCACAATCAGGCCATCACATAAACAGCGCCATCTACGCCAGGCCTGGCCCATATCTGGATGACATATCACTTACCGTGCCAGAAGTCAGCCAGCAGTTCCGGCTTGACACCAGATCCAGGCAAGACCCGTCTGCTATGTGGGATGACTTGTTCTTTTGGCGTTTTAGTTGTGGATTATGTTTGGGCTGTGTCTCGTGCCCTTTCAGTATAATATTGTTTTCTTGTGCCTCTAAGTGTCCCTTTGTTTCCACTATGTTTCTTTTTAGGTTGTGTAGTATGGGTTAGGGATATTTTGTATGTTGTTTTTGTTCAATAAAACCGCGTTTTGGATTATTCCCTGATGTGCCTGAGTTCTGTTATTTAGTGTCACTTTGAAAGGCACAGAGCCAGCCTTGACATATAATTGTTCTTTCAATTTTTGATAAAGATTACAGCGAATTGAGATGTAACTTGGCCCAGAGGTACAGTAGATGTCCCACAGGAAGAATGTGTTGAAAGTTGGACCTCAACTACTAAGGATGATTTTTAATGAATTTTTGAAATAGACAAAATTGTAGTGTATTAACTGTATTGCATTGAATACAAGTTTCCTGTAATTTCTGAGGAATATTACAGTAAATCTGGATCAAACCTGGCCCAGAGATAAAGTAGGTGTTCCAGAGGAGGATTGTGTTGAAAAGCTAGGCATCATGGACATGGACATGGACCGATAGAGCTACGTGTCATCTGCATAGCAGTGAAAATGTATGCTATGTCTTCTAATGATGCTGCCTAGGGGAAGCATGTATAATGTAAACAGAATTGGTCCTAGCACTGAACCCTGTGGAACTCCATAATTAACCTCAGCATGTGAAGAAGACTCTCCATTTACATGTACAAATTGGAGTCTATTAGATAGATATGATACAAACCACTGCAGCACAGCACCTGTAATACCTACAGCATGTTTTGCAGCGATCTTTTATGATGTGGTCTGCTGGGGTGGCAACATCTCTGCCGGGGACAGGAAGAGACTGAACAGGCTGATCTGCAGGGCCAGCTCTGTTCTAGGATGCCCTCTGAACCCAGTGGAGAGTGAGTGACAGGAGAATGGTGGCTAAGCTATCATCCCTCCCACCCCATGCAGGAAACTCTAACAGCACTGAACAGCTCCTTCAGTGGGAGACTGTGGCGGAGACCTTATTTTTCACAGGAGCTACAGTATCCAGTGTCATTTGTGGTGAAGAGGCAAAATCAATTCACCTATATATTGTGTATTGTGCCTTAATTAAGTGTTCCCTGCTGTTTCCCAGTTGCAGTGTGTGTTACTAGCAGTAAGTTTGGTAGTTCATGAAATAGAAGAGCTTCTGTTCCTGTAATACTGAATGTTGTTTTAAAAGGTGTCCAAAAGCAGAAAATAAAGTATTTCAAAAGACAAGGAGTATATCACAATGAATAAATCATTTGAATTTATACAATTTAATTAATTCCAGTGTTAGCAGTTAAATGTTATGTATCTAGCACCAAATCACAACAGCAGTCACCTAAAGACACTTTATGTTGCTGGCTAAAAACACAACAGTAATACCAAGAAAACCCCAACAATTTAATTAACCCATATGAGCTAACATTTAGTGAGAGTGGGAAAGAAAAACTCCATTTGAAGAGATAGAAACATCTGGCAGAAACAGGCTAAAAGAGAGACAGCCATCTACTGTGACTGGCTGAGGTTGATGAAAAGGAGACAGGACAACATATACACTGTGCAAGAGAGCAAGAGATACATACTAACTAATGATTAAATACAGAGAGGTGTATAAACACAGAACGAGCAAAGAAGGAAAAGATTCATACACCATGGGAAGCCCGCAAGAGCCTAGGCTTATTGCAGCACAAATAAGGGAAGATTCAGGGTCACCTGATCCATTCTAACTGTATTATTTGTCAAAACTGAAGGTTTTATTGCTAATCTCAAAACCAGAGACGGGTGTTTGTCTTTTGAATTAATATTGTGAGCTGCATCCACAGAAGAGAAGCCTGAGAGATGAAGACTCTGATTCCCGTTCAACCTTAAAATTCTATAGGAACCACAAGTACACCTAATATTCCAAAATTAAAATCTGGATTTCAAAGCGAGTCAGTGAAGACAAGCAAATATGGCTGAAATATGCTGTCTCTTTAGAGTCCCTGTCATGTCTCTCTCAGCAGCACTTTTGATCCATCAATATTAAACAATTATTGATGCAGCGGATTGAGATGAAACCTCCCCAGAGGTACAGTAGGTGTCCCAGAGAAGGAATGTGTTGAAAGTTGGACCTCAACTACTAAGGATGATTTTTAATGAATTTTTGACATTTACATAATTGTAGTGTATTGACTATATTGCATTGAATACAAGTTTCCTTTAATTTCTGAGGAATTTTACAGTAAATCTGGCTGAAACTTGGCACAGAGGTAAAGTAGGTGTTCCAGAGGAGGATTGTGTTGAAAGCTTGGCATCAACTGTTAAGAATGATTTTTAATTAATTTTTGAATATACAACCAGACTGTCACGATGGCTGTATTTGGCTGTTCCATTGCAATTTGTGTGCAATTTTCTGTTCGCGCACGTGCACGTGTGCGCGGGTCTAGGCTTTCAATCGGGATATAAAGCGAAAAGGCGCTACCGTAAAGACTGGTGTAAAAGCGCAAGGAAATTTATGCGGCGGATAAGAAGCGGCTGGCTTGACCGCAGCTCACAAATGACGGCTCACTTGACCGCGGTAAAGGTTTGGGTGTTTATGGTCACAATGAAGGCCTTCATCTTCGTTCTTCTCCTGGGAATACAGGGGGCAGCGGCAGGTCAGTTTGACTGTTATATTTTTGTCTTTTTATATGTCAGATTTATGTAATTTGAAAGACAAATGGACGGACTGTTTGCTCCCCAGAAATACGCTAAACATTTAGTTGTAATGGATCCTAGTAGATAATGTCAGTGTTTATAAACGATCGATTATATTATACAGGTAATTAAATCGTCTGTTTTTCTCTTCAATACCTAATAATAAACATTAAAGTTTAGATGAAGGCAAAAATTAAAACAAGGCGACTTATGTCCCAAACTATTTGATGATTTCCAGGTTTAAACCGTTCGTGACGCATTTTTAAGCGTTGACTCTGCTGTGTTTCCAAACAGTCCAACAAATAAAACATCAGTGAGGAGGTCTGATGATAATCTGGTGACAATAATTAAAACGTCTATTTAAAAAACCAAGTACCATTTTAATTTTCATGAGGGTTTAAAACATTTTCACACAACAGCTGCTTATTAAAGTTAACTAAAGTTCATTTAAATATCTTTATAAATATTATTTTTATTTTACTATTATTTAAAAATTATTTGTTCAGTATATGAAGAGCCACATGTCATTTGATGTAGTCTATTAAAAGTTAAAAGACTCCTGCTTTGTATTGTCTTCAGTATTATTCACCAGTGTTATGCTTGTGAATATTTTCTGTTTGACAAACATGCGCACACATATCGTAACTAACGAGTAGTTACACCCGGATATGAAGTTCACTGTTTTTCTGGTGTTATTGCTTAATTAACAGCGCAATGAGGTGACTTTTGTTGTGAGGTGTATAAATAAAATAAAATAGAATTCAATTGAACTGAATTGAGATACAAATTAAATCATTATTACTTAATAATATCAGATAGTTTGTAAAGTGCGAGTACACTACACATACCAGCATGAGCTAATGTTGTTATCACTGCTGTATGATCAATAAGAAGCTGCAGGTAAGAAATACCAGGGAGCGCTAAAGAGAAGAGTTTTAAACTAACAAATATTGTTGACTTTTGACAACTGAAAACTCAACTGAAAACCTGATTACAGAATAAAAGATAAAATAACAATTGCTAACAATCCCCAAATAATAGTTACCTAACATTAGCTTTGGTTTTATTGATAATATTATCGATCAGATATTGGAAGTAAAACTTTCTGTAACAATTTTAAGCTTAAAAAAATCTATAAAAATAATATAAACAAAGAAGAAGCATCGATATGCTTCAATCAATTCATATAATTTGAAATATCAAAAATTGAAATGCAAAAGAGAACAACTCACTTCAGAAGTCACGCTGCGTAACAAAAGCAAAACAGATTAAAAATAATATGTATTTTGTTTAACAATGAAAACAAAATAAAAATATAGTTAAATTAAAACCTATAATGAGTTCAAACCATCAATCATGAAAACTGAATTAAACCAAACTGAAGGATAAACACCAGTTTTAAAACTTTCTGTGAATAATCAGGTTCAAACTAGAATTTTAAGTTTTGAAGAAAAGAGGATCAGAAACATTAACCACTGAATATCTATTCATAAATCTATTTTGTGTTTATTGAAGGGACAGCAGGATTATTATAGGATGTCCTTAATGTGCTGTAGTTTTTGTTATTGTGTTATTTAAAAAATAAAATAATTTATTAGTCCGTGTTCCTGAGATCTCACAACATTAACTGTTTCTTACAGTGACCCACTCGCTGAAGTATTTCCTTACTGGATCCTCTCAAGTCCCAAACTTCCCAGAGTTTGTGGTTGTTGGGATGGTTGATGATGTTCAGATTGATTATTATGACAGCAACATGGAGAAAGCTGTGCCCAAACAGGACTGGATTGCCAAGAACACAGATCAGCAGTACTGGGAGAGTCAGACTGAGAAAAGGATGGATGCCCAGGAGTCTTTCAAAGCCAACATTGAGATTTTAGAGCAGGCCTTCAAACAAACTGGAGGTTTGTTCATGTTTCATTTTTTACTGATATTTGCTGTTAATGTTTTCAGTGTGTTTTGTTTACAGTAGTAAACAGGTTTGCACACGGGGCTAGTAAAAGCGCTATGCAAATACAGGCCATTTACCATTTACCATTTACATATTAAATGTTTCATTCAGATTACAGATTAAAATTATTAACATAATAATTCGTAATAAATGTAAAACTACAGTCTAGGAAACTTTAATTTAATTCAAACAGCTTTAATGATCATGTTTGTATGAACTGGTATAATTTAACTGTTTAGTTGATCAAAATAATCAAATAATAAAGATAAATTCATGATATTTGAAGTTTTCTGTTTATATTTAGGATTTTTTGCCTCTGAAACCTTGATGGTTGTTTTTGCTACAATTTCTTAATAATCGATTATTCAGAAAATAATCTCCAGAAAATCAGCAGGATCTAAATAATCAGTCTGAGGTGTGTTTGTTTTAAAATTATTGTGAACTAATATTTGACTTTTAATAAAAACAATCCTGGACTGAAACTCTCCTTCAGTGGAAGCTTCTAGAAAGACCTCAGGATAGTCTGGTGTGTAGTTTTCCCGCAGTTATAAGATTTTCTTTTAGAACGATAAGAGGCTGCAGAGTTTCAGAGGATGGAAACTTAAACCCAGGATCAGGATCTGAGTCTGCTGCTCAGGATCCATCTTAATGTGTTTGTCTCTTCCTGTAGCTCACAGGAAGTCGCTCCGTGTCTCAGTTCAGACGTCCCTCACAAATAATCACATATTGTAATAAATTATAGAAAAGAAAATATGTCAGACACCATCAACAGCATCTTAGGATGAAATAATTTATCATCTAGCTGAGATGTTAAATGTGCTGTGATGTCACAGTTTTGACAGCAGTTTTCCAGATTCCATTAAACACATAATAATAATAATAATAATAATAATAATAATGATGTTATATTTAATACAAAAAGTAGAATCAAACAGGGTTGACTTTGTAACAGGCTGAAAGTAGAGACAGCTCAATGACCCGTTCACTGTCCACGGCCTCTTTATGAATGAATTTAACTAAATGCATCAACCATTGTGAAAATGAAACAGACATTCAGCCCGTTTTCATGAGGAAATGTTTTCAGGATTATCTTTCATTAGCAGAGGTTCCATAAATAAATCGGTGACAAACTTAAAGCTACTCTGTGGAAAATAAATAAATATTTAACTTTTAGTTTTACTTCAATAGTACAACAGTTTGGTGAGAAGTAGATAGACCAAAAATAAGAAACACAAACTAACAGACAGACGTTTAACAGTTAACAGTTTCTCTAAATTTTACACTGATTTTTGTCCTATTTAAAAATAAGACAGTAAATATGAGTTTCAGTCTATGTTTAATATTTTTGGTCCCAGATTTAAAATTTAATGTTTTTTTTGTTTTGTTTTGTTTACTAATAAACAACAATCTGAAAATATAATCAAGGAAAGTAAAGTGTTAAAATGTCTCACTTTTCCCATAAACTGGTTGAAGGTTGATTATTAAGGTGGTGTCGTTAAATCAGGACGCCGTAAATTTCAGCAAGAACCCTTTCAGAAAGCCTCCCTATGAGCGGTGAAAAAACCCACGGGTTGTTTTGGTCATTAAACACAGCTTTGGTCACTCATCTACGCAACATTTACGAGCGGCGGAAAATAACAGCGTTCTGGGCGGGTCACTGAGCTTGCTTTTTCCGGCGCTCAGTGATGTGCGATACCACTTATTTCCTTTCCCGAAGTAATATTCAGGGCGGTATCAACAATACTGATCCGATACTTTGTACAAAAACTTAACGTGTTATTGTATTTCAAATTATAACTTCATAATGATCACAGGACATCAGACTACTTGTTCTTATTGTTTAGTTATGAAGAATTATCATATAGTTGTGAGTTAATTGACGCTATTTGAACACGTATATCTTGTCATTTAACATGTATATACTTGCCTGGACATTTCAACAAAAACATTCAACATTCACACTTTCAACCAAGTAAATACAGGCGCAGTATTGTCGATATCAGCTCCAATGATTTTAAGTTATTCAGGCAGCTAATTGGGGGAGAGTAGTGTGCCATGACCACTATATCACTGTGATTGTTACTTTCCACAATAATTAGTTGAAACAACAAAACACACTTTTCAGCTTTTCATGCTTTTTGAAACTCAGTTTTTTGGAGACCTGTGATGTAAATTCTGTCTCTAAAGCACACAAAAAGGTTTGGACATTTTTCATAGTGCATGTTTGAGGTTTATTTTTCCAAAGAAATTGTTGGAGCTATTTATTCTTTATTTTTGTTATTCTGAAATTTGTTGGGGTTTGTTGTTGGTTTGTTTATATTTTTGGGTTGTTTACAAGTTTATTTGTAGGTTAATATTTGCTTTGTTTTGTTGTTTATCTTGTTAAGTCAGCCAGGAAGAACTGTAAGGTCTTTTATGTATATGTATATATATATATATATATATATATATATATATATATATATATATATATATATATATATATATATATATATATATATATATATATATATATATATATATATATATATATATATATATATATATATATATATATATATATATATATATATATATATATATATACATATATATATATATATATATATATATATATATATATATATACATATATATATATATATGAATAAAGGGACTGGTATAGGACCAGAATGCACTGGGGTGAGCCTATGGTTTTTTACCAGAGCAGGAGAAGCAGCGGGTAGGAACAAAGGTGGATCTTTGTTATTGCTTGCCAAACTGGAAAAATAAACAATAAAATGCAACTTTCGAGTTTGATAATTGGACTTCTTTTGCCTGCATACAAAACATTACCACAGTGCAGCAGTGGCTTGTGAATTTTAAGCTGTAGGATGTTTGGTTGGACAAAGGGAATCCCCACTACAGAAATAATTAACACAGTTCAGCAGCTACATACTGAACTTGAAGGATAAAAGCAAAGTATCAATCCAGTCATGCTAGTATTGATCCGTAACCAATACTAGTGTTGGTATCAATACTATCGATATTTGGATCGATCCGCCCACCTCTATCAGTGACAGCTGTGAGCGTTTTCTTGACTCATGCAGGGCCTCCCCATGTTTCTCCTCCACTTAATCTACACTCCAATCAAAGGAGTGCAGACAACACCAGCTCATCCCACATTCACTTTGTTGCCGCCTATAAGGAGGTGTTTTTGCAAGATTTTCATGGACATTCACGGCGTCCTGATTTATTGATTAGCAATTTTAATATAATTTATTAACCAAACGGGCTGGAAAAGTGTGGAATTTGAACCTAGATGGTGTGTAACTCCACATGTTCATATAAAGAAAATACCTGTGATGATGCACCGAGGCATTTCTTGTGGCTTTGAGAGCAGCGATGTTATAAAAGCAGGAATGACTCCTCGTGTCGCTCTCACCTGTAGACTGTCTGCTCTCATCACAGCATCAGTGGCGCTCAGGTTCCTACTCAAAGACGCTCACAGATCTCTGTACTACACATCCAATAATATCATTAACGTGAATGTTTTAATATTTTTAGTGCAAAATCTGATCTGGTCACAGCGCTGAAAAACACCAAAAGTGTCCCAGCATGGAGTCGAATTCAAGGTCTGAATTATTGTTTCAGTCCTCTGCTCTTAGTAAATGTAATAAAAATGACAACGTGGTTGTAAAATCTTAGAGGAACCTTTTTCACCTTTTTGTCAGGTCACAGCACAAGAAATTAACTGATTTATCAAAAATTATTTCTTGCATAATCATCAATGATGACTATGCAACATTTGCTGGAGCCTGAAATACTGTAAGTAGAACTCCAGATTAGATTAACATCACATGATCATATTAAACAGAGACACATCTTGAAAAACCTCAGGAGAGTCTGGTGTTTAGTTTCTCACAGGAAGGATTTTGTTGGACTGATGACGGCTGCAGAGTTTCAGAGGATGGAAAGTAAATCTAGAATCAGGATCTGTGTCGGCTGCTCAGGACTCCAGCTTAGTGTGTTTGTCTGATCCTGCAGCTCACAGGAAGTTGCTCCACCTACAACAGCAGAGATAAACTGTGCAGTGATATCTCTGCAGGCAGGACGTAGATGTGCTAACGGGAGAAAATGAATTCTGTTTTTTCCACTCTCTTTTTCTAAAATCTACATTGTTAATGATGATTGGGTTTAAAAATCTTCCACTGAGACAAAAGCAGCCATAAATGCAGATCCTCTATATGTTGATCACGTCTCTGTGTCAGTATAAGACTTTAGTGCAGCCTCTCTCTGGTTCACTGCAGTCTTTGTCTCTGTGTTTCTGTCAGGTGTTCACATTTTCCAGCGGATGTACGGCTGTGAATGGGATGAAGAAACAGGTGAAGTGAATGGATATGAGCAGTTTGGTTATGATGGAGAGGACTTCATAAGCTTTGACCTGAAGACAGGGACATGGGTCAGTAAAAAACAACAGGCTGCCAGCACCAAAAACAAGTGGGACCATAACAGGGCTCTGACTGCTCAGAAAAAGAATTACCTCACCCAGGAGTGTCCTGAGTGGCTGAAGAAGTATGTGACCTATGGGAGGAGCTCTCTGATGAAAACAGGTAAAATCTATGACCAGAATTAGATTGTTAACCAAAAGTTATATGTCTCAGTTTATTACTTAATATGATATTAAATTAACCTTTTCATGCATGAATTATGAAAACCTCAATCAGGGCTTTTTTTTCTTGAGTATTTTTATTCATCTTAAGGCATGAAAAAAAGATTTTGAACTTCTTTTTAAACATATACTTTTCATTTTCAAAGAGTATTTTACATGTCCACTTAGTTGTACAACAAACATTTTGACTTATGAATTTGACAAATGAATAATTTATATACACTGTGTAAAAACTATAACATAACAAAAATATATTTTTTAAATATATTTTATAACAGTATAACAATATATGTAACAACTATAACAACTATAACCCTGCAAGGCATGGAGTGACTCATCAGTGTCCAATGTAGTGGTTTATGTGCAAGTTTACCATCAACACTGACACAAATACAAGTAAACAGCCTTTGAATAGTTGTCCACTGTAGTGACCCCTACGTGTGAAAGGGTTAATATAATTGCACTTAGCGTGGCATTTTGACACATTTTTTAAATTTAATTTAATTTAATAAACTACATCACATCAAAAGAAATTGGTATGGTTTTAATAATAATAATAATAATAATAATCTTTTAAAGTTGCTCCTGGTCGTCATAGCAGATCATCTTCCACAGTTTTAGCTCTGATATACTCATTTCTAATCCTTCTCACTCCTTATGATAATTTTAATATCTCTCCAGTTCTTCCCTCAGTGTCTCTCCTCCAGAAGTCTTCCTCCTCTCCAGTCACCTGCCACGCTACAGGTTTCTATCCTAACAGAGCCGAGATGGTCTGGAAAAAAGATGGAGTGGAGCTTCATGAGGGTGTGAACAAAGGAGAGATTCTCACCAACAATGACGGGACCTTCCAGATGAGTGTTGACCTGGATGTCTCATCAGTCCATCCTGAAGACTGGCACAGATACAGATGTGTGTTTCAGCTCTCTGGTGTGAACGAGGACATCGTCACCAAACTGGACAAAACAGTGATCAAGACCAACAAGGGTAAAAGTGATGAAGGTAGGAAACATGCATTTAGTTTACTGTAAAAATGGTGCAGTTCATGTGGTTTTATTTGAGTTTGATGAAAAGTTGAATTCCTCCCCCGTTGTATACAGATTTATTAAATTTTTCATACTGATACTGATTTTTTAATTTCTTAATAAATATTAACATTTAAAGTTTTGAGTGCTCTGATTTAAATTATTGTCCACTTTGCTGTCTTTTCACTGTTTAATTAAATTTGCGAGTATCTTTGATATTCTTTCTGTCGGCTTCTGTCAGAATAATTTTAAGGCCTAAATCAGTTTAGATCAAGTTGTGTTTTTCCACCACATTTTTTCCTTGCTGAACATTGATGAATATAAAACATGTTCATGTGTGGCCACTGATTATCTGACTAATGGACAGTTTTAGAAGATTAAATAGTAAATGGGGGAAAATGTATATTTTGAAACATTGCTACGTTCAAATTTATTGGCAATGTATTGAAATTAAATTTAATGGCAGAACTTTTATTGTTGGAATGAAAACAAAAATTAGTGAGACAAATATGTAGTGACCATAAACAAAGCTATTGTACATGATTGTTATCTGATTGGAAACTTTTTGTTCTCACCTTTTGTTTGTTCTGTGATCCACAGGAAATTTCATCTCCCTGATCATCCCTGTTGTTGTTGCTGCTTTGGTTGTTCTTGCTGCCATCGCTGTGATCGCATTCATTATTTGCATTTTTATTTACATTTTTACTCTTATTTTTAGGCTCTGTAAACTCTTACTAATTCTGGCTAACAAAATCTTTTGCAACAAAAAAAGCAGCTGTATTAGAAATTAAAACATTTATTATAATCAAATTTATTTATTTGTACTCTGAAAGAAACTTTTTAAAATTATTTAAGAAAAAAAATTTCTGTAGATAAATCTACATTATGCATAAATGTTGAAGTATCCAAAGATGATGACCTTGCCTGGAACAATATTTTAATATTTAAGGAAAATAAACTGTAAAAATTTACAAAATTAAAATGTACTTTATATTCTGAGGTCTCATTTCTCATCTCACATGACTTAATTCAAACACTTTTCATCCAGAATGTCAGGAAGTGTAATAATGTGTCAGTGCTTACTGACAAAACTCTCTGTAAAACCACTCGGGTCAGTTCTGATTGGATAGGATTTTTCAGCCTGAGGTCACTATTAAAAAAAAGCAAAATCTGTGTCTGCTTTAGTACTACATATAGAGCTCGCTTCTTGGTTTAACTCCATCTCATCCCAGTGTATTTCTCAGATGGAGTTAAACTGGGATTAATAAAAAATCAAACAAACAATACATGTAAATCCCTGATTTTGCTGTCTAAGTTTATCTGTGGTAAAGATGTGATATTAGCTGTTAGTACAGTGGTATGCAAAGGTTTGGGCACCCCTGATAATTTCCATGATTTTTCTTCATAAACCATTGATTGTTTGGATCAGCAATTCCAGTTAAATATATCATACAGCAGACAAACATACAGGGAGTGCAGAATTATTAGGCAAGTTGTATTTTTGAGGAATAATTTGATTATTGAACAACAACCATGTTCTCAATGAACCCAAAAACTCATTAATATCAAAGCTGAATGTTTTTGGAAGTAATTTTTAGTTGTTTTTAGTTTTAGCTATTTTAGGGGGATATCTGTGTGTGCAGGTGACTATTACTGTGCATAATTATTAGGCAACTTAACAAAAACAAATATATACCCATTTCAATTATTTATTTTACCAGTGAAACCAATATAACATCTCCACATTCACAAATATACATTTCTGACATTGAAAACAAAACAAAAACAAATCAGCGACCAATATAGCCACCTTTCTTTGCAAGGACACTCAAAAGCCTGCCATCCATGGATCCTGTCAGTGTTTTGATCTGTTCACCATCAACATTGCGTGCAGCAGCAACCACAGCCTCCACACACTGTTCAGAGAGGTGTACTGTTTTCCCTCCTTGTAAATCTCACATTTGATGATGGACCACAGGTTCTCAATGGGGTTCAGATCAGGTGAACAAGGAGGCCATGTCATTAGTTTTTCTTCTTTTATACCCTTTCTTGCCAGCCACGCTGTGGAGTACTTGGACGCGTGTGATGGAGCATTGTCCTGCATGAAAAAATCATGTTTTTCTTGAAGGATGCAGACTTCTTCCTGTACCACTGCTTGAAGAAGGTGTCTTCCAGAAACTGGCAGTAGGACTGGGAGTTGAGCTTGACTCCATCCTCAACCCGAAAAGGCCCCACAAGCTCATCTTTGATGATACCAGCCCCAAACCAGTACCCCACCTCCACCTTGCTGGCGTCTGAGTCGGACTGGAGCTCTCTGCCCTTTACCAATCCAGCCACGGGCCCATCCATCTGGCCCATCAAGACTCACTCTCATTTCATCAGTCCATAAAACCTTAGAAAAATCAGTCTTGAGATATTTCTTGGCCCAGTCTTGACGTTTCAGCTTGTGTGTCTTGTTCAGTGGTGGTCGTCTTTCAGCCTTTCTTACCTTGGCCATGTCTCTGAGTATTGCACACCTTGTGCTTTTGGGCACTCCAGTGATGTTGCAGCTCTGAAATATGGCCAAACTGGTGGAGGGTGGCATCTTGGCAGCTGCACGCTTGACTTTTCTCAGTTCATGGGCAGTTATTTTGCGCCTTGGTTTTCCACACGCTTCTTGCGACCCTGTTGACTATTTTGAATGAAACGCTTGATTGTTCGATGATCACGCTTCAGAAGCTTTGCAATTTTAAGACTGCTGCATCCCTCTGCAAGATATCTCACTATTTTTGACTTTTCTGAGCCTGTCAAGTCCTTCTTTTGACCCATTTTGCCAAAGGAAAGGAAGTTGCCTAATAATTATGCACACCTGATATAGGGTGTTGATGTCATTAGACCACACCCCTTCTCATTACAGAGATGCACATCACCTAATATGCTTTATTGGTAGTAGGCTTTCGAGCCTATACAGCTTGGAGTAAGACAACATGAATTTAGAGGATGATGTGGACAAAATACTAATTTGCCTAATAATTCTGCACTCCCTGTAATGATATTTGAGAAGTGAAAAGAAGTTTATAGGATTTACACAAAGTGTGCAATAGTTACTTAAACTAAATTAGGCAGGTGCATAAATTTGGGCACCCCAACAGAAATATTACATCAATATTTAGTAGATCCTCCTTTTGCAGAAATAACAGCCTCTAAATGCTTCCTATAGCTTCCAATGAGAGTCTGGATTCTACAAAATATCTCCAGTTCAGTCAGGTTTGATAGTTTCCCAGCATGGACAGCTCTCTTTAACTCACACCACAGATTTTCAATAATATTCAGGTCTGAGGACTGAGATGGCCGTTCTAGAACGTTGTACTTGTTCCTCTGCATGAATGCCTTAGTAGACTTTGAGCAGTGTTTCGGGTCGTTGTCTTGTTGAAATATCCAGCCCTGGCCAAACTTCAACTTTGTGACTGATTCTTGAACATTGTTCTCAAGAATCTGCTGATACTGACTGGAATCCATGCGACCCTCAACTTTAACAAGATTCCCAGTCCCTGCACTGGCCACACAGCCCCACAGCATGATGGAACCACCACCACATTTTACTGTGGGTAGCAAGTGTTTCTCTTGGGATGCTGTGTTCTGTTTCCACCATGCATACCGCCTCTTGTTATGTCTAAATAACTCAATTTTAGTTTCATCAGTCCACAGCACCTTATTCCAAAACGAAGCTGGCTGGCCTTAATGCACAGCACCATGTTGAGGAACAAATAAATAAACACAGCATATCAATTGTCAACATGGTGGTGGAGGAATGATGATGCAAGCTTGTTTTGCAGCCATGGAACTAGACACGTTGCAGCACAGACAACTATATGTTCACAACCACATCATGTCCAATTACGAACCACAATCTAACTTCTTTAGACTGTACAAAGAAAAAAAAAAAAAAAAAAAAAAAACACTGAACCAAGGAAAAACCATAATTAAATCAGGTGATTTGAACAAGGAACCTCACAGTCAACAGTGCTGACCACTGTACCTCTGTGCTTTCAAACTGGAAAATCACACAAATTTAATAATTTGTTTGTCTTTTGTCTGTGATTGTAAATGTGAGTTACCAGAAAAAGCAATCCATTTAAAAATAATCCTGATGGACATTTTTGACAGATATGCTGCAAGCAAAAATGCTTTGGGTGGCAAACAGTAAGTCTTGCCCTTTGCCTACAGCAAATTATTGTGCTGATGTACAGATGGTATGTTACTGTTTTTGTGTTGTTCGTTTTTCACAAAATTAAGTCAAATCTTTACATAGAGCTGTGATTTTAAGTCGTCATGGTCTTGAACGAGGGAATTTAAAATATATGGGCCTACTGTTCTACTGCATGTTAGTTTGATCAGCTTGCATCCTTAATATACTGGCTACTTATTCTAAACAATATATAGAATACTTCATGTGTATGCCATATGGCTAAGAAACCACCTGCGAGCAATATTTTCAAATTGTTGAAGAAAACACAAAATAATTCAAGGATGAGAAAAAGTGAGATGAGAAAAATTAACCCCAGCAAGAAACATGAAGAGCAGATGCTGCAACAACACAGGATATAATCCAAGCAGCAATGATCCTCCTGTAAGTAGGAAAAACTCCACCTGCTGATGTGACTGTCCAGCGTTTGGCTTGAAAATATTCTCAAAAGAAGTGTTAGCTTTATGTGACTATGCCATGAGGAAAGCATGAATGAAGCTTTATGTTATAACTGCCTGTAGAACAGCTGAAGCTGTTCTTAGATTTTACTGGTCTGTGTACAATCATACAAATTTAGCATTGCCAGCAGATTGTTGTCAGGTGTGTTCCTGGTAGGTGCTGGTCTGCAGTGTAATGAAAAGTCCAACTATTATTATTTTGAATAGCTTTTATATAAGTATGAGTAAAATAGCTGTAATTTTTTTAAGATAAAGCCCAAATTGATTTTAGTGCAAGTTATGGAGAGAAACCCAGATAAACATTTCAGAGAGAGCAACAATGTAAAGTGGCCAAATCAACAATCTGGTGCGTTATTAAAAGAATGAATGCACTGACCAGCTCGTCAACATCAAAAGGCCTGAAAGACCACAGAAGACAACTAAAGTGTATGAATGCAATAACCTCAAAACATCTAACCAAGCCAATAACACTTGATGAGTTAGGTAGATCATTGTCGTGGTCTGCAGTCAAGAGAACCATTAATGTAATTAACTAATGTAAATACAGAAGGTTTACAACAAGGTACAAAACACTAGTTTTACTCAAGAAAAGGAAGACTTTCCCAGAAAACATCTAAAACAGTGTGCACAGAAATGTAGAAAATAAAATAAATAAATCATTGGACAGATAAACTAATGGTTATACCAGAATTGTCATGTGCCGCGGCACACGTGCACAAAAGGATCCAGATGCAGACTCAGCACTAGCAGAAAGGACACATTATAATAATGAAAGGCGACCCGGGAAAACCAGAGAGCAAAACGAGGAGTGACGGTTTCCTTGTGGCTGCGTGCAGCAGGGCTAGGGGAGGGTCTGTGCTGACGGACGTGGGTTACTGACCTGGTAGCCTGGCTGTCCCTGGGTGGGTCCGGGACGGGCGTGAGGTTCTGGGGGCGCTCTGTCTCTGGACTGGGGCCCTGGCCGGGGCTCAGGGGCTGGGTCCTGGTTGGTGAGTTGTCGGGGTTGTGGGCGGGTGGGTGTATGGGGGCCCGGCCCTGGCGCAGGGTGCCGCGGTGCATCGAGCCACCTGGGGGCTCTTCAACTGGTGGGGAGGTTGTCACATCTTGCAGGAGCTCTCCTCTCTTCAGGAACTCTCTCTGCAGGAGGGGAGATACAGGAGAGGTGGAGGAAGATCTCAGCCTGGGCGTCTATTGTCTTGTGTAGTCTGGAAGATGAGTGGATGATGGGGTGGGTGCAGTTTTCTCTGTGGTGGGGTCGGGTGGACTGTCCCGGGCTCTGTGGGGCCGGGCAGCGCTGCCGCACTGGGGCCCGGTCCGGATGGGCCTGGGCCCCCTTCCCTGGCGGGTTGCGGAGTATGGGGGTGCCTACTGGGGTCAGTGGGGAGCTGGCCCCAGGGAGGGTTACTGCCCCTCCTTCCTTCCCTCCCCATCTCCAGCTGCCTCCCTCTTCCCGCTCCACCACAATCACCCACACATGCAGGGCCTTGGGGTAGGGGTGTGTCACCAGGGTGCAGGGAGGCATCCCCCCCTCTGTCCCCTTCTGGCTGCCTCTGCCTCAATTTTATCCCACAACTTAGACATTCACATTGCTCACACTCTCATTACACATACATATAGGACCTTGGGGTGGGCACGCCACACAGAATCCAAATTACCATCAGGGTGTACACCTCACCCCTGGTGTCGTTGCCCACCTCTCAATTTTAAATACACGTGAGACATTGAGGGCTAGCAGGAGGGGCTATGCGCTTACCTGCTGCTCTGGCAGGTAGCTCCATGCCCTCCTGGGTTTTAAATGCACCTTAGAACACACATGCATCAACACTACATATGAGCGGGTGGAGGGAGGTTTGAGTCTTCACACACCCCGTTCTCTGCGGCCTGCTGGAGCGGGGGGCTAGGAGGAGGAGTTGGCCGTCCGACTGGGTCTGGAATGTGGGGCCTCCCTGCTGCTGCGGAGTCGGGCGGTCTGCTTCTCCCACCGCAGGAAAAAGGGTAACACCACCTGGGTCTGGGTGCAGTTTCCCCCTCCAGGGGCAAGGGTACCTAGACCCGGTTCTTAGAGTACGCTTGGGGAGAGTGATTGTGTGTACAGCGTCTCTTTATGTCTGTCTCCACGTTGGTTGAGTGTGGAGTAATTGCCTATGAGAGCATGAGGGTGGGAATGGATGTTTGTATCTGTGTGTGCCTGTATGTCTGTGTCTATATGTCAGGTTGGGTATCAGACGCCACCTCTCTGGGGACATCTCAGGCCCTCCAAGGTTTGGAGGTCTATCTCCCCACCACTTCCCCTGCCGGTGGCGGACGCCCTCAGACATCGGGTGCGTTGGTGGTTTCTGTGTCCGGGGTGGGCGCCCAGGTACACACCGGCTCACTCCTTGGCGGCTGCTTATCGGGGCCTGGAGCCTGGGGCTCGCTCGGGCCACTTCGGAGGCGGGGTGCCCTCGGCCTCTCGGCCCGGAGCTCGGTCACTCAGGCACAGCTGGCTGCCGGCGGAGCTCACGGGCACGTCACTGCAACCCCCCCTGGCTTCTGCTCCGCGGCTGCTGAGTGACCCCTCATCTGGGACTCTCCTCAGCTCTTTCTGGGATAGTGACGCAGCTGCCCCTCGGTTGGTCTTCCTTGATCTCTTGTGTTCTGGGGGCCTCTGGACGTCTGGAGTTTTGATCTCCTCCATACCTGCTTCATGCCCTGGAGGACGGGGCAGTGGCCCCCCACACCCTCTAGCAGATCATTACATGAAGGAACCTTTATAAAAAAAAAAAAAAAAAAAAACACAAAGCGTTCATGCTCACAGGTGTACACACAGGTGATCACACACAAACTACACCCTTTTTGGCTCTTACCTCAAAGCACACTGTGCGCTGTCGATCTTACGTGCTGCACAATAATGTTTAATATTTAGTATTTACTGTCATATTCCATAGATCATTGTGATGTTGTTTATTACTCTCGTTTTCTTCTGCTTGCTTTCTTCTTTCTTTCTCAACAGGTGATCCAGGTGATCGATATATGTATTTTTTGTCTGCTTATTCTGTTGGTTTTGTTTTTGCCCTTTTTCCCCGTCCCTCTTCCCCGCTGTTTTTCTTTCCTCTTTCTTTCTCCCTTTCTTTCCCCAGTCAAGTCTGTCCCGTATTCAGCAAGTGAAAATAAAATAAACAATAAAGGTGAATCAAATGGACCATTACGGCAAGGCTGGGATGGTCAATTTGGTAAAGTAAATCCGTTGGGCATCTTTCTTCGCCTTTAGACAATAATTCTGATGGCAAAAGAACCAAACGGGACAGGTTTAAAAAAAAAAACAAAAACAAAAACAAAAAAAAAACAGAGAACCATTAATGTAATTAACTAATGTAAATACAGAGTGTTACGACCCGGCTCAAGGCCATAACATAAAAGAAGATGAATACCAGATTGTGGGATGAGAAGAGGCTTTATCTTAAACTGGACAACCAGGTTGGCTAAAAATGGCTGGTGCCACTAAGGCAAACACAACAAAAGATGGACAAAATGGTGAACGGAGAACTAAACTATACTGGGAAAAACTAAACTACTGACCCTGAACAGAAACACAAACCTGAACACGAATAACAGCCAGCAGAAAACAGATGACGGTTGGGCAGCAGGAAACACACGGATGAGACATGGTGGATACACAGACGGACCAGCCAAACTACAAAGACAGAGGACGCGACTTAAATACACACAGGAAACAGGGAGATTACACACAGGTGGGGAACACAGCTGGGAATAATCAACAAGACGAGACAGAGGTAAACTGAACACACTCACATGAGACGCAGACCTTCACAATAAAACAGGAAACGAGAACAAATCCTTAAACATAACATAAAACAAAACACTGACAACATTAAATCATAACATTTCCCCACCCAAAAATCAAACATTTAACCCCAAATGAAAATGTTTGATTCATGACCTAGAGAGCCATGAATGCTGTAGTCCTGGAGGACCAGCGCACAAGGCACTGGCCGCTATTCTGCAGGCAGACGGAATGCTGAAGCGGTCCCTCGGACCCTCCAGCGACGATGGAAGGCTGAAGCGGTCCCTCGGACCTTCCAGCGAAGACGAATGTTGGCTGGACAGGCCCCTTGGACCTCCAGCGGAAGAACGGAAGGCTGAAGCGGTCCTCGGACCCTCCAGCGAAGACGGACGAATGCTGAAGCGGTCCCTCGGACCCTCCAGCGGAGACAGACGAAGGCTGGACAGGCCCCTCGGACCCTCCAGCGAAGACGAATGTTGGCTGGACAGGCCCCTTGGACCCCTCCAGCGGAGACGAATGAAGGCTGAAGCGGTCCCTCGGACCCCTCCAGCGGAGACGAATGAAGGCTGAAGCGGTCCCTTGGACCCTCCAGCGAAGACAAATGGCTGAAGCGGCCCCTCGGACCCTCCAGCAGAGACGAATGAGGCTGGACAGGTAATGAAAAGTCAAACTATTATTATTTTGAATAGCTTTTATATAAGTATGAGTAAAATAGCTGTAATTTTTTTAAGATAAAGCCCAAATTGATTTTAGTGCAAGTTATGGAGAGAAACCCAGATAAACATTTCAGAGAGAGCAACAATGTAAAAGTGGCCAAATCAACAATCTGGTGCGTTATTAAAAAGAATGAATGCACTGACCAGCTCGTCAACATCAAAAGGCCTGAAAGACCACAGAAGACAACTAAAGTGCATGAATGCAATAACCTCAAAACATCTAACCAAGCCAATAACACTTGATGAGTTAGGTAGATCATTGCCGTGGTCTGCAGTCAAGAGAACCATTAATGTAATTAACTAATGTAAATACAGAGGGTTTACAACAAGGTACAAAACACTAGTTTTACTCAAGAAAAGGAAGACTGTCCCAGAAAACATCTAAAACAGTGTGCACAGAAATGTAGAAAATAAAATAAATAAATCATTGGACAGATAAACTAATGGTTATACCAGAATTGTCATGCGCCGCGGCACACGTGCACAAAAGGATCCAGATGCAGACTCAGCACTAGCAGAAAGGACACATTATAATAATGAAAGGCGACCCGGGAAAACCAGAGAGCAAAACGAGGAACTAAAAACCTGGGGAAACAATGACACGAGGAAGCCGGAATCAGAACCGTGGGAGGCTGCAATAGAAAGGGGAGAGGATTACTAGGGAGCCAGGAAGCGGGGAAAACACATCAGGACTGAGTTAGAGAAGTGGGCTTAAGATAGAGTGGGACCGTGGGAGCTCGGGAGGGAAGTGTGGCTGTCCGTGAGCAGGAAGTCCGTGGAGATAGTGAAAGGGCCAGATGATACACCGAGTGATCCAGTTGAGCAGGAGGACAGGCAGGTGGCAGACGCTGAACGCCAGATCGAAACCACTGTGAGGTGATTAACGGACTGGCGTGGAGCATCCGTCAGCGCCGGGTTAAGTAGCTCTTCATGTAATCACCGCAATGGAGAGCAGGTGTGCCGGTGATGGCCCAGCCCGGGGGTGTAGCTACCCGAGCATCACGCATTCCACAGACACAGGACCACGGACCATGACAAGAATGATGGAAAAGGAAAAGAGAAACAGCTCATGATCACAGCACATCATCTAGTGTCACTAGTGACATATCACAGAAAAAATACTGAAGTGTAGACGTCTATACTCTGCTCAGTTCAGCTAAATGCTGCAAAGCCGATTGAGGAGTTCCACTCTCAGTTATTAGATTGCTTACCATTTATACAAACTCTTATTCATCTTTTGTCTAGAAGGTCTCTGTCCCAATTAAATAATCTAGCTTTTACACCTATTTTTTAAAGTTTAATAAATAGTCACTATTTCCACAGCATATCATATGTTTTATTTTCTATATCCAAAAACATTGCTGTCTATTTCTTTATTCACTGCTGCTTTGCCTTTTCTCCAATTCTAAGTCTGTGTGAGTTTTTAGTAATTTCAGTCGTTTTCACCTCTTCTTCAGTTCTAACAAAAAGAGGCAGCACATTCGCAGTCAGAGATGGCCCGTTTGTCAGCGGAGAGCTCTGCTGCCAGATGGAGGCAGTTTCATGATTTTAGTCTTCGCTGAATAAAACTTGTTTGTCCTATAACAGCCACTGTATGCATTTGGATTGGGAGGGGTAAGAAAACACAACTTAGTTGACTGAAACTTAGACAGTTAAAGATTTAATTAAATCTTACATTAAGGGAAAAAGAAGGAACACACACATGTAAAGGAAGCACTTAAAACATGTGGTTATCCTAATTGGGCGTTTATAAAGTCAGCAAAGATGCACAGAAAAGAAGATCAGACACCAGCGAGGGAGGATAAGAAAGACAGACGCAACAACATTGTCATCCCCTATGTAGCGGTGTATCAGAGAAACTCAGGAGAGTTTTCTCCAAGCACGACATCCCAGTGTACTTCAGACCCAGCAACACACTCAGACACAAACTGGTTCACCCGAAAGACAAAACTCCAAAACACAAACTTAACAATGTGGTGTATGCTGTACAGTGCAGCGAGGAATGCCCAGACCTCTACATTGGAGAGACCAAACAGCCACTTCACAAGCGCATGGCACAACATAGAAGAGCCACCTCCACAGGACAAGACTCAGCAGTCCATCTGCATCTTAAGGATAAAGGTCACTCTTTCGAGGATGCCAACGTTCACATTTTGGACAGAGAGGACAGATGGTTTGAAAGAGGAGTGAAAGAAGCCATTTACGTCCACTGTGAGCGACCATCTTTGAACAGAGGCGGTGGTTTACGACACCAACTGTCTGCCATCTATAATCCAGTTTTGAGATCCCTCCCCAGACGCCTTAACGCCCACTCACACCCTGGACCATCTGACCTCAGGAAATCACATGATAGGGTGGGGCCAGGTTTCACAATGAACTCACCCGAAACCCTGGCTGATTGGGACCCACACCCACTTTCACACCTTGGCTCATGTGATTAGGTAGAGGATCATCAGGGGTCCTTTGTCCTCTTTGGGGATACTCCCACTGGGTTTAAATCTGGGACTCTCCACCTTTTGACCCTTAGAACTGAAGAAGCTTCTCGGATGAGAGGTGAAACGTCTTCAAGCAACTCAAAGAAGTCCAGACGCTTTTCTTTCCAAGCTCCTTAGACTACGATGACCTGGATGACTGAGAACCTTCACAGGCATATTCCACAGCAATCCTTTGTCCTGTCTCCCTTCCTTCACCCGCAACCGGTCACTGCGGATTGCCGCCTGTCCTCGAGTGTTATCAGTAGAACTAGTGATTATAGGGTAATAGAGATGGAGGGGAAATGAAAGGAAGTCAAACCCAGATTTATGTTTGTTTTAAACTTCATGCCCTTTTTTGTAAAGGCAGGTTCATACTGGTACACAGTCTCCACTGGTGGATGTCTTGGGACACTTGCTCTGTAGCTAAATAGAGAGCAATGAGGAGACAACTGACTGACACCTCAGTTGAGTCCCACCAAAAGCTGACTTAGAGATCTAAAGTGACCTAAAAAATCTCTCAGATTCACCTGTTGGTGTAAGTGTGGCTATCCTCTGGATGTGTTCACTTAATTTTAATGATAATCTCTATCAGTTTTATTTTAGTTTTTAGTTTTATTCCACTTGTTTCCCACTGAATTACTGGTTCATTAGTTAGCTAATATAAACTAATGTAAGCAGCAACCGACCAACCAACTCAGTGATGTAACGTTCTGTGCTGGCACAAGATAGAGCTAAACATGATCCAAAAATTTTAACTTTAAGAGCTTATTTCTTATTTCCATGTCCACTTTAATAACAAAAGAATTTGTGTGTTGTCTGAAATGTTTCTCTGGGTGTTTGAATGTATCTTGTTGCCTTTTTACCAGCTGAATGGTAATTATTAGTCAGAAATACGTAAAAATTAAACTTGAAGGCAACTTGTTTTTTGTTTGTTTGTTTCAGAGCGACACACTATGACATACATTGAGACTGCAGCCACTGGTTGGAATGAATCTCCTGAGTTAACTGAAGTCATATTTGTAAATGGTCAGGAGTTTGTGCATTATAAGAGCAGCTTGAAGAAGATGGTACCCAAGACTGAGTGGATTGAGAAAACTGTAGATCCTGAATATTGGGAAAGAGAGAGACAGAGAAACATACACAATGAGCAAGCGATCAAAGCACACGTCGTCTGGCTAATGGAGCGTTTGAATCAGACTAGTGGTGAGTAAAAAACACTGAAACCTAAAGATCCTCCTGAGAAAAAAGAATCTTTAAGAACTTTTTTGGTGATTTCCTTTCCCTTTTGGAGCTAAATGAGGCCACTTAAACACATGAGATATCAATGGAAAGCCCAGGATGTCCTCTATTAAGAGCATCAGGACTTAGTGGGGCAGCTCAAATAAGTCAAAAAATATAGATCAAAAACAAATGTCCATTAGAGCGGACATAAATGGACAGGCTGATATAATGTTATGTAGTGCTGATATGTGTGTATATGTGTGTGTGTACACAATCCACACTTCCTGATTTCTTTTTGTTTTTGCATATTCTTCACACTTACATGTTTCACATCATCAAGCAAATTTCAATATTAAACAAAGATAAGCAGAGCAAATATAACTGCAGTTTTAATGATGATTTTCTTATATTAAGGGGGGGGGAGCTATGACCCTGAAAAAGTCATTGTCTCCTAAACTGGATTGTGCAATCCTTGGCAGGAAGGATGGGAATTGATAAGAATGTAGTGATTCTGATTTTATCATTGATATCACTTATCAGTTCAGTTCCTTATCGATTCTCATTGGGTTCTCAAAGATATTCCATTCATACAAATTCATTGCAGGCTGTGTGGTGAACTGTTTGTGCATGTTTGAGGTATTTGACCTATTTGTTGTGATCAGAGTTGAGGTCGTTATTTAAAAAGTAATTTATTACACATATTACACAGTAATGTAGTATGTTATTTAGTTACTCACAGGAGAAAGTAATTTGTTATACTACTTGTTACATTCCATTTGTGTTACTCTGTAAAATGTTCTGAAACATGCTGTCATATAATAATCAGTTAATAGTATAAGCCTATAGGTTACAGTTATACACACCAACACAAATCCCTATCCGAATGAGAACACACATGTGATCTTTGTCTTAGTAATTTGGGCATGAACACAAAGCAAAGATGAAAACCAGCACGCAGCGACTTCAAAGTGATCGTCACGGTGATTCTGCTGTAGAAAGATGAACAGGTAGAAAACGGGGCTGCAGTCTGACTGCTCACCAGTTTGTTAACTGTTGAAGTTCAGGGTCTGGCTGAGTTCTGCATTCAGCTTTAACATCTTGGGTAGCTTAGCATTAGCATGGTGTCCATGCAGAGGCTTGCAAAGAGCTGAAATTGTGTTAGTAGCATAATGCAGTTATTTCTGTCCTGGAGGCAGTTTGCACTTTACCATCACACACATCCTTTTGTGGAAAAAAAAAAAAAAAAAAAAGATTGTCCATATCCACTCTGCAGGCTGCCATTGTCTTCCTCCTACACACTGAAATCAACTGATTGTAGCACAAGTGCAAATGAAACCAACAGGCAGGATGATTAGGCAAGCTGACCAACAAATCCAAGGAATTGGATTACTGGGAACCAGTGTTATGGTTCTCATCCCTACATGACAGCAAGGACTGGAATCAATCATTTGTTTGTTGCTCAGTCACATTGGAGGGGTTTTGAGCACGAATGACCTCTTTAAGCATCTCAATTAGATTTAAGTCCAAACTTTGATTAGACCACTCCAAATCCTTCTTTTAGTTATTTTTTGTTTTGTTTTAGCCATTCAGATGTAGACTTACTGGTATGTTTTAGATCATTGTCCAGCTGTGTAACCCAAGTGTGCTTTCAGGGCATGTTCTATGTTCTATGTTCTATGATTGGTGGGTTTGTTGTGAATTTTCACTGGTGCAGCCATAGCATGAATTTGAAAATTCAGCAAAATTTTGATATTATAATGTTAACACAAAGGTGATGACAGTTAAGGGTCTCTGTGGCAGAGTTACAGACATTCAGTACTTAAGTAGAAGTACAGATACAAGTGTTAAAAATACTCCAGTAAAAGTAAAAACGTACAGACTGTGAAATGTGCTTAAAGTAAGAAAGTAAAAAAGCAGGTCTTTGGAGAACATTTCTATTTTTGTGCAAAGCTACTTGAACATTGTGTTATATTAATGTAATAATAAAATAATATTAATAAATGAGAAACAAACTTTAGTTTAAATTTTAATTCTAATAAATGCACTTAGCTTGAATGAGTCAAGTAAAAAAAATGAGCAGAGAAAAAGAAGAAAACTTTAAAAAATATCTCTTTTCTGTTCTTACATTGTAGAGGATGAAAAAGCATGAAGCAGGAAAAAGAGTAGAGACTGGGTTAAAATGGGATTTAGCAGGTGGCAAAACCCTAAAATTGGTTGTGGTGGCTGTAGGAATGCAGCTAAGATAATGATGGGAAAGAGAAAGGTTTGCTGCTGGGTTCTTTTGACCCAGACCACAGTGAATAGTCTTTATACACAGTTAATTAAAGCAAGCCCTAAAAAGTTAATTCTGTTCATCTGGAAGAAATGTTTCTTCCACTGAAAACACTGAAATAATTTCATTACCTGTCTGATTGAGTATGCATCAAAACAATTAAAGCAAGCGTTAGTGTGTCCAATTGCCAAGAACATGCTCTCTGAGGTGTTTTGAGTGTCTTGTGGACTAAATAGCAGCTCCAGAAACACTGATTTGATGGGTTGACTTCATAAAAAGGATGTGTTTTGTTGTGTGTCATTGATTATTCCTTACATAGCTCAGTGCTTTTTTGTCTATATTAAAAACACTGAGGCTCTCTTAACATTGAATAAAAAGGACTGATTCTTTACAACAGTTTGAGGTTTGCTGTCTGCTGAACAGCATCTAAAGATAGAATATCTCTCATTTACTACAGTTCTTTATCTTTCAGGTGTTCACATTTTGCAGTGGATGTACGGCTGTGAGTGGAACGAAGACACAGAAGAGGTGACTGGATTTGAGATACTTGGTTATGATGGGAGAGATTATGTTGCATTTGACCTGAAGACAGAGACATATATTGCTTCAGCACCTCAGGCTGTTATAACCAAACATAACTGGGACAGAGACAAAACTCGCATATCATACAAGAAGTACTTCCTCACACAGGAGTGTGTTGACAAACTGAAGAACTTTGTGAACTCTGGGAGGAAATCTCTGATGAAAACAGGTAAAATCACCTGATTTAGAGCAATGGACACAATATTCATATGACTCAATTTCTGTGTCCATAATAATTAAAAAAAAAAAAGAGTTTTCAAATTTTTCTCATCACCTCTCTTCACTCACATATTTACCACTGTGTTTTGTTTTTTACATTCATGGCTTTTTGTTTGTTGTTTTTCTACTAACTTTATCTTAGTCCTTGCTATTAAGATTCTTAGTTTCATTTTATGCTTTTATTGTCAGTTTCCATCTCTTCCTTATTACTCTGCATTTATATTACCCTCGTGATACACTGGTGACCTGTCCACCTCTTACACATTGACAGCTGGGATCGGCTCCAGGGTTGCAGAGCAGCTTATGTTGGATAAACTGTCATGGTCCTGGGTCTTTGACCCAGAAGGTCTTCAAATTCTGTTTATTATTAAATGTCTTCAGTTTGATTCTTAGTCTGCTTTTTTTTTAAGTTTTCATCTTTGTGTGTTTCCTTCATGTTTTCTAGCCTGAGTTTAGTTCCAGTTTCTGTTGTGTTTATTGTTTATCGTCCAGTACTGTGTTTCTGTGAACTCTTTATTCCTTACTAATTTTTGGTGTCCTCGTTGTATTCTTAGTACTCTTTCTTTTTTTGTTCTTCTTAGGCTTTTATCAGCCTAAATAAACAACTTGTCTGAACATTACATTTTTTAGCATGAACTTTGTGGACACACTTGGCTTCTCTTGGACTGGCAGCCTATGTATCCATCATATCTAGGGTGTTCCTTGTCTTTTTCCCTATGACAACAGAAACAGTAATATTAAAGTACAGTTAATAAGACATAACAAACTAAAAACCTCTTTACTCTTTAGTTCCTCCCTCAGTGTCTCTCCTCCAGAAGACTCCCTCCTCTCCCATCAGCTGCCACGCTACAGGATTTTTTCCTAACGTGGCTGAGATGTTCTGGAGGAAAGATGGAGAGGAGCTTCATGAGGATGTGCACAAAGGAGAGATCCTCCCCAACAATGATGAGACCTTCCAGATGAGTGTTGATCTGAAACTTTCATCAGTCAAACCTGAAGACTGGGAGAGGTATGACTGTGTGTTTCAGTTCGGTGGTGTCAACAAGGAGATCGTCACCAAACCGGACAAAACAAAAATCAAGACCAATACAGGTAAGACTGAATTCAAAGGGAGATTATTAATCTTTAAAAAATATATTTATCTTTCTTCTGGTCTGTTTTGTTATTCCATGTACACCGTAACCTGTCATCACCACAGTGGTTCAGTAAATGGTCACAAAAACTAATCAGCCATTTAATTACAATCTGATTTAAATAAATAATTTCAGAGTTAATGGGACAAAATGTCAAGATCCAAAAATGTATACACAGCTTTATTTTTTAATTCTTACTATGCATTTTGGGAAAATGTTATTTTAATTTTTTACATTTGTGTATTTTAGTATTTTCACAGTATGTTTCTCATCAAGTTCACAAGAGATCCTAAACTGTGCACAGGTTAGATCTGATGCTGATATTTTACATAAAGGATCAACTTTCCATGATGTTTATTTATAACTTGCCTTCTCACAGCATGTAAAAACACAAATATATGCAGTATTGTAACACAGTTTTCACTGGGTCAGTCAATATGATGTAGCTGCTGAGAATCAAACAGTAACTGTGATTAAAACAGTTATTCTGACTAAACTCATCCTAAAACTCATTATTCACTGATCTACACTGAGAATGTATCAGGTTGTTTAAGTCCTGCAATACTTTTAAAATAATCAAAGGACTAATGTCATGTAAATGTAATGAACACAGTCTGATTACTCACTGGTCAATGAGAGAAATATTGTAAATATTGTGGTTTCAGGTCCTTCAGGGTTTCATGTTGGTGGTGTTATCGGTGGTGTTATCGGAGGTCTTGCGGTTCTTCTCCTGGCCGTCTGTATCGGAATCTATTTCAAGTTACGAGGAAATGGTAATGAGCAAAATATATTTTTATGCTTTATGAATGATATTCATGTGAAATATTTACTTTTTTGGTGTTAATATTCTAACAAACTAATATAATTCATGACCTGTTCCTATGTTATAATAAAACAATCATAAATTGGGAATTTAATAATTTAGATAGCAATTACTAATGAAATTATATAATATACTTATTGTCTGATTAAGTTCTAAATAAATAACTGTGATAATGTCTGTTTTCAGGGTTTAATCGTGCAAACAGTAAGTATTTTTAAAATGTGTTTAAAGATATTTGGATGTGATTTGTGTGCTGAATGTAAAAAGATTCGTAAAGTCACTGACGTCAGCTTGACAGAAATAACTGATGTTGTTATTCATCTAAAAATATAATTCTTCTTTTTAAGCTTCTGATACTGTGACTTGAAGATTCAGACTCAAAAGTAATTAAATCCTAATGTAAGTACAGCACACCAAACTACACTATTTAATATCATCCCTAAAATATTTTATATATTATTTATTATTATATAAATGTATATACATCTAAAATAAATGTTCCAAATCCAAAAAGTATGAAGTAAAAAATGAATGACTGCATTAAACAGACTCACAATTTCTGTTCTGACAGGAGAGCAGTAAAGAGTAGACAACCATCTCTGAACTGAGGAAGGACCGAAGGGTACAGCTGTGATTGCAGCCCCTGGTACTCATGACTACAGATCAAAGGTCATGACTTAATAACAATCATAAAACTGACCTCGTGGCCCATTGCTAGTCAGTGGTGCTAATTCCAGTCATTATGCAAATGTTCTGTTTATAAGGTTATAAGTTTACAAGTCACTTGAATGAGCGACGAAATGTTTCTCCCACTGAAAACGCTCCGTCCAGATGAACAGAATCAGTGATTTTGTGTTTTTCACTCAGAAATTGCAACAATCACAGATGTAGATCCTAAATTATTTAAACACAAGGACATTTTTGGGACATTTGTCTATGATAAGAAGTTGGTTTCTTTTACCTTTTTATGCTTCTTTTGTCATTTTGTTTTGGATCTGTTATAATTTATAAACTTTATAATGTTATCTTTTATAAGAAGAGTTTCTTTTCAAGAACGTTCTCCTTCAAATTAATTTATTTCACACATTTTGTTAAGCTCTGTGATTACAGACATCATAGAGCTGGAATTATTAATGAAATCCTTGCACAATGTATGATATTCAGAACTTGTACAGATTTTATATATAAAATCATTCATAGAACAGTAAACAGTGGAGGGATTCTATGTTATATTTATTTATTTAATTATTATTATTTAATAATTTTATCAGGCAACTGAGGACATGTTTAAACTGAATCGTACTGACTGATATTCTTCTAGACAACAGTGGTATCATTTTTTGTCATATCTCACAGTTTTTCCCTTTAAAAAAAATCATTACATTTTTTTAATGATTTTGTCACATCATTGTTTTCTGCATCTACTTTGGTTAGTCCTTTAAAAAATATAAAGTTTTTGAGGTCTCTGGGAATTCCAGTCAAAAGCATCCAATTCCACTTGTGCAATTTTAATAAATGAAACCATTCATTCACTTAATATTTGCCATGAGTCCTACGTGAAAGTGATACGTCAGAGGAGTGTGAGAACTCAGACATTTTAAAGAGCAAAACTCTTGGATGCCGTCGTTCATACTAGAAGTTCGGTGGAGACGTCACTGGATCTACTTGAGACAGCTGCTCTGTGTGCTGGATGTTTCACATGAAGAGCAGATGCTGCAACAATGCAGGTTATAATCCAAGAAACATTGATCCTCCTGGAAGTTAGAAAACTCCACCAGCTGATGTGACTTTCCAACGATTTGCTTAAAGGTCTTCTCAAAAGAGGTGTTAACTTTACATGACCATGCCCTGAGGAAAGCACGAATCAAGCTGTATGCTATAACTGCCTGTAGTGTGCGTTTAGCCGCAGCTGTTCTTACTTGTTTCTGCTCCAAACACAATCATGTAGCTTTAGCATTGCCAGCAGATTGTTGTCAGGTTTGTTCCTGGTGGGAGCTGGTCTGCAGTGTACTGAAAAGTCAAACTACTGTTATTTTGATGAGCTTTAATTTAAGTATGGATAATATAACTCCAATTTTAAATGTGAGCACAAAAAGATGTTGGTGCAAGTTATAGAGACTTTACTAGGCTGAGAAACCCAAATAAACATTTCAGAGAGAGCAACACCGTACAAGTGGCCAAATCAACAATCTGGTGCGTTATTAAAAAGAATGAATGCACTGACCAGCTCGGCAACAACAAAAGGCCTGAAAGACCACAGAAGACAACTAAAGTGAATGATGGCAGAATTATTTACATGGTTACAAGAAATAACTTAAAACATTCTGTACAATTTATACAAAACCTTGTTGATCTTTTATCCAGAAAGTCTTTGACCCAATTAAACAATCTACCCTTTACACCCATTTTTTAAAGTTTAATAAATAATCATTCTTTCAGACCACATCATAGGTTTTTGTTCTGTATCCAAAAACACTGCTCTCTATTTCTTCATTCATCGGTGTTTTCCTTCTCACCTCTCATCAAAGAGTCTTTTTCAGTTTAAAAAGAAGAGGCAGCACATTCACAGTCCAGAGAGTTTCTCTACAGGGAGCTCTGCTAGCAGATGGAGGCACTTTAATGTTTTTAGTCTTCGCTGACTAAAACTAGTTTGTCTTGTGGCAGCCACCGTGCTAGCGTTATGCATTTGGATTGGGGGGGGGTAAGAAAACACTTAAAGAGAAAGCTTACTTTTATATTCAGCAGTACTACAATCCCATTGCTAGATGGCGCCATCTGACAAACCAAACCCAGCAGTACATTGTGGAGAAACCTACTCTTAAAAATAAAAGAAGTCCTGCAGCAGAGCTTAATGATAGTCTTTGATGCTTAGACAGGTTTATGTGCAGAATGATGGATTATTTATGAGCAGTGGGATTATAGCTTGAAGTGAGTTCATATGAGAGGCAGCAAGTTATGAGAAAGAGTCTGTGAGGGCAGAGGTCAGATGAGGACAAGAGAAACAGAAATAACAGAAAGTCTTAAAATCCAACATTATATTTTAATTTTTATATGTAAATACATAATATTCAGTCTGTAGCCCTTCGGTTTAGACAATAATACTTAAATATTGCCTCTTTATTTGTTTTATACATAAAAAATTCAACATTTCTGATTTTAGGAATTGATCGTTTCATTATTTTATCATTGCAGCAACATTGCAGAAAGAGAAGGACACACAGCTATTCCAGCTGATTTGGCTGGAGTAAATGAACGTGTGGTGAATGAATAATTGCATCTGGATTACTTGGGGAAGTTATTTGTATATGAGTGTAAACACGAGCATAATTTAAATTACTTTTAAAATGGATTTAGTAAGAATGTGATTAAGTATAAATAACTTCAGAAAATATGTGATAACAGTTGTGTCACAGCTGTAACAAATACGTAGTGGTTAAAGACACAGAGCCCACAGACTACACACCACTAGCTCTTTGTTTCTGAGGTCATTCTGCCTGATAAGTTTCACTTTCGAAAGACAACCTTAGTTCCCTTTTTTTGCCTGGTTACTGTTAAGATGCAGCCAGCTTTGAATTCCTATTGGTCAGAGAGGAGCTACTGCGCATGCGGCAGTTTTATTTTGAGTGTGGCGGAGTCTAAACAACAAACAGACATTTTTTCCTTCTTTGTTACAGTCAGGTGTGTTACCACCACCCACTGAATTCTGCTGCTGACCCACATCTCAAAAATCCAAATCTTATTAATGAGAGCGAGAGAGAGAACAAACAAAAAATGTCAGATGAGCACAAGAGAAACAGAACTAGTAAAAAGTCTTAAAATCCACAAACATACAACATTGTTTTTATATTCCAAATGTATAATATTATGTCTGTAACCCTTGGATTCAGACAATAATACTTAAATATTGTGGTTTTATGTGTTTTTATACATACATAGTTCTACATTGCTAAAGTTTTTCTGATGTTAATCATTATTAGCTTCATTTCTTTATCATTGCAGCAATGTTGCAAAACCAGGAAGACAAAAAGCCTTGACGACCTGGCGCTTAAATTAGATAACAGCCTCTTTGTTTGTGTGCCAACGCTTGCAAATCAAACCAGATCCAGCTTCATAAACACAAAAACGAAACCTAACAGAGTCATCACGTGGTTTCTCAGTAAGCGGCACAGATGGATGTGCTGTTTGAGTCCAGTGGCGGCGCTCTAACACCGTGAATGATCAGATTTGCTGAGGCTTATGTCATTTCTTTGTTGTTTGCAAGTCACAGCCCAGAAGAGCATCAGCTGGGTGTGTCACAGTGACAACACACAGCAGCATGTATCTGTGTGAGGGTGATGCTGTGTGTATCTAAGTTTAGGAAGGTAACAAAGAAACACAAACTCATGCTTCAGAAGGGTGTTGTGTTTTTATAACCTCTCAAAATAAAAACAGCAAATGCATCAGAACTCTGTCTGATTTTAGGTGGATTCCTTTGTTCTGGTTTGAAAACAATATACTTCTTCACACTTTAAAGAATGACAGAAGTTGTAAGTTTACATATGCAGACAAATTAAAAGATAAAGAGGCAAATCTCAAATTTAAAAGATGTGATGTTGCTGGAAGCTAAATGAGATCACTCACTTTCAGGGGCGGATCTAGAAGGGTGGCATGGGGTGGCAACTGCCACCCTAAAATGATCCCTTGCCACCCCAAGTGCCACCCCAGTTTTGCATATGACAGTGTTGTTTATTAAAATAAGATAGCATTAACAGTTTGAGCGTAGTTACAGTCAACAGTGAATATAAATGCTAAAACTGAATATATTGCATAGTGTTCCCCCCCTGCACCATTAACAAATGGTTCAGCCCATAGCAGGACCGGCTTTTTTCTTGTTTTCAGCAGCAAGCGATGCTTATGATTGTGCCAGAGCACATTTTGAACAACACCATGGGAATTTCGGATTTTACACATTTGGTTGGATGTTACACTCTGGAAATAGAAGGAAGGTGAGTGTTATTAACCCTGTGGGGTCCACGGACACGCTGCACCTCCAAATCACATGACTGTTTTAAGCTGACATAGCAACAAGCTGCAGCCACGCTGAGTCTCTATTTCAGCCCATATTGAAAGTTCGGACTTCAAAGTTTTTAAATTTTAATTACAGGCCAGTAAATCCAGAGTTATGATAATATATATATAAGCCACGCTTTTTACTAAATACTGTCGCCACGTTTTTGTTTGTGTGTGTTTTAAGCGTTTTGTAAGGACAGCGCGAAAACAGTAAAGAAAGAAAAAAAGCCACCTCTTTCCTATCGGTGGAAAAATGCACCATGTCGACCAATTAAAAAAAAAAGTCAACACGTGGTATTTGGTTGTTTAGGTCCTAAACAACCAAATACCACGTGTTGACTTTTTTTTTTTTTTTAACTCTCCCCTCTGGGGAGAGTTTTGGGAGTGACGGTAACGACAGCGAGACAGAGCAAGGGAGTGAGAAAGAGAGAGAGTGAGAGAGAGAGTTTTTAGATGTGGGAGATTTGTGACGTTTAGTGTGGAGTGTATACTTAGTGTGTTGTGTTGTCTTGTGTAGTTGTTCTGTTGTGTAGTCGTTTTGTCTTGTGTGTCAGTGAGGGCACTAATGAATGTCACTAAGGCACATTTGTAATGTAAACACTGTCACCAAGTAGAAAACCGGCGGAGTGATACACCTCCTGTTGTCAGGCCTGCAGGTTTATCCCTGTGCTGTTCTCCTCTGTCTTTTGGTGGACAAACTTTTTTTTTACTGGCACACATCATTTGTGGGGCATCTTATTGCGAAACCTGATTGTTCTCTCATTTTAGTTTTAGTAATATTTTTAAATGGTTGTACAAAATGAAAAAAACGGCATTTTTAGATAAATAGCTGTATATGTTTACAAAATGTACAATTTATATTTGCATTTCAAGTTATAAAATTTACTCAACATGTCTGTGGGTTTTTTTAGAGTAAAAAAATACTACTAGGATTTTAAGTTCTTTGTGTGATTTCAGATCAGTAATACTAATGCAGTATGTCAGTGAAAAAAACAACTAAATTCAGTTGAGCTTAAAAGAATGAAACCAAACAAGGCAAGGGGAAAAAAATAAAATGAAACAATTTGAGGGTGAAATACAAACGTAAACTCAAAAGGAGTCAAAAATGGTCGGTTGTATTTCAGACCTCAGTGGGTTAATCCAACAAATCATGAAAAATTAGGTTTAAATTTTTGTTCATGACAGTGCAGATTACTGACATTTTGTGTAATTTAAGCTGTAACAATGTGATTGTTTTCTAACAAAAGACAGTGAAACTTAAGTTAGACTTGTATTTGTAAATGAACCGCCCCATGTTGTGTAGCTTTCTGGATTTTATACTTATTGGGCTACATATTTATTTATTATACAGGTTATACTGTACATAACATCAAAACTCACATGTTTTATGCAACTAAAGTGTGTAATTATGTGGGCTACAGACAATAATTAAGTTATAGACTATATTTATATAAAAACGTGTATACTTACTGCATTTGAATCATTTTAACCATATGTAACCACCTGCATATGTGTTTGGGGAAAAAAAAGGCTTTGATTTTGCCACCCATTTGATTTCTTTGCCACCCTCATGCCACCCTAAGAAAATTTCTCTAGATCCGCCCCTGCTCACTTTGTTCATTTGTTCTTTGACATTTCACGTTCTCTGAATTCATCTTAAAAACCTGCTCATTTTCTCTACATAATTAAAGCTCTAACTCATCATCGACACGTTATAACGCTGAAAACAGCCTCTGTAATCTGGTTAAACTGGTTACTTTGCTGCTTTTCTGAGATAAAATATGAGAATCTCTGAATATTGGGCACCTTTACTCTGACTGCTTTCTCCTCACATTGCAGCATTTAGTGTCTAACCTTACCCGAGTTATTAAGTGTGTACGTTTTTCATCACTGCATGTTTTTCTCTGGTCTGTCAATCCCAATATTTTAGAAATAAAATCTTTTCTTTTTTGCTTTGGTTTTTATATTTGACAGCTTTATTGACTTTTCAGGAATTTAAATCATATTATAAGCTCATGAAATACAACAGTTACAAGCACATGACACCTGCACCTGAAACCTCTGAGTATGTTCTAGTTCAGTGGTTCTCAAACTTTTCACAATGAGTACCACCTCATAAAATATATGGCTCTTGAAGTACGACAATTATGACCATAGTGGTACGCTTACCACTCTTTGAGAAAGACTGTTCTAGTTAAAGAGTCTTCTCATGTTTTCAGTGTCAGGCTTTCATGTCACAAACTCTCAGGTTACACAGAGGTGGATGACCCCGGTGGTTTGCCAAGCTTTAAACTGCTGAACTGTATTTGATGGATCTCAAACAGATAACGCAGTATTAATACTGCTTACAAATCAATAACCTCTTACAACTTAATTTATGATAAATATAAATCTTTTACTTCCGTTGGTGGTTCGTGACTTTTGTTTAAGTGTGATTTTGACTGCAAGACTTTTACCTGTAAAAACGTGTTTTTACTTTGGTATAATGTGGGATACTAGTTTGTAGAACAATTCTTTTACACTTCTTTCACTTTGACTTGATCCCATAGTCCAAAAACGTGCATTTTAGGTTAACTGGTGATTAAATCAAGCATAGGTGTGGATGTGAGAGTGTATGGTTTGCTCTTTCTCTCTCTGGGCGAGACCTGTTAGGGTGTACCTTATCTCTTGTCCCAAATCAGGTGGAATAGGTTGCAAGCTAAATTTGTGGGTGGATGAATAATTGTCTCTGGTTTGCTCTGGGAACTCAAGGTTAATTGCATAGTTGTGTAAACATGAGCATAATTTAAACTACTTTTAAAATGGCATTAGTAAGAATATGATTAAGTACAAATAACTCCAGAAAATATGTGATAACAACTGTGACACAAATATACATGATTTGTATGTGTCTTTAATCCCTACGTCACTTTAGGTCTCTAATCATAGTCACAGATTACGCGCTAAATTAGTAAAGGCCTCGGTTCTCTCATTTTGCCTGGTTACTGGTGAGGCGCATCCAGCTTTGAATTCCTATTGGTCAGAGAGGAGTCACTGCGCGGACTCAGAGGCAGTAGTTTCATTTTGTGGCAAAATTAAAACAATAAACGGTTGTATTAATTTTTTTCTTCTTATAATTCGAGTATTGAATTGAAAATGAGGACGTTTATGATGCTGCTTCTTTACTGGTGTTATGAGTGGCTGTGTGCAGACAGGAAAAGGACCCAAAGTGCAGACTCCGGAGACAAAAGGTGAACTCAAAACAGCTTTAATGCTGAACTCAAAAGGGTAACAAAACATACCTGGGAAAAATCAAAATAAACTTAAACCAGCAAACTGACAGAACACACAGCTTAATAAACGGTAGAATGCGACAGAGCACAGGAAAACACAGGGCTTAAATACGCAGAGGGAGTAATCAGGGAATGGGCAACAGGAGGGAAACACAGCTGGGGCAAATCAGGACTAACGAGACCAAGAAGCGTAAACTGAACACACTGAGAAAAGACAGAGACCTTCAAAGTAAAACAGGAAACACAACACAGACTGAACTTACAGACAGACTGACTGGACACGGGATATAGCAACTAAGGATACACAGAGAAGCGAACTAGACAAGGGGATACAGCTGACAGGGGAGACAGAGCAACTAGAGACGACAGAGACAAAAACCATAAGACAGAACTCAAAGAAACCAAAGACTAGAAATTATAAATAATATAACAAACTCAAAAACCCTGGGTCAACGACCCAGGCCTCCTAACAGTACCCCCTTAAGGGCTGGCTTCCAGACAGCCCAAACCAGAATCACCAAAATGAAAAACAACCCAACCAGGGCGGGCGGTGGGGAAACAGGACGGAGGGCTCGAAACAAACCAAACAAGGAGCCAGAAACAAACAAACAAACAAAAAAAAAAAAAAAGCGCAAACAACGGAGCCCAGAAAGCAACATAACAAAACACACAGGCGGCCAGGAAAAACAATTCACACAAAGTCCAGGGGGCCGGCCCGGAGGACGATGACCCAAGAGTCCAGAAAAAAGTTCAGGAGGCCGGCCGGGCGGGAGGCACCGGCGGCGACGGAGCAGGTCAGGAGGCCGGCCGGGCGGGAGGCACCGGCGGCGACGGAGCAGGTCAGGAGGCCGTCCACGACGGCGAGGATGCCCAATCATCGGCCCGGAAGGAGGCCGTCCACGACGGCGAGGACGCCCAATCATCGGCTTGGAAAGCGGCCAGAAAGGACGAGCAGGCCGGACAGGACGTGCAGGACGAGCAGGCCGGACAGGACGAGCAGGCCCAGGACGTGTAATCAGAGGCCTGGAAGGAGGCCGGCGCTGTAGAGGTGCAGGATGTGGTCCGGACGTCGGCGTGGCCGAGGCAGGACCAAGCGAAGCTGTAGCTGAGGCCAGACCGGGCGAAGGCGAAGACTCGGAGGCCGGACCGGGCGAGGGTGACGCTGCAGGCGACGCTGAAGCTGGACCAGACGACGGCGGAGCTGAAGCCGTAGCTGGACCAGGCGAGGACGAAGCCGTAGCCGGACCAGGTGACGGCGTGGGAGCCGCAGGTGATGGCACTGCAGGTGACGGCGTGGGAGCCGCAGGTGACGGCACTGCAGGCGACGGCGTGGGAGCCACAGGTGGTGGCGATGAAGGCTGGACGGCCGCCGGACCTCCAGCGGAGGCAGAAGACTGGGACGGGCCTCGGACCCTCCAGCGGAACAGAAGGCTGGACGGCCCCTCGGACCCTCCAGCGGAGGCAGAAGGCTGGACGGGCCCTCGGACCTCCAGCGGGAACAACGGCTGAAGCGGTTCCTCGGACCTTCCAGCGGAGACAGAAGGCTGGACGGGCCCCTCGGACCCTCCAGCGGAGACAAACAAAGGCTGGTGCGGTTCTCCAGACCACCCAGCGGAAACAGAAGGCTGGACGGGCCCCTCGGACCCTCCAGCGGAGACGAACAAAGGCTGGTTTGGTTCTCCAGAACCCCAGCGGAACAGAAGGCTGGACGGGCCTCGGACCCTCCAGCGGAGACGAACAAAGGCTGGCGCGGTTCTCCAGAACCCCCAGCGGGAACAGAAGGCTGGACGGGCCCCTCGGACCCTCCAGTGGAGGCAGACGAAGGCTGGACGGGCCCCTCGGACCCTCCGGGCGAGGCAGGTGGTAACTGAGCAGGCGACTGAGCTGAGATGTGAGCTAATGTTCGAGCTATGGATAGAAGTTTAAGTTCTATTGACTGTTGTAACGATGGTAGTAATGGTGGGTTAGGTGGTGGATTAGCAGTAAGCTGAGCTAGTTCCCCTGAGCCTCCAGAACCTGAAGAAAACCACTGGACGGGCTCACCTGAGCCTCCAGCGAGGTCAGAAACAGGTGCAGGTACCTGCCGGATACCGGCCTCTCCCACCCGAGGAGAAGGTACGGGCGCCGCGACAGGCACCGGAGCAGGGACCAGCTGGACCTCAGCCTCCCTCACCTGAAGCACTGAAACAGGTGCAGGGGAATGCTGGGCCCGAGCCGCCCTGGGAGCAGGAACACAACTGGGCTTAAGGAGCAGGGTCAGAAAACACAGAATCCTCCAAAATGTTTTTAGCTTCCTACCACCACCATGTCTAATAGTCTTAACAGTCTCAGTTTTAGCAGTGTTCATATGATTGTCTTTTTCCAGCTCAGAGGAACGAAAGCAGTCTTTATAACTCACCACTGGGAGTTGTTCCACAGAGAAAGAGTGGTGACGGTGTGAGCGCCGCCTCCTCCGGGAAGTGGGAGGTGGCAAACTGGGCTGCAAATCCTCCAGCGGACCGGGCTGCAATGAGGAATCTGAGAGTTTATGAAGCTCAGAACGCTGCAGACCCAAAAACAGAGCGAAGGACTGCAGCGGAGTGAGTCTAGCGTCCGGCGTCACATAATCCTTCTTTCTTCGCTGCTTAACCCTCTTGTTGGACTGGAAATCCGGGGGTGGAGGCGGAGGTGTAGCGACCGGAGAGAATGAGCACGTGCTCAATCTGATCCTCCGAGGCATAGGTGCCGGCTCGGCCGTAGCCATGGCGGTTTGGAGGCAGCGGGGCCCTCCGAAAGCCAAACAAGACCCATAGAAGGGTGACTGGAGCTCCTGGGCATGCTTAGCCTCCTGCCTCACGCTCTCCTTGAGGAAGGCAGAAACCTTGGTCGCCGATACCATACTGAGTCTGCTGGGTCCATGTTCTGGTCGCGTTCTTCTGTTATGAGTGGCTGTGTGCAGACAGGAAAAGGACCCAAAGTGCAGACTCCGGAGACAAAAGGTGAACTCAAAACAGCTTTAATGCTGAACTCAAAAAGGGTAACAAAACATACCTGGGAAAAATCAAAATAAACTTAAACCAGCAAACTGACAGAACACACAGCTTAATAAACGGTAGAATGCGACAGAGCACAGGAAAACACAGGGCTTAAATACGCAGAGGAGTAATCAGGAATGGGCAACAGGAGGGAAACACAGCTGGGGCAAATCAGGACTAACGAGACCAAGAAGCGTAAACTGAACACACTGAGAAAAGACAGAGACCTTCAAAGTAAAACAGGAAACACAACACAGACTGAACTTACAGACAGACTGACTGGACACGGGGATATAGCAACTAAGGATACACAGAGAAGCGAACTAGACAAGGGGATACAGCTGACAGGGGAGACAGAGCAACTAGAGACGACAGAGACAAAAACCATAAGACAGAACTCAAAGAAACCAAAGACTAGAAATTATAAATAATATAACAAACTCAAAAACCCTGGGTCAACGACCCAGGCCTCCTAACAACTGGACAGCGTCTCTGTCTGCAGGTAAGCTTCATAAAAATGAAACTGTTCTTTAGAGATAGTGTTGCTCTCAGGTTTACTGTAAATAGACTTTCGGCTTGTATATATTCAATATTCAAGGTTTATTTTTATTTCGCAGGGTTTTTTTTTTTTTTTTTAACAGAAATACACAGGCTTCAACAAAATGTTGCTTCTCACCAGCCTCTACAGTACAATGATCAGTAAAACAAAAACAAAAAAAAATACAGTAATAACAAATCTAAAATAAGGATAAATAGCAATGAAGCAGCAGCTTGCAGAGACACTGAGCAAACTCAAGTGTAAATAATCACATTGATTCAGCTAGCAGCAGTCCCTTCATGGAGAGGGATTAAATTAGATCAGATTAATTGTGTGTTTATGGATTGTAGAGGGAGGGGCTACAGTCCATTTATCAGTCCCACAGTTTGTGCAAAGAAGTCTTCCAGCATCCTGCTGGTTCTGCAGCTGATGCTCCGTCACCTCTTTCCAGATGCTGGAGGGAGAACAGGCCGTGAGAGGGGTGGTGGGGGTCCCTGATGTTTAAACAGCTACAAACATCAAAACCTAAATGAGTGTTGGTTTACAAATTATTTTTTGTTGAAATTAAATTTCTAATTGTAGAAGAAGAAAAATTTAAGCTGCTCATAATGTTTTATGGTGTAAGGTATAGGAGTGTAATATAAGCAAAAAGGGGGGAAAAAAACTGTTGTAATCTGCACAATACTAAAAAAATGAATTCACTGGCAGCCTTTGGTCGGGTTAATGCCATAATAAGGACTGTAAATCATTACTGATGCAAAATGAAAATATAATCAAATCAAAATGACCTACAAACACCAGTTTTTACAAAATGAATTGTAAAAGTTTTTAATATAAGATGATCAGAAAAGATAAAACCTTGATTCATAAATTTTTTTTTGTATTTATAGAGGAGACACTATAGTTTTTTTATTTTGAAAGTATGCTGATTTTTAAAGCCGTGTCTCACAACATTAAACATTTCTTCCAGTGAAGCACTCTCTGAAGTATTTCTACACTGCTTCCTCTCAAGTCCCAAACTTCCCAGAGTTCGTGGTTGTTGGGATGGTTGATGAAGTTCAGATTCTTCAGTTTGACAGCAACACCATGAAAACTGTGTCCAAACAGGACTGGATGAACAGAAATATAGATGAGCAGTACTGGGAGAGAGAGACTGGGGGCTTTGTAAGTGCCCAGCAGGTGTTCAAAGCCAACATTGAAATTGCAAAGCAGCGCTTCAACCAAACTGGAGGTTTGTTTATATTTTCTTGTTTTTTTACTGATATTTGCTGTTAATGTTTTCAGCATTTATTTTACTCGTAAACAGATTTGCATACATACACTTTAAAAATACTTCATTCAGATTAAAAAGATTTAAATACAGGATGACTCACGATGAATGTAAAGGACAGATGGAGGCAGAGTGCAGGGGATAAGTAAAGAAGACGTGAGGGCAGCTGTGAGAGGATGAAGAGTGAAAAGGCAGTTTGTCCAGATAACATCCCTGTGGAGTTATGGGGATGTTTAGGAGAGACAGCAGTGGACTTTTTAACCAGACTGCTTAACGTCTGGGGAATGGGGAAGCGGCAGTGTGGCTTCATGCTGAGAAAGAGCACCACAGACGTGATGTTTCCTTCAGTGTTGATGGAAAAGTTTAGAGGAGGTCAGAAGGTGTTGCAAAGAAAGCATATGATAAGATGTCAAAAGGTGAACTGTGGTGCTGCACGAGAAAGTCAGGGGTGGCAGAGAAGTATGTGAGGGTGGTGCAGGACCTGTATCTGGACAGTGGTGTGTGTGGTTGGAGTGACAAATGGGTTCAAGGTGGGGGTGGGATTACATCATAGATCTGCTCTGAGCCCCTTCATGTTTGTAATGGGGACGGGCAGGTTAACAGGTCAGACTGAAGTCTCCATGGACTTTGATGTTTCCAGACAGTGATGTGACCTGTAGTGAGAGCAGGAAGCAGGTGGAAGGGAAGGGGTTATATGCTGGTGAGAAGAGAAATGAGAAATCACTAGAAGCAACACAGAGTGCATGTGTGTATATGACAGGGAGAACAGTGTTACAGAGAGGATGCAAGAAGCAGAAATAGTGATGATTATTAATTTAAATACCTGAGGTCAACCTCCATAACTGCAGGCAGTGCACAAGAGAGGTGCAGGGTGTCAGGGTGTGATCTGTTGCATAAAGACAGAAGCAAGAGTGAAAGGGAAGGTTTACAAGATGGTATTGAGACCTGCTGCGATGCATGGTGTGGAGATGAAGGCACCGAGTTGGAGGTAACAGAGCTGATGATGATTTTATTGGGAGTGACCAAGTGGCAAGGCTGAGATGGTTTGGAAAGAGAAAGACCCTGGGGGAGGTTCATGGATGTAGAGAAGGAGGATCTGCTGTGGCGACCCATAAAGAGAGTGACCGAAAGAGGAAGAAGAAGAAATGAAGAATTGTGAAGTCAAATGGTGTTTTTCTCTCTTTCATTTAACATTTTGAAAACAGCATTTGTACTGAGCTCACATCTTACATAGCTTGTCTTTCAGGATATTTATTATTATGTTTATTGAAACCAGTTGTAGCAACTCACTGCTGAACAGGCTTCTCTGTCCTGAAACCCTCCTTCTGTGGAAGCTGTGTTGAATCCACACTGTGTTGTCCTGCAGCAGTGGGTTCAGGTCAGGTATTTTAGTCTCTGGTGACTGGTGTCTCTGTGTTACTGTGAAACAATGTTGGATCTCACTCTGACTCACTATCGCCTTCGTCTCTGTTCTTCTTTCAGGTGTTCACATTGTCCAGCGGATGTACGGCTGTGAATGGGACGATGAGACGAATGAGGTGGACGGATATGAGCAGTTTGGTTATGATGGAGAAGACTTCATAATATTTGACCTGCAGACAGAGACGTGGGTCGCTCCAAAACGACAGGCTGTGGTGACCAAACTCAAGTGGGACAGTAACAAAGCTTTTTTAACCAGTGTGAAGAACTATTACACTCAGATTTGTCCTGAGTGGGTGAAGAAGTATCTGAACTATGGGTGGAGGTCTTTAATGAGAACAGGTACAATCACATGACCAGACTTAGTGTGATAATTTACCTCATTTTTATTAAGTAATACAACTTTTTTATGACCAACACAGTTAAGTTTAGTGTATTTTCTCTCTTCCTCTCTGTCTGCTAATCTCATGGTTTTTTTTTTTAACAATAATCAAAATTTATTTATTCGTTAAATTTCAGAACCATCACTTCAGCCTTATACAATGTGTTTCCCCCTCCCTTCAAATATTTTTCTTATTTCTTTATTCGACTCTGTAATATCCTTCATTTTTTAAATAGACTTTACATGGTACTGTATGTACATTAATATGTGTGTCTAAGGCATTCAAACAGAAATGATAAGTTAGGATGATGTTAATACAGAAACTGTGAACTGTGTTTTTCTTTACTCTCCAGTTCCTCCCTCAGTGTCTCTCCTCCAGAAGACTTCCTCCTCTGCCATCAGCTGCCACGCTACAGGTTTCTATCCTGACAGAGCCGAGATGATGTGGAGGAAAGATGGAGAGGAGACTCATGAGGGTGTGGAGATAGGAGAGATCCTCACCAACAATGATGGGACCTTCCAGATGAGAGTTAACCTGGATCTGAGATCTGTTCCAGCTGAAGACTGGAGGAGGTACGACTGTGTGTTTCAGTTCTCTGGTATAAATGAAAACGTCACCACCACACTGGATAAAACAGCCATCAGGACAAATGAAGGTAAGAAAATAATCAGAAATGATGAAGATGTATTGTTTGTATTGTTTTGTGTTTGAGCTGATGGGTGTCATAAAACATTGACTTTATTTTCAAAATGTAATTTTACTCATTTTATAGCCACAATGGACCTCCTGTATAAACTCATCATATATAAACAGTCTAACACAGAAAAAAACCCACAAACACAAATAATTTTTATTTATTACTAACTAATCAATCATGGTTTGCAGTTGTAGCACTGACACTTTCAATGTTTGGATTTTTTTTATAATATTAGTTTAGTATTAGTATAAGTCAAAGAAGTTAAAGACGTTAAGGACAAAAATGACAGTTTTGTCTTTATTTTTATTCAACATTTTTTGTCAATCATTGAACAAAATATTTTAGTGTATTTTTTTTACAAAACAATATTTAAAATAAATAAATCAGTCATTTTCTGTTCTTCTTCTTTGTTTTTTTGTTTGTTTGTTTTTAGCCTCGACAGAAGTGCCCAACATCACGATCAGCCCCAGCTCCAGCCCCATTTCCATCCCCATCAGCGTACCCATTGTCACTGCTGCTCTTGTTCTTGCTGTTGTTGCACTAATCGGATTCATTATTTACAAAAAGAAAACTGGTGAGTGAACCAAAGTGTCCAAATATGATCTTAGTATTTTTAGTGTTTTACCAGGTTGCAAATTAAAACAAGCTTCAGGTCAGAGTGATGATACTGTAACAGTATTATCACAGTAATAGAAGGAACCAATGGTAAATAAAGGAAAAGGTAAAGTAACATAGAGAGCACTGTAAAGCAGTTTGAGTTAGTGGTGTAGGGATCAGTGTTTTTGTATTTACAGCTATGATGTCTGACATTTGATTCCTTTTTTTTTTTTTATTTACAGCTAATTCTTCTAAACCTTGTAAGTAAATTTTCCATTTAGGCCTTTTGAGCAGATTTCTGTTCACATAAAAATGTGTTTCACTGAATGTGAATTAGAGACTAAAATTAAATACATGGAAACAAAGCAGTGTGTTGGAAATGAATGACAGCTGTCATGGCTGTGTGCAGGCAGGCAGGGAGAAAGGACCCAAAATGCAGGACTCGGAGGCAGATGTAAACTCAAACACTCAGCTTTATTGCTGGGCAAAAAAGGGAACATAAACTTAACTAAACTGGGAATACAGAAATAAACTAAGCAGACAGGCAGGCTAGCAAACGGCACACACAGTTAACGTGAGGGTAGAAGACGTTAACGACGCAACACTGACACAAAAACACACTGGGCTTAAATACACAGAGGGAGTCATCAAGAAATTAGAGACAGAAGGGGAACACAGCTGGAAGGAATAAGACCTAACGAGACAGGGAGCGCAAAGCTGGAACACTGACATCAGACAGGAACAAGAACCTTCAAAGTAAAACAGGAAACAAAACTCACTTTACTAAGACACGGACTAGACATAGAGAGACAGACTTGACACTGACCAAAACCTACTAAATAATGATAATAATTAAAACAGTATCACTGATTAATCAAATCATAAATCATAATCTAGAAAAACTCCAAAACATGAGAAACAGAAAGCTGGGTCAACATGACCCAGAACCGTGACAACAGCATCACTACAGAGCAGCTCAGCTGGTTTTGATGTCTTGATTTTTCTTTCTTTCTTTTTTTCTAGACATGAAGACTTCATCAGAAAATGATCCTGAAAGGAGCCCTTCAGGTGTGTCTGTTTGTACTTGGATTGGAGGATTTGTTTGTGTCCTCATAAAAATTGTAATGTAGTGGCTTTATTTTTTAATATTTGTAAACATCAAAGTAGAACGTGTGTTCATATAGTCCGTTAAAATAGTTGCTGTTCATAGTTACACAGCACTAAACAGAACAAAGTAATTAAAGCATCAGTACTAAAAAACAAGTACCTTGGAAACATAGACGGCCCCACTATGTTCAGTAATATTCTACAGTAACAAACCAGCTCTGTGAATCAGTGCACATCCTGTTGCTTTAATCTGTAATCTTTAATCTGCTGTCTTGGTCATTTTTCACCACCACACATCTTCATTCTTCTTCTTCTTCCATGGCCTGGATGTTGCCCCAATAAACTTTTTACCTGAGCAGCTCCTCCATGTTCACTAACTGAGATTTCTGTATTGCTCACATAAATACATTTTATAAGCACCATCAGCACTGCAGATTTTCCAAGATAGTTCTGACCTACACAATGAAACAGTGCTAACATATTTTTCAAAGTTAAACTATTCAAGTGACAGAAACAGAACCATAAACCTTCTTGCAACTGAGAAAACTTTCCCCTCCTGTCTGTGTTTGTGTTCATGCTGTTTGTATTTAACACTATCATCAACATCAACATATCATATGATTTGTTTCTTTAGCTTAATATTTTTAATTATTCTGTATTTTTCCTCCTCAGATTCAAAATCTTCTTCAGATGGTTCTTCAGACATAACCATCAAAACTGAGCTGATGACAAGTAAGTACAGGCTCTCTGTGACACACAGTCTTAATCTTTGTGTGGTCCTGCATGTTTTTACTCATGGATTTTTATACTTTGATGCATTTTTAATTATTTAAAACATTTCTGCAATGTTCAGCTGGTCTGACTCACCAGTTGTAGATTTCAGGTATAAACCTGCCATCACCATCATATCACACGTTTCTTCTCCTACAGTCGATTGTTTTTGGATTTTAAATGCTCTTATCTAAACGAAACAACATCCTCAGAGGAGCAACATACATGCTGAACATGGCAACCACTGCAAAGATCTAGATATAACAAACTAGACATTTTATGACAGTGCACATCTTCCAGTTGCTGTTTCTTATCTTGGGAAGAAACAGTGGCTTCCACTAAAACATATATGATGAATAACGAGGCCGTGTAACAGATTTTTACAGAGGAATAAGTAACTAGTTAAACTGTATCACTAGTGACATGATGGACGAGGAATGTTTGTGTGGAGATGGTCATGGCCCAGTGTTTGTGTGACAGCTCTTCCATCATGTTGAGTTTTTGACCTGAATGTTGTTGCTTTTTTCTTTAGAGTAATTCTGACAAAGAGTGAAATCTGCAACAAAGGTAAGAGATGTCTCTGAACACATCACATGTACCACATCTTTGTGTTGTACTGGATGCATTTAAGAAATCCTTCATTTTTCACACTGACTGCATTTGCTGATGCATGAAGAATTTTTCATTCGTTCCTCGTTAATGAAAGCTGAATCTTTCTCTGAACAGGAGACAGTTTGAACACTTGGACTAACTTTACTTCATGAGGATTCTGCATCACTGAACTCCTGAGAAAACATTTCTGCTGTAATGGAAGTGGACTTTTTTTATTCCAGCCATGACACAACTTGTGACTGAAACATACACAAAAGACCTCAAACAACACAAAGGAACCAAATTTTTACTTTTATGTCATAGAAAAAAAAGAGAATTACTATTTTTCTGTGCAAAAGTTACTTTTTAGCCAAACTAACTTTATTTATAAAGTGCATTAAAACAGCAAGTTCTGACCAAAATACTTAACATTAAGAACAGAATTTTAAAAAATAAAATAATTAATTCATTAATAACAAAAACCACAATTATAATAATAATAACATAACAATAAGATAAACACATACAAATAAAACTACATAAATAAAAACACTGAAAAATAATAAAAGAACAATTTTAATTTTTAAGTATAATTTTATACTGTTGGTCTTTTTTATACAATAATGAGTAAGTAAAGATGATCCAGAAGAAGAAAAACTACATCTGTAGGAATTATGTGTTTATTTTCCTCAGTGTTGGGTCTGAGTGTGTATTACTGTTACTCAGTTTTAATGCTGCTTTTGGCCATTTTTTTTGCTACAGCAGTTCTGTTTGATTTCAGTTTAACTCTGGATGTCTTTCCTGACACAACCTCAAAGGGGATTTTCACCCGGAATTGAACCAACAACCTTTTGCTTACTAGGTCAGTATGCTAACCACTACACCTTTGGAGACATCATGGTTCAAGGTCGATAATGTGAAAATAATCGTTCTCTGAATTGCTCTGCTTTGAATTGACTGCAGATCAGTTCATTTACAATCACTGTTTGTTTTTTATAAGCACCAACATGAGGCATCTTGAAATACTGTGAACAGTGAACAATCATGACTTTAATGGTAACTGTCCTACGAATATAGTGCAGAGACATGAATGTGCATATTTTATTACTGCTTGTTCTGTTAGACGGTCAATGCTGCTGCCAAAATTATACATCAGGTTTACAGTGTGTGTGTGTGTGTGTGTGTGCGCGCGCGCCTCGTGGTGTTTATTGTAAAGGTTTTTTTATGTTGGATGTTTTAGATCAGCTGTGTTTTGATTTATGGAATCAGGGAAATGAATCTTTGTTTTGTTAGACTACGATACTGTGTCTACATCTAAATAAAAGTTTAACATTGTGGTCGTGCATGATGTCGAGTATTCAGAGTGTGGACAGGAGTGTACAACAACATGAGTGAACAGAAACTTTGTGAAAAGTGAGTCATGTTCCAAACCTGAGACCAAAATATTGAAATACTGAGTATGTAAAGATGGGTGCATCACTACTTTCATGTTAAAGGTGCTGCATTTATATTTTCCAACATCAAGTGGGATCAAACGTCAGTATCCTGCTGGGGTCAACTCAGAGGCCAGTTTAGAGCGCCTCTAAAAATAACTTCATTAATGGTAGTAATAACAGTGTATTTTAGTATTATTTTCTCTAAATGTCTTCAAATGTTAGATTTTCCTAACTCGTCTATTGACGACAGCACAGGATAGAATGAAAACAGGTTTTATGTCCAGTGTTGTTGATGTCATGATGTTACAGTCGCTCACACAGAGGCTGTTGGTCATTAATAACCTCATTAAGACTTTTGTGTCTGTGGCAGAAAGAAGATGCAGACGTAATTTCATGACACAAATCAGTGATGCAGATTTAAAACACTTTAACTGAAATACAGCAAAAGAGCAAACTGTTCTGATAGTGCAGCTTAAATCACTGGGATATCGTGAGTTGCCAGCCAAGGAGATGATGTACTTTATAATTTCAGTTTGTTAAAGATTTCTATTCCAATTCTGGTCGAACTGGGCTTCAGCTCTAGATCCAAGTGACAGTAAGTCAAATGATGTTACCTGTCAGTGTCCAGCATCAGTCTGTATTCAGTTTGAATATTACTATAAACTGATATGGATGGGTTTATGTCTTTTATTCACTGTAACATTTAACTTTTGAGAGAGGAGGACAGAGAGGGACAGAGCCGGATGAAGAGCAGAGAGAAAAGAAACAGAGTGGACATGTGGTCAAATTCACCAAACATTATAAAGTTGTAGCTTCTGTTTTACCCACATTCACTGATAAAGATTTCACATAACGAAGGAGTGTGTTGGATCCTAAACCTGCCCTTATCATAATAATAATAATGATCTTATAATAATTATTCTAAGATGATATTTTTTTTAATTTTCTAGTTCCTAGTTGAGTGAGGACGATGGAGAGAGAGGACAGAGAGGTTGTATAAGAATAGGAAGACTGAGGAGCAGACAGTAAAGTCAGCTGAAAAACAAAAGTAGTTTTTCATGTGTTTCATGGAGACTTTGTTTTCCAGTAGCACACGTAAAACCTGCCAGTGGACATTCTAAACAGAGCATATTGGTGTGAATGGCAGCATTTTACAGGATTCACTCTAAACATGGCTGAACAGGATGGCTGCCACTACAACAATGTGATGGGCTACAAATCTGTTCTCCACTCATAAAACTGGGGTCCATGATGCCCTGTGTTGTGTTTGCATGATAAAAGGAGGGTTTGATGAATTCAGAAACTTTAATACGAAACAACTCTATTACCGGTTTTCTTCATGTACTGGTCTGTGGAGTGGCATTGTGATTTTCCAGTGTCTGTACTGAATAACGCCACTTAAAGTGCTTGATGATGTGGTGGACTGCCTCTGTGCGGTGAAGAGACTGAAATAATGTTTCTCATCTTATCTTATCTTATTGCTTTGCCACAAATAGTTCTTTAACTTCTTTAACAAGTCTTTGCCTTGGGTCGGGTGACTAAAGGCTCCGCCCTAAAACAGGTGGATGAGATTAAAATCTCTGATTATTCACTCTGATTCATTTTTAAACATTACAATATGTCATCCAACTAATCAGGTTGCTTTTGAAGGTAACGTTTTAATGTGTATCAAATTGAATTGAGGTTTGAAAATGTGAAAATGGTTGATGACATTTGCAAGTAGCATATTCTCTTAATATTAGTTACAAGGCAGTGTATGCGTGGCATTATGATTGGGAGCTGAGCCCCTCTAAAAGTCTGAACCTAGAATGGCCCCTCGGTCTGCTACATGAAGTCTTGCCCCCATAATTTTGATTTGGAGGCTTGTGGACCAACTTTTCCTCTTATTTACTTATTTTGCTCTTTATGTAAAATAACAGTGGCATTAACCTACTACTGTAATTATGTTAGTCTTCATAAACTTCACATACTCAAAGCAAAAATAAGGTCTCCTGTTTCCTCAAGTGCCATTTATTACAGAGCAACTAAGCTGTGTTGTGAAGAGAAAATGACACCGCAAATAGAAAAAAGAAACAGTTCCTGTTATAAGATTTTGCTAATGAAATTTTATCTGGAAATTAACTGCCACAGAATGAATGCACAGTTTTTTGGGCTAATTGTGCCGGGTTGAGAAAATGGTGGGCTTCTCTGCTCAGGCTGCTGCCTCCGTGACCTGAATCCGGATATGTGGAAGAAGCTGGATGTTTGAACTTCAGCAGGGCGTCTCGACCATATCTACATGCCTGAATGCATCGGATTGCTGCCATGTGATTGGCTGATTAGAAATTTGTGTTAATGAGGTGTTCAATAAGTGTACCTAATAAAGTGTGTGGTCAGTTTATATGCGTAACCTGTTTTCCTTTTGAACCACCGAGGGGAGCACTTCACCACAGTTTTAGTCCTTGTAGTGTCAATAAAACACTGATTATGTGTCTTTGTGTAGTTTTTGATGAAGCTCTTTAACCAAACTAAAATGTCTCATCTGTGGGAAAATATCAAAATATTTCCTGCCCCTCTTGGACCTCAGGTGTTCACATTAACCAGCTGATGTACGGCTGTGAATGGGACGATGAAACGGCTGAAGGTAACGGATATCATCAGTATGGCTATGATGGAGAAGACTTCATATCATTTGACCTGCAGACAGAGACATGGGTCGCTCCAGTAACGCAGGCTGTAATCACCAAACTCCAGTGGGACAGTGACAGATCTGTTTCAGGTCATCTGAGGAACTATCACACCCAGCTTTGTCCTAAGTGGCTGAAGAAGTACGTGAACTATGGGAGGAGCTCTCTGATGAGGACAGGTAAAATCACATGACCTGATTTATTGTAATTCACAACTTTAATTCCATGTGACTCCATAATAAACAGTCCACTTTGTGTGAGTTTGTATTAATTTGTCTTCTTTCCATCACTATTTACTTCCTTATAACTTCCTTTCCTTTGGCAAAATGGGTCAAAAGAAGGACTTGACAAGCTCAGAAAAGTCAAAAATAGTGAGATATCTTGCAGAGGGATGCAGCAGTCTTAAAATTGCAAAGCTTCTGAAGCGTGATCATCGAACAATCAAGCGTTTCATTCAAAATAGTCAACAGGGTCGCAAGAAGCGTGTGGAAAAACCAAGGCGCAAAATAACTGCCCATGAACTGAGAAAAGTCAAGCGTGCAGCTGCCAAGATGCCACTTGCCACCAGTTTGGCCATAGTTGAGAGCTGCAACATCACTGGAGTGCCCAAAAGCACAAGGTGTGCAATACTCAGAGACATGGCCAAGGTAAGAAAGGCTGAAAGACGACCACCACTGAACAAGACACACAAGCTGAAACGTCAAGACTGGGCCAAGAAATATCTCAAGACTGATTTTTCTAAGGTTTTATGGACTGATGAAATGAGAGTGAGTCTTGATGGGCCAGATGGATGGGCCCGTGGCTGGATTGGTAAAGGGCAGAGAGCTCCAGTCCCACTCAGACGCCAGCAAGGTGGAGGTGGAGTACTGGTTTGGGCTGGTATCATCAAAGATGAGCTTGTGGGGCCTTTTCGGGTTGAGGATGGAGTCAAGCTCAACTCCCAGTCCTACTGCCAGTTTCTGGAAGACACCTTCTTCAAGCAGTGGTACAGGAAGAAGTCTGCATCCTTCAAGAAAACATGATTTTCATGCAGGACAATGCTCCATCACACGCCGTCCAAGTACTCCACAGCGTGGCTGGCAAGAAAGGGTATAAAAGAAGAAAAACTAATGACATGGCCTCCTTGTTCACCTGATCTGAACCCCATTGAGAACCTGTGGTCCATCATCAAATGTGAGATTTACAAGGAGGGAAAACAGTACACCTCTCTGAACAGTGTCTGGGAGGCTGTGGTTGCTGCTGCACGCAATGTTGATGGTGAACAGATCAAAACACTGACAGAATCCATGGATGGCAGGCTTTTGAGTGTCCTTGCAAAGAAAGGTGGCTATATTGGTCGCTGATTTGTTTTTGTTTTGTTTTTGAATGTCAGAAATGTATATTTGTGAATGTGGAGATGTTATATTGGTTTCACTGGTAAAAATAAATAATTGAAATGGGTATATATTTGTTTTTGTTAAGTTGCCTAATAATTATGCACAGTAATAGTCACCTGCACACACAGATATCCCCTAAAATAGCTAAAACTAAAACAAACTAAAACCTACTTCCAAAACATTCAGCTTTGATATTAATGAGTTTTTGGGTTCATTGAGAACATGGTTGTTGTTCAATAATAAAATTATTCCTCAAAAATACAACTTGCCTAATAATTCTGCACTCCCTGTATATTTAATTGTGTTGTGGTTTGCAGTGTTTTGTGTTGTTTCACTATAAATTTGTTTAAAAGGAAAAAGCTGAAAATTTAAATAGTTAAAAGCTGAAATATAAATAGTTGGTTTTTGTATTATATGATTTATTTCTTACATTTTATGTGGAGTGAATAAATAAAAGTATATTTACGGTGGCCCCTAGAGACAAAGCACGTACAAACTCCAAAACACGTAAAAACTCCAAAACACGTACAAAAGATAACAGAAGTGCTCCAGGATGCTAGGCGCAGTGTAGTGGCTACACAAGCCAGGAAGTACCAACGACCGGATTTGGTGTGTGGTAGTAAAAGGTAAATTATTTGAATATTTACAAGTGCTTGTGTATAAATACACAAACAATACACATATGCTTTCAATTGTGTAATTTAAGTGATCTAGGTAGTTCTGTTTTGGAAGTTCAGTTAGCGCTAGAAATGTATTTTGGAGTTTGCACGTGCTTTGTCTCTAGGGGCCACCGCATATATTTATATATAAACATATATAAATAAAACCACTTTTTTTTTACATTAGTAATTCCTTTTATGCATAATTTTATATTATTGTTAATAATAAATTAATTAAAGCAACAAAACAACCTGAGGAGCCGGTTCAGAGTCGAAAGAGCCGGCTCTTTTTAGTGAGCCGAGCTGAAAGAGTCGGTTCTCTAAAAAGAGCTGGAAATCCCATCACTAGCATCCAGCTCCTGGTGTAAAAAGCCTCGTGTTCGCATTAAGGCAGACGGCCAGGTGGCTTTCAGTCCTTGCAAAAGTGCAAAGTAGACCCCGTAGTATCCAAAAATATGAGATGCGCATGCGTGCTCAGGCACAGAAAGGCGCCAACAGCTTCAACTCATGTAAAACTTGAATTCATTCATTTTGCCAGCAATAAATTTCATCTGAGACCAACTTTGCTCCAAAACGTTAAAGGATTAGTTGAAACCCTTAATGTATTTGAGTTTATGGGCAACAGCTTTTATTGTTAAATTGTGAAAGAAATGACTGTAAGCTCAGCAATTGCAAGTTTGATTTTTTACAGTGTATGCGTTTAAAATTAATACAAATCACTCCACTGAGAAACTTAACAAGGTTTTATCCCCTGAATAGAAAATAAATTATACAGTGTATACCCAACATAACATGAACTACACCTGTCATAACATAAAAATTTATAAAGACCAGATGAAACTAACCTTCCCTTCGTGATAAACTGGTTCATATGAAGATATTTTACTTTCATTTTCGTTGATAACCCTAAAGGTTTACCCCAGATTTAAACGACGTTTACTCTCAGAGTAAATCCCTATTGGCTCTGATCGAGGCTAAAGGTGACGTTTCTCCTGGTTCTCCATTTTAGCTTTAGCTTCTTCTGGACAAGCAAATAAAGTCTGTTAAAGGTTTGGCTGTTTATGGTCACAATGTAGAAGATGAAGAAAGAAGAAAGAAGATGAAGGCCTTCATCTTCTTTCTTCTCCTGGGAATACAGGGGGCAGCAGCAGGTCAGTTTGACTGTTATATTTCTGTCTTTTATATGTCAGATTTATGTAATTTGAAAGACAAATGGACGGACTGTTTGCTCCCCAGAAATACGCTAAACATTTAGTTGTAATGGATCCTAGTACACTGTTAAAAAAAAAACATCTTAAAAAACAGTAATATTCCGCAGCTGGGGCGCCAAAATAATACCGTAAAATAACAGAAAATAACTTCCTCATAAAATACGGTTATTTTCAGTAATGAAAATACAATTTGTTGCCCTAATTTTAAATGGGATTTTGCCTTTTTCAAGTGCTTTTAAACATTAAATTAGGAACATTTTAATGTGATTAAACAATGAAATTACCTATAAACAAGGTCAATGAATGTGGCAATATGAATAATAATGCTTAAATTTACAGAAATATACAGTTAACAGTTGGGTTAAATAACATTATTTGATGTAAAAAAAAAAAAAAAGTTGTATATTCAATTATATTTGATGTAATACTACCTTATGCAGCACAAAATAATTTATCTTTCAAAACATGTCAAAAACTAGATATTGGCTTTAAAATTACAATTCACTGTTAATTTGACATAATATCACATGTAAATTTAGATTTGAAGTGTAATTTAACATAAATTTCCTGAATATTTACTGGACTTTCAGTTTGAATTAAGTGTGCTCCCTGTAAGATTGTGGGTTTTATCTGTCACAAAACACCCAAAGAACCCTTATTAAACAAAACCCTGATTATAATGAAATCAAGATTATGTTAATTCTTGATCATATGTTGTGTATGAGCAGTTTGTAGATGTTTATTTTACTTATAACCAAGGGCGTAGATTTGGTTTTGGCATTGGTGGGGACGGATGATTCAACCATCGAACCCTGCCCTGTTTCTTTTTGTCTTTGCTTCTTCATTAAAAAAAAGGAGAAATATACTACCCTACATATGCTATTCTACATGCTTTTAAACCATTTAAAATTACAATTCATAGTTTTATGTGAATTATATAATGTTAAATTACTTAAGTATTTAAGACTTTAGTTTATTTGAGCCATATTCCATATAAATCAGGTATCATACAAAAATAAATAGAGTCATGACAATAAAAGAATATGACTTTAAGGACTTAACAACATTAGTTCAGTTATAGTACACCAACACCTCTGACACATTAGCACTAAGGGAACACTGAATGACCTGGTGGTTTTTGTCCATAAAACTACTCATCTAAGATTACCACAAAAGATCTCTCAGCAAAATTATGCAACATTTTAGGCACACTATTTCCCCTATCAGATCAGTGAGCTGGGATGTTTTATTCTAAACATGAACTACTATTACAGCAACAGGCATGGACTACTGGTGTCCCACACAACAACTCAATGTCCACTATGTCAAGGAGGCAAACACATGCCCTCTCCTCTCGTTAACTGAGATAAATTGCTGGCATGTTTGTTTTACATCTGTACTGTCCAGTGTCTCCTGGTGGAAATACAGCAGCATTGTTTAATCTCATTTGAATCATTGTTGACCATAGCCATGTTTTAGTCTTCTGAGAGCACTGAAGCTTCTTTCAGCCTCAGTACATGCGTTTTATCCTCAGTTTAAAATTATTATTCTGTGCTTGAAGTGCCTCACCTTTGGCCCTGGCTCCTCCCCTCTGACTGCACTAGGACATACTGCCACCTGATAAAATAACACATTGATTCGTGCCATATAAAAAGTGGGACATGTCAATTCAGATTCTTTGTCAAATATACACTAATGAATCAATTTACATCAGCAGCCTAACAACTGTCATGATAATAAAGACTAGTAAATCTATAGCACCGAATCATCAGTCAGTGACCTGTGACCTCGCCTCTTCACCGCTGTCTGAGCTACAACATGGCAGAGCTGCCTCTGTCACCTGATAAATAACAGTGAGACATTCCAAATACATGCAGTCACACATGTGCTTCAAATACAGTCATGAACCAACAAGTCATCATCCAATTCCACCTGTGATCTTGTGTCACCATTACTCTCTGAGCTTTGAGTTGGTTCTTCTGTCACCTGACAAATAGGACATACATGACAATAAGAATAAAATGTGGAGCTGCTTCAGTGCTTCTGTCACTGTGTGCAGATCTTGACTCATCAGTAATGTTTGTAGGGTGAGTGCATTTTTAAAACAATTTGTGCAAACTGCACTACAAGGTGGAATATTTGCAAAATCACGACTACCTCATGATATTTTGTCTCAAAAATTAACCCTATGAATGTCAGTACCATTAGGATGAAATTATTATGTCACCAACATTATAACGTTAGACAAATCATTTTAACTGCCTCTGTAAACTAATATCCTGGATTGCTCGAGGCTGCCGTTTTCTCTGACAGTTACAATCAAAATTAGAAATGCTACTCTGAGACTGAGATAACTAATAGTGCTGCATGTTGTGCAGTTAGTTTCCAAAACACGTTATTCATGGTTACATACAATTTTAGACTGACGTGGACCAAAGCCTAGCGCAGCCTGTAACGTTATTATGACGGACACATTTTATGCGTGAACTTGACTCTAAATGACTTACAGGTTTCTTTGAAAAATACTTTCTTATATCCAGGTTCTTCCTTTTTGCTGCCATCCTCCTCTCCTCCTTGCAGGTCCTAGCAGCGCAGGCTTGCCGCTGCTAAAACTAAACAGAGCTCCCTGAAAGGCACAGCCAATCACATTGGCCATATTTGTCACATGAGGTAGAGAACGTAATTTAACTCTTTCTGCACCGCTGGGTGAATGAGACGTTGAAGGATCGGGTTTTTTTTTTTTTTTTTTTTCCTTTCTATCGGGTTTGTTTTTCTTTACTCAAGAGATCAAATTATTGGTGGGGACAATTCAGTAATCGCTGGATATTGGTGGGGACGTGTCCTTCCGTCCATGCCAAATCGACGCCCTTGCTTATAACACATGAGACATTGTTTCAATCATTAACATGGATTTTATTGACAAAAGATAAGCCTTCCTGGAACAATCCAAGAACAACTAACACTTATGCATAAACAAAGGTACGAGAAAAAGAATGTAATGCAAACGCACATTTGAGCACAAAAGAAGGGGACGATGCCACCTCGAACGTTCATCTGCCTCCCCACATCTGGAGCAACGAAAAGGGGTATATTTGAGGCACATAACCTGCAGGTTTAGAAGTAGCTCTAGCTTTCTGAAAGTCTCACATTCAGGGCTGCTGCTGGCCATTTGGGTTCCCTTGGAGAAATTTGCAAAGTAATCATATGCAAAGAACAACTCGAGTAAAACAAAAGCCTCATTGTTATGCTGATTATACTTAACTGATAAGTATTGATATGTTGTAAGTTGTCACTTTAACACAAACTTTTACCAAAATAACTGAACAAATGGGACTGTGTTTGCAGAGCAAGCACCACAAGTTAAGACAATGCTACACCTAAAGCAGGACAGAGTGACAGAGAGCCTGTCAGCAGACAGTAACATACCAACTGGCTAGCACTAATGCTAGCTAAATGCGAATAGGATTTGCAGCCTATATTTCACTTTTCCCCTATCAAGCAGGCCACCCGTGCTGTTGACATTGACCATGAACCGGAGACCAGTGCTACTGAACAGCAGATTATGTTATCCTCAGGATAAAAATAAGAACTTTTTATGCTCTCCACTCATAGTCCGCAATTTTGGCGATCAACGTCAGAACCTTTGGATTGACTGCAAGGTTTTTCTTAGACGTGTTCCACTCCACTTTGGATCCCTTGTCGGGGTTTATCTTAAGGCATCTGTCGAATGAAAAACAACAACTTCATTAAGAAACTGAGGACTGGACTGTATGTGTTTTTTTACATTTGCAATGAATCTAAGTGTAGATTGAGCTTGCTTTTGAGTGCGTGTTTGGACATACAGGTCATTGTGGAACAGAGGGGTGATGCAAAGATGTTTGGTTAACCTGTGAGTCTATTGCAAATGCTGTTTCAGGTTAGTGAAACATCTGTGAACATCTACTACTCAAAGGTCTCTTTCTATAACTTGACATGAGCGCGAATCAAGGATATTTCAGAGACAGCCATCTGAAACGCAAATATTAGTTATTTGTTGATTTATCAATCTACAAATCATCTCAACACTCAAGCATTGCTCATTCTTATGTGTTTTAGCTGCAAATGAAAGGAGATCTGATGATTTGATTTGGATTGCATAACTTTAGATTTCACTGTCTCATCATTCTTATGTCTCAGTGCATAAAATTGACTGGTGCCGCATACCGTTGCAAGAATTCCAAGGTTGCTGCCTGGGCTACTGGATAAGAAATGTTTGTGCAGTAGTAAGAGCCAAACATCAGGATAAGTGCGTCGCTGAAGATAGTGATATGGCCATTCACAATGGCCTGGTCCACAGATAACATGAAGTGCTCGGCTGCCAAAGTAGAGTTTCCTGTTGTGTACATGAACAAGAGACAAGGGGACAAAAAACAAGTCCACAAATGACTCAAACAACTAACTGCAATGTTACAACTGATGTATATCAATTACATACACTGGCATGCAGTTTGGGCCCCACGGTCAACTACAAGGTGTCCAAACTTTTGCTGTGGGCCTTTTCCTTTTCTGTTTAAAAAATATGAAAATGATTTTATTTAAAATTAAATGTCATCTATAACTTTAAGCCATTTGGAGATTATTTCATCTTCTACTTGCTTAACTGTTCACATGAACTGAAATGTTGACCATGGGTGCCCAAACATTTACATTAAAGCACCACAACTGTGACAGGTGTAATCTTTTGACATCCTTAAATGCAGCACAATACTCACCTTTACAGCTTACTGAATAAATTTGAGAACTCACGCTACTAATCTGCAGGGAAGAAACAAAACCTTATGAATCATGAAACCTGCCAAAATCCAAATACATGTATGCAATGTACGTTTAAATGTAGTCAAATAATTCGCCTCAGCTGTTTTAGCCCTACTTCCTTTCCACAAAATAGAAGGAAATACTTGGCTTACCTGTCCATAACATTTTACAGGGCAAAGCTAGCACAGTGGGCTACTTCTATTTCCTATTTCTCTCACTTCATCACGCAGCACATCTTGGCACGCACGAGCTCTCTACAAGAATGCAGGTGTGTTGCTAGAGTGGAACAGGTCGCCTATTAGCTCTTAAGTTGCATACTTAATTTCACATTAAGACAAATGCATCAGTGGCAGCTGTCATCGCGGCCCCCTAACGGGTATTAGCGGTGCTGTGTTTACACGGTCACAGAAAGCTGGCAGCTAACAAATTAGCGAACAACAACTCTGCTAGCTTGTTCCTGAGATCTCACAACATTAACTGTTTCTTACAGTGACCCACTCGCTGAAGTATTTCCTTACTGGATCCTCTCAAGTCCCAAACTTCCCAGAGTTTGTGGTTGTTGGGATGGTTGATGATGTTCAGATTGATTATTATGACAGCAACACGGAGAAAGCTGAGCCCAAACAGGACTGGATTGCCGAGAACACAGATCAGCAGTACTGGGAGAGAGAGACTGCAAACTGTTGGGGTTCCCAGCAGTCTTTCAAAGCCAACATTGACACTGCAAAGCAGCGCTTCAACCAAACTGGAGGTTTGTTCATGTTTCATTTTTTACTGATATTTGCTGTTAATGTTTTCAGTGTGTTTTGTTTACAGTAGTAATCAGGTTTGCGCACATATTAAATGTTTCATTCAGATTACAGATTAAAATTATTAACATAATAATTCATAATGAATTTAGAACTACAGTACAATAATCAAATAATAAAGATAAATTCATGATATTTGACGTTTTCTATTTATATTTAGGATTTTTTGCCTCTGAAACCTTGATGGTTGTTTTTGCTACAATTTCTTAATAATCGATTATTCAGAAATTAATCTCCAGAAAATCAGCTGGATCTAAATAATCAGTCTGAGGTGTATTTGTTTTACAATTATTGTGAACTAATATTTGACTTTTAATAAAAACAATCCTGGACTGAAACTCTCCTTCAGTGGAAGCTTCTAGAAAGACCTCAGGACAGTCTGGTGTGTAGTTTTCCCGCAGTTATAAGATTTTCTTTTAGAACGATAAGAGGCTGCAGAGTTTCAGAGGATGGAAACTTAAACCCAGGATCAGGATCTGTGTCTGCTGCTCAGGATCCATCTTAGTGTGTTTGTCTCTTCCTGTAGCTCACAGGAAGTCGCTCCGTGTCTCAGTTCAGACGACCCTCACAAATAATCACATGTTGTAATAAATTATAGAAAAAGAAAATATGTCAGACACCATCAACAGCATCTTAGGATGAAATAATTTATCATCTAGCTGAGATGTTAAATGTGCTGTGATGTCACAGTTTTGACAGCAGTTTTTCCAGATTCCATTAAACACATAATAATAATAATAATAATAATAATAATAATAATGTTATATTTAATACAAAAAGTAGAATCAAACAGGGTTGACTTTGTAACAGGCTGAAAGTAGAGACAGCTCAATGACCCGTTCACTGTCCACGGCCTCTTTATGAATGAATTTAACTAAATGCATCAGCCATTGTGAAAATAAAGCAGACATTCAGCCCGTTTTCATGAGGAAATGTTTTCAGGATTGTCTTTCATTAGCAGAGGTTCCATAAATAAATCGGTGACAAACTTAAAGCTACTCTGTGGAAAATAAATAAATATTTAACTTTTAGTTTTACTTCAATAGTACAACAGTTTGGTGAGAAGTAGATAGACCAAAAAAATAAGAAACACAAACTAACAGACAGACGTTTAACAGTTAACAGTTTCTCTAAAATTTACTCTGATTTTTTAAAAATAAGACAGTAAATATGAGTTTCAGTCAATGTTTAATATTTTTGGTCCCAGATTTAAAATTTAATGTTTTTTGTTTTGTTTTGTTTACTAATAAACAACAACCTGAAAATATAATCAAGGAAAGTAAAGTGTTAAAATGTCTCACTTTTCCCATAAACTGGCTGAAGGCTGATTATTAAGGTGATGTCGTTAAATCAGGACGCCGTAAAATTCAGCAAGAACCCTTCCAGAAAGCCTCCCTATGAGCGGTGAAAAAACCCACGGGTTGTTTTGGTCATTAACCCTAGAACACTATCGCTATAAATAGTAACACAATCACTAATGCTGGGTGATTTTTACCCAATATAATATAACCAATAAAAAGTAATCAAATATATCAAAATATGACAACACATGCCAAATTTGAGTGATCTTCTTTCACTTTCAACTGTGCCATGTCTAACAAAATGAAAAAAAAAATCCTAAAACAAAATAATGACTCTGGAAAGCTGGTCTTTGGTCCACCCATTCCTGGGACATTTGAGACTTCCCTGGTGAAAGCACAGGCTCCTCGACACGCAAACAGCTGCAGGAGAGAGAAATCATGTAAATGTATTTGCTCGGGTGTAAATCACCCAGCGATAGTGTTCTAGGGTTAAACAGAGACACCTCTAGAAAAACCTCAGGACATTCTGGTGTTTAGTTTCTCACAGGAAGGATTTTGTTGGACTGATGACGGCTGCAGAGTTTCAGAGGATGGAAAGTAAATCTAGAATCAGGATCTGTGTCGGCTGCTCAGGACTCCAGCTTAGTGTGTTTGTCTGTTCCTGCAGCTCACAGGAAGTTGCTCCACCTACAACAGCATAGATAAACTGTGCAGTGATATCTCTGCAGGCAGGACGTAGATGTGCTAACGGGAGAAAATGAATTCTGTTTTTTCCAGTGTCTTTTTCTAAAATCTACATTGTTAATGATGATTGGTTTTAAAAATCTTCCACTGAGACAAAAGCAGCCATAAATGTAGATCCTCTATATGTTGATCACGTCTCTGTGTCAGTATAAGACTTTAGTGCAGCCTCTCTCTGGTTCACTGCAGTCTTTGTCTCTGTTTTTCTGTCAGGTGTTCACATTGTCCAGCGGATGTACGGCTGTGAATGGGATGATGAAACAGGTGAAGTGAATGGATATCGCCAAGACGGTTATGATGGAGAGGACTTCATAAGCTTTGACCTGAAGACAGAGACGTGGGTCGCTCCAAAACAACAGGCTGTCATCACAAAGACGAAGTGGGACAGTAACAAAGCTACAATCACACAGTATAAGAACTACCTCACCCAGATTTGTCCTGAGTGGCTGAAGAAGTATGTGAACTATGGGAGGAGCTCTCTGATGAAAACAGGTAAAATCTATGACCAGAATTAGATTGTTAACCAAAAGTTATATGTCTCAGTTTATTACTTAATATGATATTAAATTAACCTTTTCATGCATGAATTATGAAAACCTCAATCAGGCTTTTTTTTTCTTGAGTATTTTTATTCATCTTAAGGCATGAAAAAAGATTTTTGAACTTCATTTTTTAAACATATACTTTTCATTTTCAAAGAGTATTTTTACATGTCCACTTAGTTGTACAACAAACATTTTGACTTATGAATTTGACAAATGAATAATTTATATACACTGTGTAAAAACTATTACATAACAAAAATATTTTTTTTTATATATTTTAAAACTATTTTATAACAGTATAACAATATATGTAACAACTATAACAACTATAACCCTGCAAGGCATGGAGTGACTCATCAGTGCCCAATGTAGTGGTTTATGTGCAAGTTTACCATCAACACCGACACAAATACAAGAAAACAGCCTTTGAATAGTTGTGCACTGTAGTGACCCCTATGTGTGAAAGGGGTAATATAATTGCACTTCGCGTGACATTTTGACACATTTTTTAAATTTAATTTAATTTAATAAACTACATCACATCAAAAGAAATTGGTATGGTTTAAATAATAATAATAATAATAATCTTTTAAAGTTGCTCCTGGTCGTCATAGCAGATCATCTTCCACAGTTTTAGCTCTGATATACTCATTTCTAATCCTTCTCACTCCTTATGATAATTTTAATATCTCTCCAGTTCGTCCCTCAGTGTCTCTCCTCCAGAAGTCTTCCTCCTCCTCAGTCACCTGCCACGCTACAGGTTTCTATCCTGACAGAGTCGAGATGGTCTGGAAAAAAGATGGAGTGGAGCTTCATGAGGGTGTGGACAAAGGAGAGATTCTCACCAACAATGACGGGACCTTCCAGATGAGTGTTGACCTGGATGTCTCATCAGTCAAACCTGAAGACTGGCACAGATACAGATGTGTGTTTCAGCTCTCTGGTGTGAACGAGGACATCGTCACCAGACTGGACAAATCAGAGATCAAGACCAATGAAGGTGAGTCTGGAATCAGGATCAGATGAGTGATAAACGTGGGAAACACACACTTGAATTACTGCAATAGCCCTGTGGTTCATGTTGGATGAGAAAGTTTGTTTGCTTTGATATTCTTTCTGTCAGCTTCTGTCAGAATAATTTTAAGGCCTAAATCAGTTTAGACCAAGTTGTGTTTTTCCACCACATTTTTTCCTTGCTGAACATTGATGAATATAAAACATGTTCATGTGTGGCCACTGATTATCTGACTAATGGACAGTTTTAGAAGATTAAATAGTAAATGGGGGAAAATATATATTTTGAAACATTGCCAATAAATTTGAACATAGCAATGTATTGAAATTAAATTTAATGGCAGAACTTTTATTGTTGGAATGAAAACAAAAATTAGTGAGACAAATATGTAGTGACCATAAACAAAGCTTTTGTAGATGATTGTTATCTGATTGGAAACTTTTTGTTCTCACCTTTTGTTTGTTCTGTGATCCACAGGAAATTCCTTCTCCCTGATCATCCCTGTTGTTGTTGCTGTGGTTGTTCTTGCTGTCATCGCTGTGATCGCATTCATTATTTACAAAAAGAAGACAGGTGAGAAACAAACTTCCTGGATTTTTCTTGTATAATGCAACAACAATGATGACATAGTGCAAACAATAATAATGATAGTAAGAGTAATATGACTTAATTGAAGTCATTATTAACAGTTTTCAAAAGAAAACAAACAATGCACACAGGATTAAACAGGTAACAACCAAAAGCAGTGTAAGCTGAGTCTTCAGGTTAATATTAAAGTATTTTAACACTTTCTCTGCCAGCAGGATGATCAGACTCTTTTAAATCCTCAATATATTACAACGATATTCATTAATCATGCTTGTTGTGTTTCATAACTTGCCCCCTTTGTGGGTTTTTTGTTTTTTGTTTTTGTTTTGTTTTTTTACACCTGAGCTACAGTTTGGTTGTCAAGGAACAAAATAACCACCAACTCAGTTATTGAAACCCAAACATTGTTTCTCTTTTCTTAACCATCAACTCTGCCAAACAAACACATCCTAAGGTACACCTTTACCTGCATTAGAAATGTGTACGTTCTCTACCTTCAGTCGCTTTACTTATAAATTTTACACGAGCACATTTTGGGTGCAAGGTCACAACATATCTATAAACACATTAGTGAGTAAGCCCAGTGTCTATGTTTTTAATTTTACAAATTAAATTAATGCTTTTGTCCAGATTACAAAATGAAAATATGAAATTATGTTTCATGCCTTGTATAATACATGAAAAAAATTGTGTTAACATTTATAACAAATTACTAACATGATGTATTTTTTCCTTTTTATTTCAGACAGACGTCCCCCATCTCGTAAGTTAAACTTTGTCCCTTTTCTCTAATCTCTCGTCCACACTAAATTAAAAAGGGTTTCTGTACTTTAATCTAAACAGTCTTTCAGGGCTGTTTCCTGTTGTGTTCGATTGTTGTAAAAGTGACAGATGAGAGCAGGATGTGGACTAACATTGTGTTTCTGACCTACAGCTGTAGAGAACCGTGAAGTCCAGGAGCAAATGCTTCCTCAAGCCTAAACCACAAACAGCTCTGCACACAGTGAGTTACTTCATATTTGTGTCTCATGTTTTAGCTTTCTTTTAAAACTTATGTAAAATAGTGTCTGTAGTAAAATCTCCTGTTTAAACAGAACCAAAAAAGTGCTTTAGTATAACTTTAAATCATATTAAGAGAAAGATGCTTTCAAAATAACATTTCATGAAATGATTTAACAAAATTAAAACAAATGTGTTAATTCCATTCAGAAACACATGAAGTAAATACTCGATTGAATCAGAATTTTAGATCTTAATGAAACTGTAAAAAGGTTATTTGTGGATTTGATTAATCCTTAATTTATTTTATTTCTTTTTTATCTCTACAGAGAACCTGAGAGAAGACGTGTCAGCTCGTTCTTCTCCATAAACTGGAATTCATTGAATTTGTTGACTGTTCACATCATAAAATCTGTTAAAAAGATCTAAAATCTAAAATATAGTTGCAGATGCTTATTAGTCAAGATTTAATGGAAAGGAGTTTGAAAATGAGTTGGCAAACATTACATCATTAACATATACATCATTAAATTATTCTGAATATGTTGTTTTCAGTTTAAAAAAAAAGGCGATTTAAATGAAAAGATCTAATTCTGTTTAAATGTTTCGGTATTAGTATCAATATTATGACAGAGATCTTGATAACCATTTTCTCGGTAAAGAGCTATTATTTTTTACAATAGCGGATTTATTTTGCTTTCTTATTACATACGCAATAAAATAAAAACCTTTAAGATTATCCGATATTCTGACCACCCTGCCTGTAACCTAGCATTGGGATTTAAGATTATCTGATTATCCTACTGCTTGTAACTTAGCAAAGTATCGATGCAAAGAATTTCATACACGCCATCGACTCTTGTACGTGTAAAATAACACTGAGTTAAAAAAAAAAAAAAAAAAGCACCGGGCACATATTCAGAACTCAGTCCCAAATAATTTTATTAAAACACCCTCGGATGAGGTATTTTGGTTTTGTGTGGGAAAGACTTTTCTTTTTTTTAGAGTCACTTTTACATCAGGTTTTCTCATTAGCAGAAAACTCTCGATAGACAGAAAAACAAACCCTAAAAGATAATTACTGTGAGAAACTGCCTTGTTTTGCACAAGGAGTCAACAAAACGTCACCCATAAAAACAGCCCCTCTAATCAATATTAATATTTCTTAATGCTTGTAACCTAGCAAAGTACCGACACCCGTGCAAAGAATTTCATACACATTAAAACAATTTCATCCTCGGATGAGGTATTTTGGTTTTGTGAGGTAAAGAGTTTTTCTTTATTTTTTGAGCTACTTTTACAACAGAGGAGACCGGGCCTCTGCGATTGCTGTGCCTAAACTTTGGAACAGTCTGCCTCTAGAAATTAGGTTCTCTCCAACACTTGACATTTTTAAAACCAGTTTGAAAACACATTTTTACTCTTTAGCTTTTAATTGTAACTGAGTTTTGTTTTGTTCTTTGTCTTTGTTTGAGCTGCTTTTTTTAGTCTGTACAGCACTTTGGTCAGCCTGTGTTGTTTTTAAATGTGGTTATAAATAAAATGATTAAACAGAAAAAACACTCACCTCTAAGCTTTCATCCATGGTGATAACAATCCAACTTTGGGACTAGCGAGTAAATGTCAGAATGAAAAGCATGATGATAAGTTGTTTGTTTCAGCCCCCCCCCCCCAGCAGCAGGATGCACGCAAACTTTCCAAAAAGGTTCGTTATAAATCAAACTTGTGTACTTGTGGTAAAGGGCGTCATCTGTGAAAGGCTGTATTCAAAAAACGTTTGGTTTTACCTGCTACATTAAAAAAAAAATCACGGTATGGGGTCTGTGGTTCGCTGCCCTTCTTTCACTGAATTAATGGTCAGCTTTTGGCAGCCGATGTTCCTTAGTCTAGTTTGCTATTTTGTATTTCAGGCTGACTTTCCATCTTTAATAGGCGGTGACTGAACCTTGGTCCTTTAAACACGGATACTTTGTTATCAGGGCCATGGCTACATTATCAAATTCTACGCTGGAAGGACACATTTTGTATTTGACCATTTCTGACACTCTGCAATATAACAAATTTGAGTTTGGTACTTGGATGCAGAAGAGTACCATTGTTAAGAAAGGCTTGGTTTCCTTGTTCTAACTGCTCCTCATAACTAAACTCGAGTATTTGGAATTTTAGGTGTCAAGGTTGTGATCTCAGTGAAGAATCTGAAGAGGGAGATACACAGAGACAACATGAGTAGAGGGCGTTGCTTGAAGAAATAAGGCTGGGTCTCAGTGGGTATATTACTTCAGAAAATAAAAATACAATACAAGAACATATCTTTAAAAATGGTGTTTTGGGGATGTTACAGTGAAATAAATAAAAAACTTGCATATTGTCCAGCCTCAAAACAGAATATGTAGCCTTTAATAAATCACAAACATTAAGAATTACAGCGTCTTAAACATCTACAGTGAGGCCAAAAAAAAAAGTAGAAAAACTGATTTCATCACACTAGTTGAGCAATGAAAAATCATGCGGCCATTCAGCTAATCTTAAAGGCTCATAAAAGAAAAAGTTTATGACAAAGTTAAATGTATTGAGTCTGTCAAAACTAAAAACAAAACTACGATAAAATAAAAAAGGAAACAAATTGTCCTCGTTTTTTCCAAAAATGGTGACAATTTTTGTTTTGCCCATTCTGCAAATTCTGTGCGCCCATCTGGGTCATCCTCGTTGAGATGCTGCAGTAGCTGGAGTTTGTAAGGGTGCCATTTGTGAGTAGCTAATATCCGCCGAGGGGATGTTCGACTAATGCCACTCTCCAGTGACATGCGGCGAGTGCTACGCTGTGGGCTCTTGCTGAATGAAGCTAGGACAGCCACTGATGTTTCTTCATTAGTGACAGTTTTCTTGCGTCCACATTTTGGCAAATCCAACATTGAACCAGTTTCACGAAACTTAGCAAGCAGTTTGCTAACTGTAGCATGGGAGATGGGTGGTCTCGTAGGGCGTCTTGCATTGAAATCTGCTGCAGTGACCCGGTTACTGCGTTCACCAGATATCAACACAATTTCGATCCGCTCCTCACGTGTTAACCTCGACGTGTCAATGGCTGTTAACACAGAGAAACTTGTAAATAACTCATGAAAGAATAAAGTTACGTTGAAACCAAGCACACCATTGTTTTTCTTGTGACATTACCAATAAGTTTGATGTGTCACATGGCCCTCTTCCTATTGAAAAAACAAAAGTTGTATCCAAGATGGCCGACTTCTAAATGGCCACCATGGTCACCACCATCTTGAGGAGTTTGCCCCTCACATATACTAATGTGCCACAAACAGGACTTTAATATCACCAACCATTCCCATGTTATTACGGTGTATCCATATAAATGGCCCACCCTGTACTCTGTGTTTGTGCTCTGGTGACATTCTATTAGGCAATGTTTTCACTCTAAAGGGAGCCTAACAACACAGAGACACAATAGAAACAATAGAAACTTTAAACTACAAAAAGTCTGAGCAGCATGATTCATAAACTAAACATACTTCTGTGTGGAAGCAAAGGCAGAAACACCCGGCCTCTCTCCTCGCCTCCTTATTTCATCACATTTGGCAGACTTTACTTTCAGCTCTGCTGATAACATCAGTGGGTCGTTTTAACCCAGATATTAGTGACGTTGGCACCGAGGATGGTTTTCATTGGCTCGATGATGATGCTTTGACCTCAGCTTTGGGTCTCCACCCAGACCCACATAGATAATAAGATATTAGCTGTTAGATTATCGAGAGGTCACCATGAAACTGTTTATTTTTCTGTTTCTCCTGGAAATACACGGCACGATGGGATGTGAGTTAGACATTTATATCACTTACAGTAAAGTTTTTTAAACTTTGTTTTGCTAAGAAGGACATATTTAAGATCATTTTTAAAAAGGCTATTAATAGGTGCGTTTGCCCATGTTTAAATAAAAGCCATTAATATCTTATAGTTCTGGGAAAATGCTTCAGGAGGCATGATTAGCATCACTTTGAAGTCACAAACACCAAAAAGGTTTGTGAGTTTTAATCACATCAATGTGTCAGTCACACCAAAGGACTTCCTGATTCCTGCACAGTTCAGGGTGTGCCAGCAACATCACTAACAGTGTAACATGATCCATTACTCATCGTCTGTTATTAATCACATCAATTTAGACTTTTAAAATAAAGTTGAACAAAAATACAATCTGATATTTTCTCATTTTACAACATTTGAAAAGAGCCAATAATGTGTTATTGATTATTTGATTCATAATTACATTGGTATTAGTCTCAAACATAGTAAAAAAACCTTTGTGTTGGACTGTGCCATAGTTTTTGTTTTGTTTATAAAAACTGCCCTTAATTCAGCACTGTCAGAATGATAATAGGATGATTACTGAAATATGAACTGCATGCGCTGTTTCTGTTCAGTCTAAAAGCTGAAACAGTCATTTTTTCTTACAGTGACTCACTCTCTGAGATATTTCTACTCTTCTTCCTCTGGAGTCTCAAACTTTCCAGAGTTTGTAGCTGTTGGTTTGGTTGATGATGTTCAGATGATTCACTATGACAGCAACACACAGAAAGCAGAGTTTAAGCAGCAGTGGATAGAGAAAGCTGCAGAAGATGATCCAGAGTACTCAGCACGCCAGACTAACAGGCTCATGAACACCCAGCAGGTCTTTAAAGGCAACATCGACATTTTGAAGCAGCGATTCAACCAAACTGGAGGTTTGTTTCTGTTTCACTTTTTTACTCTTAAAATGAAGCTTTTTATTAACCTAACTGCTGACACTGAATAAAATCTCTCCAGGTTTTAAAGACCTTTGTTGTTACAGACTAGACTTGTAGTCAAGACCGCCTAAACCAGGGGTGTCAAACTCAAATACACAGTGGGCCAAAATTCAAAACTGGAACAAAGTCGCGGGCCAACATTAATATTTATTGAAAAAAAATCTTCCTCCAGATATAAGAATGAATCTTTTCTTATGGACTCAAACAAGTTTTGCTGAAAAACTGAATATGGAACAAGCAAAGCTTAATACCAAACAATATATATATTAGCTGTATAATACCAGTAGGCCAGCATTAGTAATTTGGTATGGCTTCGCGGGCCAAATGTAATTAGGCTGCGGGCCAAATTTGGCCCGCGGGCCAGAGTTTGACACCTATGGCCTAAACCAAGACCAAGACAAAGTCGAGACCGAGACAAAAAAGTCTTTACACTGTCGCGTCTCTCACCCTCTCTTGTTTTTCACATAATGATATTATCCTATATCCTCGCATGTGATTGGCCACAATATGGAGGGGTTGGAGCATAGCTGAGCCACTGTGTGAGAGCTGAGCAGCGAAAGGAAATTAAGTGAGGAGATGGCTCTCGCTCAATGGGAGTCAACTATTCTGATTCACTACAAAGCACTCTCTAAGCACGACACATTATCGAATGTTACGTTGTGTGTCATGGGTACACAATCACTATGTTGATCTGAGACAGCAAGACAGAGACAGCGAGACCAAGACCACGTAAAAGTGGTCTTGAGACATCCACCTCTATTACAGACACAAGCTAACTTGTTAGCGCCCTAATGGAAGCTTAACCAGCCAAATTAAAAAAGCTGATTATGTGTATTTATGTAGTTTTTATTGAAGCTCTTCAACCAAACTCCCTCATCTGTGGGCAAATATCAACTATTTTCTGCCCCTCTTGGTCTCAGGTGTTCACATTAACCAGCTGATGTACGGCTGTGAATGGGACGATGAAACAGCTGAAGTTAACGGATATCATCAGTATGGCTATGATGGAGAAGACTTCATATCATTTGACCTGAGGACAGAGTCATGGATCGCTCCAGTAATGCAGGCTGTAATCACCAAACACATGTGGGACAGTGACAGATCTCTTTCAGGTGATCTGAGGAACTATCACACCCAGCTTTGTCCTGAGTGGCTGAAGAAGTACTTGAACTATGGGAGGAGCTCTCTGATGAGGACAGGTAAAATCACATGACCTGATTTATTGTAATACACAACTTGTATTTCATGTGACTCTATAATTAACAGGCCACATCCTGATCTTCTCATACATTTATTACCACTTTATCACATTTATGCTTTTCATTTTTCCCAATTTCTGTTTATTTTACTATTCTAATCACCATCACTGCAGCTTTTTACAGCACTCACTTCACTCAGTTGTGTACTTCTTGTAATTCTCCCATTTTCTTAATTATTGTTTAAATGGCATTTATATTAATTTGTGTGTCTAAAACATTCAAAATACATCAAATGGAAATGGTAAACTCAGTATGAACTGTGATTTTTGATTTTTTTTTTTTTTTTTTAAATTCCCTAGAGCTTCCATCAGTGTCTCTCCTCCAGAAGTCTTCCTCCTCTCCAGTCACCTGCCACGCTACAGGTTTCTATCCTAACAGAGCCGAGATGGTTTGGAGGAAAGATGGAGTGGAGCTTCATGAAGGTGTGAACAAAGGAGAGAGCCTCACCAACAATGATGGGACCTTCCAGATGAGTGTTGACCTGGAAGTTTCATCAATCAAATCTGAAGACTGGCACAGATACAGATGTATGTTTCAGCTCTCTGGTGTGAACGAGGAAATCATCACCAAACTGGGTAAAGCAGCGATCAGGACCAATGAGGGTAAGATTGGAAAAAGAGGAGAGTAAAACTTTTATAAATACACCTTTATTTGATCTTATTTGGGTTTTCCATTTGGCTCCACGTGAAAGGAGGAAACTGGAAGAAGTCCTTTTCACACATGCTTAAAACAAACCAGGTGTTTGATAGAGATTAGGGAGCAACAGGACTAATCATTCAGTACTTGATCTTAATAATGGAGGATGTAGGAGTGAAAAAAAACCAACAAAAAAACTTTAATTTTTGGGCTTTAGTACAAAGTTAAACTGCTGATTCAAAACTTTCAACAAAAATCTAAAAAAGGCAACAAACTGGTAAATCTAAAATACTCTAAGAGAAATCACACGAGGGAAGACAAACAGACACTAAAACAAAGACTGAAAGGAGGGAAGAGTGTTTATAAACACATGAGGTAATCAGAGAACGGGAAACAGGAGGGTGATGAGACACAGCTGACGTAAAACTAAATGGATGAAACACTGAGTGAACTTAACAGAGGGGCAGAAACAGAGACCCTTAAAGGACCAATAACACTCTGTGACTACAACACTAACAAGAACTAAAACACAAACAGGTCTGAAGGATCCACTAACAGCACAGATGAAAATAAAGATCAGACAATAAACAGAGCAAAGGGAGCCCTCGGCAATCACACAAGAGCAAATAAAGAAGAAATAAACACAGGAGCAGGCCTGAGGATCACACACAGCTCAGATTACACTGATCTTCATCTTTCATCATCATCACTGGGAGGTAAAAACTAGAAACTTTAATTTTAATGTGGTTTTAGTGACCCTGATTTTTTTTTTCTGGTTTTATGTGGTCTGTTTATAACATGGAAGAATCAAACCTGCTGTGATACTGTGTTCATTCATCTGTTGTTTATAACTGGCTCAGTGTAACTGCTAAACATCGAACTGTAATACAGTTTGGTTATTCACTAATCTACATTAAAACATTGTGTAGTTTAGTTCCTGTGGTGTTCTTTAGATAAAGGACTGTTGTGGTCTTAATGAACGTTGGTCCAACAGTGAGATGAACTACAGTATGGAAATGTGTTGGTTTCAGGTTCTTCAGTCTTCCCTGCTGGTGTTGTTATCCGGATTATGGGAATACTGCTCCTGCTGACACTCTGCTTCTCTGGAATCTTCATCTGGAGGAGAAAATATAAAGGTGAGAAATATGAAACACATTTACCTTCAACATGTTTCCAACATTTTGATGTTCATGGTCTTATAATTTGATGTGTTTCATGTCTGTTACTTCCCATGTGATAAAGTTCATAAAGTGTAAATATTTGATATTTAATGAGCTGAAATGTTTCATGCAAGTGGTGCAAATGGCTACTTTTTTTTTCAAGTGCTTCATATGTTCTGAATAAATAACTGTATTACTGTCTCTGTTTTTACAGAGCTAAGAAAAGATGACCTTTATTAGTCCCACAGGTGGGAAATTTGTTTTGTTACAGCAAAGTGCACTTTTGCTGTACTGAGAGCTGTACTGACAGTAAGTATTTTACATGTTCAAACTGGATTTAAAAAAACAATTCTCAAATTTAAATGCTTATTTGAACTGTTTGAGACTTAAGATGTTTAAAAGATTTCTCTGTGTGTGATTCAGTGCAGCTTTAGAAAGAATTGCTCAACCATCTCTGCTTTGCATGAAGACAGCCTTTCCCAGAATTCACCTGCTTTCTGCATACATGCTACTACTGCACATTCACCTGATGTATATATTATATATAATGTTCTTCCTCTACCTTTCTGCTGCAACAAGATGGAGAAACTGCAAATAATACAAAAAGTTATTTGGTTTTAATTTGAAAGTCAAATTCAGTTTACATAAAGTGTTTGCACTGCGAACCTTTAGTTTTACTGTAGTAGCTCTCAGACAAAGACTTTGAAAAAAATTAGTTTCTCCTCCTCAGTGAAGGTCAAAAAATTCTTGTTTTTAATTAGTATTCAGTTGTAAACACTCTCTCTCTCTCTCACACACACACACACACACACACACTGTGTCATTGAAAAATTAAAGTAATTAAACAAGCAGCAGACTTTGATTTGCTCACATACAATGATGCTGATGTATAACGTAGTGATGGGATTTCCGGCTCTTTTTAGTGAGCCGAGCCGAAAGAGCCGGTTCTCTAAAAAGAACCGGCTCTTTCGGCTCGCAACCGGCTCTTCAGGTTGCTTTGTTGCTTTAATTAATTTATTATTAACAACAATATAAAATTATGCAAAAAAAACCATGGTTTTATTTATATATGTTTATAGATAAATTAGGGGTGGAACAATACACAAAATTCACGGTTCGGTTCGATACTTTGGTGTCACGGTTCGATATTTTTTCGATACAAAAAAATGTTCATGCTTTTTTAATTTGTCACTTATTAAAATTATAAATATATATTTGAACTCAAAAGTACAGTTTTTAAATTGAATGTTGCTGAAACAACAAAGTAATAAAAAAATAAATCTATCTGATCGAGAAATCACTCATCTTTGGAAAAGAGAGTTTATTACAGAGAAATGGCTCTTTCCAAAATAAAAGCTATACTATCCGGTCGTTCAGTGATGACGTGACGAATCCTACTTCCGGGCCTAAAGTAGTCTGCGTTTAATATGGCTTTTATATTGTTAACATGTTTAATGTTTCGTATTTTCTTCTATTTAATCTCAAAAATCTCCTAAAACAGTCAGTGATCACTGTTGACCTCCCTCGGCTGTTATTACCGCTAATCATTTATTTAAGCTCAGTTTTTAAAACCTTAGATGTAACTACAGCCCAGCCCGTGCAGCAGTATATGAATGACTAACCTCGTATTGTGGATGGATTATCTCAGTTGTTCTCCTGCCTGAAGTTTGGTCCTTTTACAGCATCCTGCCATGCGATTACATTTGTTCCTGACCACCGAGAACACTCACGTTAACTTTTATCGAGTGGAAAAAAAGTTAGCTTGTTTTTTTATTATGCTAACATAGCTGTGTCGCTAGCGGTCACGTAGCACATCAACAGCTAGCCAAACTTCAGTAACCCTACAAACGTCACTGCTGTTTAGTTTTCTGTCTTCATTTATGTTGGAAGTGATAACAGAGCTGTACATTTTAACTTGTTTCCAAAACCCCGCAGTCAGGACATGCTATATTGTACTTAGATGGAAGCTAGTGAGCTAACTTCCTGCTAACTTCTAATTCTGTTAAATGTCATAAATTCCGTTTTCATGGATGCCTGGATGTTAAACTCAATTGTTACACCTGGTAGAGCACGACGCTGATCATTTTATTAAAGATGAAAGACTTTAGACAGTTTTTCAACTCCTTGTAATGCCACAGTGATCATTTGATATATGGACCTGCAGCGGAGTTTAGGCCCAGACACGGCTAGTGACGTCAGACTGAACGATCGGATACGCTTCTTCTGGGGTATACTCTCAGCAGCATATTAACATGTAATTTAAAAATGTTATTAAAACTGTGCAGTCATATTCAATGTGTTCCCACTAGTGCTGTCAGCGTTAATCTGAAATGACGTTAACGCCACAACATGGCAAATCTCCGTTAACGAGCTACCGCGGATCGTCCCGTGCGTGGGACTGGACGCGTCAACACCTTAACGAGCAAACTGCGCTAACGCAGTAGTTCCCACCCATGTAATTGAGCATTGCGTGGCACATCCGACATACTGTTTTACTTTTCTCCATGACGGGCTTACCTTCAGGGTCACACTTCACATGAAGACCAAAATAGTTCCAAAGGCCAGATCTGAAAGACGGTGGGGGAGGTTCAATTTGCCATGTTGCAACAAGCTTAGCTTCTGTCTTGCTAGCTTGCGCTGCTCAGTGGATGTGCGCTCGACAGTGCAGCCTAGGCAGAGTAGTCCAACACAGATCCACTGAGCTCTCAACACAAACAGCATCGTCAGAAGAAAAGTTGATAAAATAAATTAGAAATTTTGTATTGTTCGATACATATGCGTACCGAACCGAAAGCACTGTATCGAACGGTTCAATATCGATACGAGTATCGTTGCACCCCTAATATAAATATATACGGTGGCCCCTAGAGACAAAGCACGTACAAACTCCAAAACACATTTCTAGCGTTAACTGAACTTCCAAAACAGAGCTACCTAGATCACTTAAATTACACAATTGAAAGCATATGTGTATTGTTTGTGTATTTATACACAAGCACTCATATATATTCAAAATATTTAAAAAAATGTTCATTTAGCTGTTACTACCAAACACCAAATCCGGTCGTTGGTACTTCCTGGCTTGTGTAGCCACTAGGTAACAAAAGCTCAACACTGCGCCTAGCATTCTGGAGCACTTCTGTTCTGTTTTTGTACATGTTTTGGAGTTCGTACATGTTTTAGAGTTTGTACGTGCTTTGTCTCTAGGGGCCACTGTAAATATACTTTTATTTATTCACTTCACATAAAATGTAATAAATAAATCATATAATATAAAAACCAACTATTTACATTTCAACTTTTAACCATTTAAATTTTCAGCTTTTTCCTTTTAAACAAATTCAAAGTGAAACAACACAAAACACTGCAAACCACAACACAATTAAATATAAATTAAAATATGAAAACAAAAAGAATAGAATAGAATAGAATGCCTTTATTGTCACTATACAGTTGTACAATGAGATACAGAGCATCTCCTACTCAGTGTAAACATGCTGGGGGTACAGTTCTGCAGCGCTATATACATATGGACAGTATTAACATATGGAAGAAGATGTGTATATATATAAAATGTACAATTTACAAGTCGTAAGTAATATGTAATAAATAGTGTTATGTATGTACAGTTGAGTTATTGCACATGGAATTGGTATAAATAGTGTTTATGTATATACAGTTATTGCACATAGAATTGGTATAAATAGTGTTGGTCCATAGAGGAAGTGGGAAGTGGGGGCTGTGTTATCGGTGCATGTGTGAGTTCAGGGTGGTTATGGCTTTGGGGAAGAAACTGTTTTTGAGTCTGTGGGTTTTTGTGCTGATGCACCTGTAGCGCTTCCCTGAGGGAAGCAGGCTGGTATGTTGAAGCCAGGGTGGGAGCTGTCCTTGATAATGTTTGCTGCTCTGCTGAGGCAGCGGGAGGAATAAATGTCCATCAGGGAGGGAGAGGGCAGCCGATGATCTTTTGTGCTGTCTTGACCACACTCTGAAGGCTCACTCTATCCGCCTTGGTGCAGCTGCCGTACCATACCGTGATGCAGTAGGTTAGCAGGCTCTCAATGGACGAGCGGTAGAAGGTCAGCAGCAGGTTGGAGTTCAGCTTGTACTTCCTGAGGACTCTCAGGAAGTGCAGCCGCTGTTGGGCCTTCTTGATGACCGCTGAGATGTTTTCCATCCAGGAGATGTCAGCAGAGATGAGGACACCAAGGAACCGGAAGGTGTGGACCCTCTCCACACACTCCCGTTGATGTGAGGGGGCCAAGTCAGTGCTGTGTCTCCTGAAGTCAACAATGAGCTCTTTGGTTTTCTTGGTGTTCAGTGCCAGGTTGTTTTCTGAACACCATGCTGCCAACTTCAGGACTTCCTCTGCCTCGTCTCCCTTTGAGATGAGTCCGACTACCGTGGTGTCATCAGCAAACTTGATGATGAGAGTGTTGTTGTGAGTCGGACTGCAGTCGTGGGTGTAGAGAGAATACAGGAGGGGCTCAGCACACAGCCCTGTGGGGAGCCGGTGCTCAGTGTGCGAGTGGAGGAGAGATGAGGGCCGAGTCTCACAGTCTGGGGCCGGTTTGTGAGGAAATCCTTTATCCAGGCACATGTGAGAGGAGGGAGGCCAAGAGTGACCAGTTTGTTGATGAGGATGTCCGGGATGATAGTATTAAAGGCTGAGCTGTAGTCCACAAAGAGCATTCGGACGTAGCTCTGCCGCTGCTCTAGGTGACTCAGCACAGCGTGGAGGGTTGTGGCGATGGCGTCTTCTGTGGATCTGTTTGCACGGTATGCAAACTGGTGGGGTCGAATTCTGGGGAGGTAATCCTTGATGTGCTGAAGGACTAGTCTCTCAGCATTTCATGATTACCGGCGTGAGGGCCACAGGGCGGTAATCATTCAGGCTGGAGATGGGAGACTTCTTCGGCACTGGGATGATTGTGGCTGATTTTAGACAGGATGGGATGGCTGCCTGATCCAGTGAGAAGTTGAAGAGTCTGGTGAAGATGAGGGTGAGCTGGTGGGCGCATGCTCTTAGTACCTTGCCAGGTACTCCGTCTGGACCGGCCGCCTTCCTGGGGTTCACTGCTAGGAGCACATGTCTGACATCGTGCTCCGTTACAGTGAGTGGAGCGGTGCAGGAACCAGGTGAGGATGAGGATGGGAGCAGGGCTGAAGCAGATGAGTGTTGCTGTTGTGGTGTTTCAAAGCGGGCGAAGAAGCTGTTTATTTCCTCTGCCAGCTGCACACTCGGATTTTCTGTTTTCGCAGTGCTGCCTCTGTGGTTGATGATGTCTTGCGTTCCCTGCCACACCTCTCGTGTGTTGTTGCTGGACAGGTGGGACTCGATGCACATTCTCTGTCCTACGGGCCTGCATGAATAAACTTCCTGAATCCTTTATCTGAAAATAGTTGTGAATGATTACTATACCTTTCTGATGTGACGTTGTTGTCCCTGGCTCTCTTTCTCTCTCTCTCCCTCCCGCTCTGTTCCTGTGCTACTGCAAGTGTAACTCCCGCCCCTCCCCCCTCTTCCCAGCGCAAAGCACAAGGCTCGTGCGGAGTGAAGCGCGAAAAAAAGTGCGAGAGAGAGGGTGAGAGAAAGAAAAAAAAAATAACCCGACCTCCCAATCCGGTCTTTAAGTGACGAATCCTACTACTAAAGTAGTCTACGTTTAATATGGCCTTTGTGTTGTTAACATGTTTAATGTTTTGTATTTTCTTCTATTTAATCTCAAAAATCTCCTAAAAAAAGTCAGTGATCACTGTTGACCTCCCTCGGCTTTTATTACCGCTAATCATTTTAAGCTCAGTTTTTAAAACCTTAGATGTAACTACAGCCCAGCCCGTGCAGCAGTATATGAATGACTAACGTATTGTGGATGGATTATATCAGTTGTTCTCCTGGCTGAAGTTTGGTCCGTTTACAGCATCCTGCCATGCCATTGCATTTGTTCCTGACCACCGAGATCGATCGAGGGCGATCGTGGCTCAAGAGTTGGGAGTTCGCCTTGTAATCGGAAGGTTGCCGGTTCGAGCCCCGGCTCGGACAGTCTCGGTTGTTGTGTCCTTGGGCAAGACACTTCACCCGTTGCCTACTGGTGGTGGTCAGAGGGCCCGGTGGCGCCAGTGTCCGCAGCCTCGCCTCTGTCAGTGCGCCCAGGGTGGCTGTGGCTACAACGTAGCTTGCCATCACCAGTGTGTGAATGTGTGCGTGAATGGGTGAATGACTGGATATGTAAAGCGCTTTGGGGTCCTTAGGGACTAGTAAAGCGCTATATAAATACAGGCCATTTACCGAGAACACTCACGTTAACTTTTATCGAGTGGAAAAAAGTTAGCTTGTTTATATTATGCTAACATAGCTGTGTCGCTAGCGATCACCCTAGCACATCATTATATACCAGCTAGCCAAACTTCAGTAACCCTACAAACGTCACTGCTGTTTAGTTTTCTGTCTTCGTTTATGTCAGAAGTGATAGCAGAGCTGTACGTTTGAATTTGTTTCCCAAATACCTCAGTCAGGACATGCTATATTGTATTTAGATGGAAGCTAGCGAGCTAACTTCCTGCTAACTTCTAACTCCGTTAAATGTCATAAATTCCGTTTTCATGGATGCCTGGATGTTAAACTCAATTGTTACACCTGGTAGAGCAGAACGCTGATCATTTTACTAAAGATGAAAGACTTTAGACAGTTTTCCAACTCTCGGTACTGCCATAGTGATCATTTGATTTATGGACCTGCAGCGGAGTTTAAGCCCAGACACGGCTAGTGACGTCAGACTTAAAGACCGGATAAGGAGCCTCCATGATTGAGTGTAAATATTCTCATAATAATCTGTAAATATTCAAAAGCTGTCCAGCTGTGAACTTGTAATATAAATGTTTTATGGTTTTCATCTGTTCATCTTAAAGTTTCATAAATAAAATGCTTTTTTAAAGGATTATTAAGTCATAATTTCATATTTTTTTACATAATAACATGACCTGGTTTGCCTTCATGATTTTCTGTCAGAAATGAAATTAGAGGAGAAACAGATCCGAATGGGAACAAGGTTTCTGTTGATGAGTGGACACATGGGACAGAATTCATGTTTCCCTCCCACATAATGACACCAATCATTGAGCCAATCCTCAAGAACTCTATACTTTTATTTTCAGTCATTTCAAATTTATTTCCAGGAATATTTTTTTGAAAAAACATTTCAGTTCTTTTGTGTAGATAAGGTTTACTGGTTACAGTCTTCATAATTTCACTGATAACATCCCCACTGTCCTGGTTTAATTAAGTCAAAATCAATGTCAGTATTTTAAATTCATCCTATTTCATATACAAGAGTAACAGAGAGGGATTTATTGACCTTTGAAGAGATCCTCCTCTTTTCTCTGAGATAAACCACAGATAATAAACTCTCTCCTTACTACGTAAACACTAGCACAGTATGAGGGAAACTTAGATTCTCATACAGGAATGAAAGTGCTTGGAGCAGAGTGTCAACCATCTTGGGTTGTTGGAACAATTGATGTCTGTATATCTTACAGCAGATATCCAAGGGATCCTTAATTTTTGTAACATCAGACACACAACTGCTTTGATTCTGCTTCCAATCTGTCCAAGAGTCAACAAGATATTCAGCATTTTCCTGTCGGTAAGGATGAACTTCGTGGGGCGATTACGTCACTGACATAACTAAGTCAATCAGAAGAAAGTACTACATCCTACCCTCCTACTCCCGATGAAATAACCTCTAAGCTAAGTGGCACAACAGTGTTCTCCTCCCTTGATGCTGCAAGTGAATTCCTCTGATTCCTGACAGCTGTGAACTGACAACATTCATAGCATTGTTTGGCAGGTACTGCTTTAACAGGCTACCTTTCAGCATAACAAGTACATAGAGATCTCCCAGCAGGATATGCTGGAGAATCTAGAGGAGTGTGGCAGGAATAAGGACCCAAACACCTGGTATTGCACCTTGAAAGGTGTTTACTTGCATAGAATCCCACAAGTTTTCTCTGCGTAGCTTTCCAGCTGCATCCATCCACTCTGCACACCGCTCACTCTCCCATCAGGTCCAAGCATCCTACTCAAATAGGGAAGACATGATTAGATGAGGGCCCCTGACACCACACCCTGAACCCACTGCTCCACCCCTCCCCTGCAGCTGACCCACAAACCACACCCTGTTGAAGGAGCTTGAGGTAGTAGAGGGATATGACATCCTGGTTTATGAGGCCACCATAGAACAACATGAGGCCTGACTTGAGAAGGTGCTGCATTGGATTCATAGCAGCCCTAAAGCTCTGTAAACCACCTGTAAATGTCCAGCCACTCAAACAAGTCCTGGACATGGTCAGTGTCCTGGACAGATACATCCCTGCTCTCCCTGCAGTAGATCAGCCCTTTTACAAGCTACTAAAGCTTAAGAGAGTCTGGACCTGGGACATGCCCAGCAGTCAGCTTTTTATTTTACAGGTATTTTTTTTGGGGGGGGGGGGTTTACAGAGAGAGAGAGAGAGAGAGAGAGATATGAGCGAAAGGGGCAGTACCAACTTCATGTTTGTACATCGTGTTGGCAGTTTTACGACTACACTACTACTGTTCTGTACTGTGTATAATTTAAGGTTATTTCCTGTTAATATATCTCACAAAATGTCTAAATATTGTGACCACACTGTTTCACACAGTATTAAAGGAACTATTTTATCGTGATTGCTCCGACTTCTTCACAGACATTTAACTTTTCAAAATGAATAAAGGTTTTGATTGAGTTGCATGTTAACTATAGTTCTAGAAAACCCAAAAAGTTGATTCTGTTCAAGTGGATGTAGCATTTTCAGTTGGAGAAACGTTTCGTCACTCATCAAAGTGACTTCTTCAGATCTTCTTCGAGATGAATGGTCTTTGATCAGTGGTCAAGGAATTGACCTCCCAGCCCATTGTTCATTCAGTGGGCTGGTTTCAGTTATTGTGCAAATGTACTGTTTATAAGATTGGGGAAACCTGCAGTCAGCTGAGACTGAAGAAGTCACTTGGATGAGTGACGAAACGTTTCTCCCACAAAACGCTACGTCCAGATGAACAGAATCAACTTTTGGGATTTGCTTATCTGGATGATTGAGCATGCATCAAGACAGTTTTTGGAAAATGGTTATTCATGTTTGAAAACTTCAAATATGTTGTGAGAAATGTGCCAAACTGAAAAAAGCTGTAACAATCACGGAATTGGTCAGCAGGGGGCGCTGTGACACTGTTTATGCCTCTATAACAGCGACTAACTATCAATGAGCACGAAGTGCTTCATTCAAACACAGTTCAGACTCTAATGTTAACAATAGATGTAAGACAGTGTTGCTTTGTTTTTTCGTAACTGTAACATTCACATTAATTTTAAATTAAACTGTACAAAAATTATAAAATGATTCGGAGCTGATAAATGAGAACTTATAGACTGTACCAAAGAAAAAGCAAATTAAGAATAAAACATAATCAGATGTCAAATATCAACAATGGTTTCAATTATCTTTTCAGTCAAGGAGTTTTCAGCCTGCTCAGCTCTCCAGCATTTCAAACACATCAGCATTAAACCTGCAGGAAAGAGCTGCTGTTTGTGTTTAAGTACATGTTTTGACTCTGTGTTTGGTTTTATGTCTTTGGATTTTAATTAAATTTCTCTGAACAGGTGTTGTTCAGAGAATGTATGGCTGTGAATGGGATAATGAAACTGGAAAGGTTAAAGGTTATGATCAGCATGGCTATGATGGAGAAGACTTTGTGGCGCTTGACCTGGACACAGAGATATGGATCGCTCCAACACCTCAGGCTGTCACCACCAAAATGAAGTGGGATAAGAACAGAGCTCTGATTGCTCAGAAAAAGAACTACCTCACCCAGGAGTGTCCTGAGTGGCTGAAGAAGTATGTGAACTATGGGAGGAGCTCTCTGATGAAAAACAGGTGAAATCATATAACCTGTTGTTTTGTGGCCACTAAACCATCACATAAAAGCATTGCAAACACCCCTCCCTTCAGAAACCATTAATGTGCCTCAGTTGTATTAAACTTGCTCTTTCTCTAATTTCCACTCACACATTGACACTTGCCTCCTACCTTTCTCCTGATTTCTCTGTCACTCTTACATATTAATTACAATTATTTTTCTCATATTTTCCTTTTGCCCCAATTTTGTCTTGCCCAGTTTATCCACCACCTAAACTCTGACCTTTCTAACCAGTCTCTCCCAACCTCCATGTCATGACATTTGTTAATAGGCTTATTAAAAGACTTAACTAAGGCTTTAAAATTAGAGTACAAATACTAATTACAACTAATTACTATTTCTATCGTTACAATGCTGTTGCTGTTACTCTGGAGAAAACGCACTGCGGACACAATCGAAAGAGTGCTGCTGATTGGCTGAGGAAGAATAAACTAATCATGTTCAACTAATCACATGACCAATTTAAGATAACATAGCAACAAGATGCTATATACCATGTTTTATTATGTGTTAATATTCCACGTAAAACCAGAGTCATGATTAAAAAAAACTATACGCAGTTTTTTTCCTGAATAGTTTCGTCACGTTTACTGTGCAGCAAGCATTCTCTGCTTATGACCAAAAAATTAAAAAACAAAACAAAAAACAGCCCTTTCATGTTGGTGGAAAAATGCACCATGTCGACCAATCAAAAATGATATGGCAACATGACATTTGGTTTTTTAGGAAGAGGGGGAAGTTTTAGGAGTGACAGGGAGAGAGTTTTGAGATGGGAGGGATTTGTGACATTGTGCATAAGTTTTTAAAATTTACAATTTATATTTGCATTTCAAGTTGTGAAAATAATTTGTTAATTTGTGGTTGTTACAGTAAAAAATGTAACTTTTTTCCTACTCGGATTTTATGTTTTTGTCTGATTTTTAGGTCAATCGTGTTAATACAGTACAGTGCCAAAATGAAAAGATAACTGTAAATTCAGACACGTGAGGTTGTGCTGAAAAGAATGATACTAAACAAGCCAATCGTTTTTAAAGGTGAAATGTAGAGGAAAAATCAAAAGATGTCAAAAAGTGCCAATTATACCCTGGACCCCAGAGGGTTAAACATGTTGTTTTTAAAGTAACACAATAGTTACTGTGACACTCGACCCACAAACGGACACTTTGGCGTTGCCAGTTCAACAGTGCTTTTATTTATAAGTTTGATTTCTGTGGCTCCTGCCCTGGACGCAGCCACTCCGTCACTTGAGTTGTCTCTCTCAGCTCACTGAAAAACAAAAGGAGATTCCCTATTCGTCAAGCCAGTTCCGTGCACCTGTTCCTCCCCGCCTCCGCGCACGCTGTGAGCTGGCTGGTCCTCCTCTGCAGCAGGACCAAGACCACACCTCCGCCACAGTTACTTTTCCTAGTAGTTAATTACTTTAGAATATTGTAATTCAGTTAATAACTTAGTTACCTTTTTGAAGAAGTAACTAGTAACTATAACTAATTAGTTTTTCAAAGTAACTTGCCCAACACTGCTAAATAGTGATATAGCATCTATCTTCTCTTCTCTCCAGTTCTTCCATCAGTGTCTCTCCTCCAGAAGTCTCCCTCCTCTCGGGTCACCTGCCACGCTACAGGTTTCTATCCTGACAGAGCTGAATTGGTTTGGAGGAAAGATGGAGTGGAGCTTCATGAGGGTGTGGAGAAAGGAGAGATCCTTCCCATCATTGATGGCAACTTTCAGATGAGTGTTGATCTGGATCTTTCATCAGTCAGACCTGAAGACTGGCAGAGGTACGACTGTGTGTTTCAGCTCTCTGGTGTGAACGAGGACATCGTCACCAAACTGGACAAAGCAGCGATCAGGACCAACAAGAGTAAAAGTGATAAAGGTAGGAAACACGCATGTAGTTTACTGTAAAAACAATGAAGTTCATGGGATTTTATTTGAGTTTGATGTAATTCCTCCCCAGTTGTATACAGGGTTATGAAATTTCTCAAACTGATACTGATTTGTTAAATATTGCCATTTAAAGTTTCGAGCACTTTGATTCAAATTATTGTCCAGTTTGCTGTCTTTTCACAGTTTGTTTAAATTTGCGAGCATCTTTTTTTTCTCATATTCTTATCTCATTGGCAAACTGATGTTTGTCTCTTTTAACGCGTTTCATTTGTTCAGGTTATGATTTATTTGTTGTTATCTGCAGGAAAGTCCCTCGCAATCCTGATCATCATTGCAACGCTTGTTCTTGCTGTAATTAGTTTCATTGTCTACAAAAAGAGAACAGGTGAGAGACAAAAACAGAAATCCCTTTTACTTGATACTTTATCCAAAACAGATCCATAAGAATAGGAGCTGCATGACAATGCGAGCAAAGATACGATGTATAACATTTTATAAATGTATCAAGTGAAATTATTTTTTCCTTGTAATTCAGAAAAACATCCCCCATCTCGTAAGTAAAACTTGTTTCTATTCTGTTTTCTAAATAACAATATGTTTGTGACTTCTACAGCTGTAGAGAACGCTGAGGTACAGGAGCAAATGATTCCTAAAGCCTAAATGACAAACTACCCTGCACACAGTGAGTTTTTACTATGTTTACTACATTTACCATTTTACCACGTTTTGTGCTTCAAAAGCACAAAAAGTCATTGCTTGATTGATCTAGGAATGTTAATATATTTTTGTGGTGGGATGTGGTCTGCAGTGCTGCTGCAGGGGAGCTGGACGCACCTGCACAGCATCAGCAATCACACCTTGCCAGCTAAAAGTTTGTGCGGTCTGTTGTTGGTGATGTGTGTGGCTAGCAGCTGTAGAGCTGCAGCTGTTCATGTGTTTGTAACAGCAACAGTGTGAGGAATAAAGCAAAGCTGAAAAACACTGAACTGTCATCGGGTCTGCTGTTGTTTTGTTACAGTGGTGCCGAAACCCAGGAAGGGAGTACGGCTGACTTGGGACGGGGCCAGCGAGGGAAGAAGCTGGCCCGAATGGTGGCCGATCTGGCGGCCACACAGCGGGAGCATGCGGTGGTGTCACAAAGTCAGCAGGGAGAACTTTGCCAACCACACACATCACCAACAACAGATAGAGGTCTGTTGTTGGTGATGTGTGCGGTTGGCAGCTGTAGAGCTGCAGTGGTTTTTGTGTTTTTAACAGCAACCTTGTGCAGAACAAAGAGCTGCTGAAAAGCTGTCACAGTCTGGCAGAGGCAGAATGTATGGAGTTTCGAAAAGGACCCAAAATACAGACACAAAGACCGTGGAAGAAAACTTGAATATTAAGAAAAAGCAAGCAGTCTAATATGGCTGATTTTTTTTTTTTTTTTTTTTTTTAAAAAGCTACAAAAACCAAAAGCAGATGCACACTGGGGAAAAACCAACTAGAACTAAACTGGGAGAAACGAAATGCTAAACACAAAAGACAAAGAATAAAACCTTGATCGTGGTAAAAACCTGAACATGGAAAAAACCCTGGAGACATGGAAACATGGTGAGAAACAACAGATAATGAGGGGATGTGGAACAGGTGGGAACACAGCAGGGACAAATCAGACCTAACGAAACAGGGGGAAGCAAAACTAGACATACTGCATATAGGACAATCTTTCACAATAAAACAGGAAACAGAATGGAAAGCAGATATGACAACATGAACTTGATAACATAAGACGCAGCATGAAACACATAAAGGATGAGGGAAACTTAAGCACAGGGGTAGAAAACACAAGGGAAATCTAATAAACAAATGAACTTAGCTAACTTAAAGAACTTAAACATAAACATCCAAATAAACTAAAACTTAAAACGCAGGGTCAACAGACCCAGGAACGTGACAAAAGCATTGTACTGTCACTGGGTCTGCCGTGGATTTGTTACAATTTTATTGTCTTTTTAAGCTTATAGACAAATTTTGCAATGAAACAGAGCAGTGTCACTTCATTTGCCCCCATAAACTGTGACCTCATTGGTTATTCATGATTCATATCATTAAATGAAGTGTTGAGAATTTAGTTTCAGATAGTGATGGGACGTTCTGTATCAAGGCTTAAAAGCTTGTGTCGAGTAATGGAGGGGGCGTTTCCGCGATGCGCGTATCGAGGCTGTAACATGTTGACCTATGTTTGCATCAGCCGCTAGATGGCACTGTGTTGCGGAAATGTGTGTATTCTACTGGCGAGCAGGAAGCTCCAGAGGAAAAAATGAGAATGGGAAATAAAGTGGAATCGGAGCAGAGATCGGTGTGTGCGTGCATTTAATAAGAAGCTCGGTATACACCCAAAGACAATACATGGTGTCAGAGTAGCGGTTTTCACGCAATCCTCGCCGTCGGAAAGCGCAGACATGGAGGCTACGGCATTCCACACCGCGCATGGATTGGGACTCTAGCAACCTGCCCGAGGCATGGCGGCGTTTTCAGCAGCACGCCGAGCTAATGTTCGCTGGTCCTCTTCGGGGAAGGAGGAGGCAGACAAGTGCAGCTACCTTCTTCTATGGGTCGGTGAGAAAGGACGGACGTCTACAACACGTGGACGCCACTGCAGACGACTCGAAAGCTTCAGACGCACTATGATAAGTACACTGATTACATCACACCGAAAGCTAACCCAATCTACGCCAGATATAAGTTCCATGAAAAGATGCAGGGTGAAAATGAGGCGTTTGAACAGTTTATTACAGAACTGAAACTGCTTGCTAAAGACTGTGGGTACCCAAATACAGATGAAATGGTCAGGATCGCATCGTATTTGCCACTAACTCGCCACACGTCCGAGAAAAGCTACTCAGCCAAGGCGCAGAGCTCACGCTAGAGAAAGCTATAGATATAGCACGATCACATGAGCTAGCAAAGCAACAGCTAAGATCTATGGGCCACCCCAGGGCCAAGAAACTGTGCACGCCATCGGCAGGAAACCGCACAGACAAGAAAATGAAACAAGAAGCGTGAAACCAAAAGGACACGCTAATGTAACGCTAAAACATGCAGCTATTGTGCCGGACAACACACTAATAAAGACATCTGCCCAGCAAAAGGGAAGCAATGTGCAAAATGCAAGAAAATGAACCATTTTGCAAGAGCATGCAGGTCAAAACTCCCTTCGCAGGCAAAAGCCCACCTCAAATCAGTACACACTGTGAGAGAGAACATAGAAATGACAACTAAGGACACAGATGAGGAGCAAGACTGTTTCTACATTGATAGCATCACCATAGAAAATGAAGGAAGACATGATGAGCAAGCATATGCAGACATGCAACTTGGTTTCCCCACAGGCAGTGAGGTTTAAAGTTGACACTGGGGCACAAGCAAACACAATTCCAGCCAACATGTTCCAGACACTCTTCCCACATGTGGCACTGAAGCCTGTCACACACAAGCTCACAGATTACGGGGGACACTCACTCAGCGTGGAAGGAAATGCCAGCTAAAATGCAAACACAAAGACAAAACCCGCACGTTGGAGTTCCATGTTGTTAACACAAGCGCCCACCTGTATTAGCAATGAAAGCTTGCCGTGACCTTAACCTGGTCAGGATCGTGATGGCAGTGACGGAGGAAAGAAACAAGACAACCAACAGTTCGCAGGCAATACTGAGACGAGTATGCTGATGTGTTCAAAGGATAGGAGAATTTCCTGGTGAATGCAGTTTCCATGTAAACCCAGACGTCGCACCCACAGTCAGCCCACCTCGCCGGATTCCCATCGCTTCTGCGAGCCCGACTCAAAGACGAGCTTGACAGCATGGAAAGGAATCAAATCATATGCAAGGTCACAGATCCTACGGACTGGGTGAATGCACTTGTTGTCGTGGAAAAACCCAAGACAGGCAGACTCAGAGTATGTCTGGACCCCAGACCCCTCAACAAGGCTATACAAAGACCCCATTACCCTCTACCCACCTTGGAGGATGTCACCACAAAACTTGCTGGGGCCAAGTATTTCAGTGTTTTGGACGCCAGATCAGGCTACTGGGCCATTAAGCTAAGCCACGAATCATCGTTGTTAACCACATTTAATACTGTGTTTGGCAGGTACCGCTTCCTCAGGCTGCCTTTTCGGCATAATCTCAGCCCAGGATGAATTCCAGCGACGTGTGGATGAGACCCACGAGGGCCTGAGGGCGTGGCAGCCATTGTGGACGATGTGTTGGTCTTCGAGCAACCAAACAGGAGCATGACGACAACTTGAGGGCCATGCTGCAGCGCAGCAGGGAGAGAGGTGTAAAACTGAACCCTGACAAGTGCACCATCTGCGTCAAAGAGGTCAGTTATTTTGGTCACACATTGTCACACGAAGGACTAAAACCAGATCCACAAAAAGTAAAAGCAGTCCAAGACATGGCGCCCCCACAGAACAGGGCAGAACTGGAAACAGTGCTGGGGATGGTTAATTATTTAGCAAGATTTGCCCCACACCTGTCAGAGATAAACGCGCCGCTCCGCCAGCTGTTAAAGCAGGACAGTGAGTTTGTATGGGACAAGAACCATGACAGATCCTTTCAACAAATGAAGGAGCTGATCACCAGAGAACCAGGCCCAGTTCTCTCCTTCTTCAACCCCAAGAAAGCGCCACGACTCCAGGTTGACGCATCCAAAAGTGGCCTCGGTGCTGTGATGCTGCAGGACGGCAAGCCAATCGCCTATGCATCCAAGTCACTTAACAGCACTGAGCAGAACTATGCCCAAATAGAAAAGGAGCTGTATGTTGTTCTCTTCGCTGCAAGCGGTTCCACGAGTACATGTACGGTCGACATGTGACCATTGAATCGGACCACAAGCCACTAGAGTCCATACTCAAAAAACCACTAGCATCAGCACCACCACGGCTACAGAGGATGATACTACAGCTGCAAAAGTACAACATCAGCATCATCCACAAGCCAGGGAAAGACATCCCGGTAGCCGACACGCCTCCCGGAAATCCATAGAGTTCCACGATAAATCACTATGTGACGGGATGGATGCGCAGATCCACTCAGTCCTCAGCAACATGCCTGTCAGCGATCAGAGACTCTCAGAGATAAGAAACGAAACAGCCCAGGACCCTCAGCTCAACACTCTGAGAAGGACCACATTGAGTGGATGGCCGGATAAAAGGTCTCAATGTCCGCCTGACATCCAGGAGTTTTGGAACCACAGGGATGAGATCTCACTGATAGACGGGATCATATTTAAAGGTGAGAAAATGATCATCCCAAAAAGGCTCAGAAAGGACATGATAGATCGGATTCATTCCAGCCATATGGGCATAGAAAAGAGTAAAAACAGAGCCAGAGACCTTCTGTTTTGGCCAGGCATGGGAAAGCAGATTGAGGAAGCAGTCGGAGCCTGCAGCACATGCCAGGAGAGACAAACTGCTAACCCCAAGGAACCCCTTCTGTCACATGCAATACCAGAACGACCGTGGCAGGTCATAGCCACCGATCTGTTCACTTGGAACTCGGAAGACTACATCATCATCGTAGATTACTACAGTAGATTCTTCGAGTTGGAAAGACTGCACAGCTGCACTGCGGAAGCAGTGATCCACAAACTAAAGTCAGCCATGGCCAGGCATGGTATTCCAGAGTCAGTGATTAGTGATAACGGCCCGTGCTATGCTTCAAGTAAGTTCCAACAGTTTGCAAAGTCATGGAGTTTCACCCACACCACTACTAGCCCCCATTACCCACAGAGCAACGGCCTAGCCGAAAAGACAGTCCAGACAGCAAAAAAACTACTGGACAAGGCCAAAGCTGAACATAAGGATCCCTACTTGAGCCTATTAGAATACCGGAACACCCCTGTGGACAACTTAAAGTCGCCTGCACAACTACTCATGAGCCGGAGACTCCGCCCATCCTCCCTGCAACACCAAAACAGCTGGAACCCCAAGTAGTTTGCCAGCAAACAGTGCGTGAGAGGAGAGAAGTCTGCCAGCAGCGCCAGCAGACTTATTTCAACAGAACAGCCCGACCACTGCCTCAACTATATCCTGGCACACCGGTCCGGTTCCGGCAACAAGATGGTTCCTGGAAACCAGCTGTGGTCACACGTTGTGCCGACACATCCAGAAGCTACAACATAACCACAGATACAGGACAAGTTTATCGCCGTAACCGCCGACACCTCCGCGAAAGCAGAAACAGCGTAGGAAGTGAGGAGTTCATTCAACCAACAGTCAACAGCAATGACAGCGCTGTGGTTTCTCAGCCCCCGCCTGTGGAGCCCCCTGATAAAGACATTACAACACCCGGATACACAACTCGATATGGGCGTGTTACTAAACCAAGACAGGTTCTGGACCTGTAATATTGTAAAGGGTGCAGGCGGATCGCTGCCCTAAGAAGAAGAAAAAAAAAGGCTGTTCACATGTTTGTTGTTTCAATGATGTCACTAAATGCATCTGCTTATTATGGTAATGATGTAGCCAGTATTGAGCCGAATGCTATGTTATTAATGGATGTTATTCCCTTAATTTCAGTTGCCTTACAAATTTTACAAGCCTGAGTTGCTTTTTGTTTTTTTTTAAGAAGGAGATGTAACATGTTGACCTATGTTTGCATCAGCCGCTAGATGGCACTGTGTTATGGAAATGTGTGTATTCTACTGGCGAGCAGGAAGCTCCAGAGGAAAAATGAGAATGGGAAATAAAGTGGAATCGGAGCAGAGATCGGTGTGTGTGCGTGCATTTAATAAGAAGCTCGGTATACACCCAAAGACAATACAGAGGCTTGCTTCATTTATGGGAGGAGCTGAAAATGATGACGTCCGAAGCCTCGCTGCCCGGCTGTACCACGTGACTGGTTCAGGAAGTGGTTCGAACTTCGCTGCGAGCTATGACAGCGATATAAACCCCTCAGACTTCATCCAAAATGTGGGTGTTTGATGGAGAGTTGCGGTTAGTGACAGTTTGGAGAGAGTTTGGAGGTTTAGGAGAGAATGGAGCCAGCTAAGAAGAGGAGGATGTCCTCCCCTGTGTGGGAACATTTTGATTTTATTCCTCCCAACAAGGTATGTACATTTCTACAGAAGATGTATTTTCATAATACTGATGGTGCAATACAATTTATGTTAAGCTGTCTTTACTTTTGCACAAGGTGAAGTGTTTGCTATGTGCCAGGGAGCTGGGATATAACAACAACACCTCATCCATGCTTAGGCACTACAGAGCTTTGCATGAGAATAAGGGGAACACCGACTGTGGAGCAAGACCAGGTGAGCCATCAAATGCCATGATAATATAGCATGCAGTAATGTTACTAAATGATATAACAATATTATACAACTGTAATAAGTTACGTGTGTGATATTTATATTTGTGCTTTGTTTTTATTGTCTTTCCTCAGGAGAACAATCTCAAATAGATGAAGACCTGGTTAGCATGGTGATTGAGGACTCCCAGCCATTTAGCATTGTGGAGGACAAAGGATTTAAAAGATCTGTTAAATCATTCAATCCTAGCTATGTTCTCCCCACTAAAAAGGTCATAAAAGCAGTGAAAATTTAGTTTTACAGAATAAAATGTGAAGAGGCAGGACTGAGGCTCAAAGCCCCAGTGTGTAGCTGTCCATACCTCAACGTTACAAAAGCACAACCACTGTCCATACCCCAACCACACCTCACCTCACAGTAAATGATCATTTCCATTTTAAGCATTTCCAAATAATCATTTTCCATACTGCCAGTATAAATATACACAGTATACTGCCATCACTACAATATACATGTTTTACACGCTCCTTTTGTTGTTGACATTTACAGGCTGTGTGCAAAATGCTACACTATTCAAAAGCATGCCAACTAATATTTTTATGTCCTACTAGAGCAAATGAAGCTTCAAGATGCTTTGCGCTGGGGTGAACCAATTGGATGAAAAGCTTCAGTGCTTCATGAAGCTTCATCTGCCCATCACTAACAAAAATAACACTGGCAGTGACAGACGGCAAGCCACACACACCGGCGCCATCTTGAGTTTCCTATATGAAGTCATTCTTTTTTGAACAAAACTCAAAACAGAGCCTAATAATCTTTCAGTCATTTCTACCCTCACTTAATTTCCTTTCGCTGCTCAGCTCTCACACAGTGGCTCAGCTATGCTCCAATCCCTCCATATTGTGGCCAATCACATGCGAGGATATAGGATAATATCATTATGTGAAAAACAGAGGGAGAGAGACGCGACAGTCAAGTGGAGCGTGCGTCTGTCCTCTCAGTAAGGGAGTGAGACAGTAGACAGCGGTGAGGAGGGCTGTGCGAAAGCAAAAACACATAAATATGCCTGACACGCGTAAACGAAGCAGCATCTGGCTGCAGTTTAAAGACTTTTTTGTCTCGGTCTTGGTCTTGTCTTGGTCTCAGATTAGGCGGTCTTGACTACAAGTCTAGGCTATGGCTCCCCACACCTTTTAAATACAAGCGTGTTCATGCTCACAGGTGTACACACGGGTGCTCACACACACTAACTACACCCTTTTTGGCTCCTACCTCAAAGCACACTGTGCGCTGTCGATCTCACGTGCTGCACAATAATATTCAATATTTAGTATTTACTGTTATAGTCAGATAGATCATCGCAATGATGTTGTTTATTATATTGCTCTCATTTTTTTGCTTGTTTTCTCTTTTTTCCTTTCTCAACAGGTGATCCAGGTGATTGATATATGTATTTTTTTGTCTGTTTGTGTTGTTGGTTTTTGTTTTCTGCCCTTTATCACTGTTCATCTTCCCTGCTGTTTTTCTTTCCCCACCTCTCTTTTTTTCTCCCTTTTCTTTCCCCCAGTCATTATTTTCAGTAAGTGAAAATAAAATACAACAAACAATAAAAACAAAGGTGAATCAAATGGACCATTACGGCAAGGCTGGGATGGTCCATTTGGTAAAGTAAATCCGTTGGGCATCTTTCTTTGCCTTTAGACAATAATTCTGATGGCAAAAGAACCAAACGGGACAGGCGAGAAAAAAAAAAAGGTCCCCCCCCCGTCTGGGGCTCTCCTCAGCTCTTTCCTCCAGTGGTCCTCTTCGGGCTCTCACACTCTGGGGCCTCTGGATGTAATAAATATAATAACACAATTCTACAACTAGACACATCTGCTGTGATCACACAGTTATTGCTCTGCCCTCCACGGAGAACCTACACCCAAGGAGAGAGAACCAGGGCATTTCAGTTAATTCATTTTTGATATTTTCATTTCCAGTTCAACATGAAGCACAAAGAAAAGATGTTATGATATCGTCACATCAAGTGGTTCAAATTACAGCATTTTACTTTCACTTTCATTAATAATCTTAATGTGTGAGTTTAACCCAGATTTAGCTGACGTTTTCTATCAGGATGAATTCCTATTGGCTCTCATGGAGCTTTGTTACCTGAGCAGAAAGCACAGAGTGTCTCTTCTGGACAATAAAACTCCTAAAGTATGTTAAAGTTTAGATGTTGCTGGTCACAATGAAGGTCTCGATGACCCTGGTTCTCCTGTGAATACAGGAGGTGATGGCAGGTTAGTTAGAAAGTTTTGTCTTTTTATGTTTAACAGCCTGTTTATATAATTTGATCCCCAGAGAACTGTAGCCTATTTCAGCCACAATAAATCCCTGTAAATTATACAACCTTAATGTGCTTTTTATCTTATTTCCCAAGTGGTTGCCAATGTGAAATGATCCTAATGCTTGAATTGGTACAGATTTTACACTAAGTTTCCTTCCTGACCCCCATCTAACCAGGCTTGAACAGAAAAACAAAAAAACTGTAATGTTTACATTATCCTCCTAATTCCCAATAATTAGCATTTCACATTAGAAGATGAGAAATTATGTTTAAATTGTGCACTTCAGTATTGAATAAACTAGTATTTCCTAACCTTTTGGAGTCACTTTGCCATTAGAAAATTAGAAATTAGAATAATCACAAGGCCAAGCCAAACCAAAAAGTCATATAAAGTATATTTATTGAAATATAATGAAATTCTACTCTCAATTTACTAGTGTGAAACCTGGGCATGTTTAGTTGACCCAGATCAGACTGACTACTTTTTCTATTCAAATTTTCATCCAGTTCTATTACTCTGTTGATTTCTCTCACTTGCATCAGGTACTTATGTGTTTCTTCATTGTCTTCTTTGTCTTTGTCACACTCATGTAAGCCTCTGTAATTCAATTGAAGGTGGTTATTGACTGAACTGAAAGGACAACAAAAGAACATATTATATCATGTTACACCTAATCTTTAGAGTGTAATGCACACCCAGTAAAATTAATGAAATTTAGGATTCTGTACTTTAGTATTAGCATTATCAGCCAGTTAACAGAATCATTATCCTTCTCTTCAATGTTGGTGCCACAAACTCAAATCATATATATGTTTGTAAAAATATGTATGTACATGCAAATATGCACATATATTTACAAAAGTGTACAATTTCACACACAAGCACACATACGTGAACATAAAATATGTGTATACGTATACACATGCAAATATCATCCAATGAGATAAAAGACCAAACTAGCTCAAACAGAATAAAAGTGGTGTTAAAGGGATCCGAAAGCCTTGGAAAATAGGTAGGTCGTCGAATTTGATTTGAAGATTTCCAAAGAGGAAAAGAATTTTATAAAAGAGGGGAAACTGTTCCAGAGTCTCAGGGCGGCAATGGAGAAAGCCTTGTCACCTCTAGATTTTAACTGGGAGTGTGGAACTAATAAAAGCATCTGGCTGGAGGAACGCAGAGTTCGAGTGGGTAGGTGCAGGCTAAGGAGATCTGAAATGTAACCTGGGGCCAAACCATGGCGAACTTTAAAAACATATAATAAAACCTTAAAATCAATTCTATATTTAACTAGCAGCCAATGTAAAGATGTGAGTATTGGAGTAATATTCTCTCTCTTTCTGGTTCCCGTCAGAAGCCTTGGGGCTGCATTTTGAACAAGTTGCAGGCGGGACAGGCTTGAGTGACAGATGCCTAAATAGAGTTACAGTAGTCAAGACGTGAGGATATGAACTCATGGATAACGGTTTCCAGATCTTTAGATGACAGGATATGTTTGAGTTTCAAAATGCTTCTGAGTTGGAAAAACTGCCACAAACAACTGAATTTATTTGTTTGTCCAGCTTGAGGGTAGAATCCAAAATGAAAACAAGATTTTTTACATGGGGGTGTAAATTAGCTGATAATGGGCCCAAGTCGTTTCTTATGAGACTAACAGAGTCTTGCTTACTGAAAATTATAATGTTGGTTTTGTCATGGTTTAATTTGAGAAAGTTCAGAGACATCCAGCAATGTATGTCGCTAAGACAATCTGAAACCTTCTGCAGCTTACTATCAGCACCTGGTTTTAGATAGAGGTAGAACTGTGTATCATCTGCATAAGAGTGATAGGAAATCTGGTGTTTTTAGGAGGAATAAGGCAGGGCCCAGAATAGAGCCCTGTAAGAGGCAAACTATTTTAGAGCAGAGCCTTGAATGCTTACGCGTCTTTAGAAGGTTTAATAGGTTTGTGTGGTCAACAGTGTCAAATGCTGCACTCAGGTCTAAAAGAATTAAAACTGTACTTTATACAGAGTGGCTAAAAGCACATCATCGAACACCTTCAGTAGAGCAGACTCTATGCTGTGGAAGGCTCTGGGACCAGACTGATATTTATCCAGAATATTATGTGTGTCTAAGAATGAGGATAATTGGTGGAGGACAACTTTCTCGAGAACTTTAGACAAAAACAACAGCTTAGAGATTGGTCTAAAATTGCAAAGAACTGATGAAGCGGCTGGACAACAGCTTGTTTAAACGAATGAGGAACAGTTCCATTTGAGATACTGCCATTGACAATAGCGAGGATGTTAGGATCGACTGTCTTCAGCACATCCCTGAGAAATGGTTTAGGTAACACATGCAAGGGGCAAGTAGTTGGTTTCATGTGCATTATTATATCAGTAAGATGGGATAATGAGACTGGTTCAAATTTGGAGAAAAAGAATTAACATGTAGGTGGTTCAGAAGGGTCTTGGGATGGGAGCAGGATATGTGTGCTAATTTTTTCAGTAAAGAACCTTTGAAAATCCTCAGAAGTGTGTGAGGCAGTCTCAGATATGGCTGTAGTCATGGGATGCAGGACAGAGTTGATTGTGTTGAATAGAACTTTAGGATTACCAGAATTCTTAGTAATGACCTTGGAGAAATAATTTTCTCTTTCGACCTTGATGGTGCGCTGATAGCTATTTAAATAATCTCTAAGCACTTGGTAGGAAATGTGGAGCTTATCTTTCTTCGATTTTCGTTCTTGTCAGAACAAAATGCCCAAATGACAAGATGAGGTCTAGAGTGTGGCCCTGTTTGTGTGTGTAATATGTGTTGTTTTTCAGAACGGTGTGTCATGTGGTCTAAATCTGTCAAATTTAAAATAAAAGGTTTTTGAATCTGAGAGGGGGTGGATGATTCTTCCTGTCAGCTAGGATAGGCTCCAGCCGACTGATTGGCTGTGTCCCAATTCAGGGTATGCATGCTTGAAGTACGCATTTTAAGTGCGATTACGTCACCGCCACGCGACGACGGCTCTTGTGGGGGGTGATTCGAAGTGTACTTCAAATGCATACTCCAAATGCGCCGTCGATTTCCCCAAATATCAAGCGTGGTCCGGTGCACGCTTCGTGGTCCCATATATCCCACAATTCATAGCGCGGCGGTGGGTGTGGATAGTTTTGCGCAAAATACGGCAGACGGGAGCGGCCGAACTGTCAGAAGTAAGTACTGAATATGATGTCACTTATTTATGTGCGAATGTTTAATAATGAAGAACATTAGAACATTACTGTTGGCCACATGTCGGCAAAGTTATGTGACATTAGTGATGTTTGTACTTTCAGCGTCAGCTTGGTTTTAAAGCCTCTACTTCTAAATATATATATAGTTGACCTTAATCTTACAGAGAATGTGATGATTTTATGGATAATTAAAGTCAGTCATATATCCACAAACACAACAAGCTGAAAGTCAGTGATGTTGCTCGGTTTGCAGTCCTGAATATGACGGCACAAGCAGGATTCACTGCACTGTTAATGTTAGCTATGTTATATTGCTGCCTCTGTTCGGTGGTGTCGAGCCAAACGGACTTTAACGTGTGTTTGAACGAGCTGACGGTTCACTCGTTAAGCTGAAAGAAAGATGCTTTAATCACAGGAGTCACACATGTGTCCACTGTACCATCTGGGAACTCTTCTTGTTTAGCACTCGTAATAACACAAACACTAAATCCTCCTTCTCTTGTGCTGTTTTGTAGCAGTGTATACACCTGAGACTGTCACCTGTCTGCCTGTCCTGCACTCTCTCTCTGTTTCTTTCTCTCTGATTGTGGAATAAAAGTATGAACATGTATTTATAAGTTACACTTGTGTTTGAATCCTGCAGCTTATCACACATTTGATTTCCATGTGTGACAACTGCAAGTGTCCAGAGTGAGGACAGACTCAGGGACCCACTGCTGCACATCATCTGTGAGGCTTTGCACCCTGATGATCCACCAGGACAAACTCAGCAGTGTGTGAGGAAGAGGAGGAGGAAGAGCCAGCAGCAGCTGACAGATGGAGAGAATAGACAGACTGTTCCCTGTTTGTGAAGGACTGCTAGAAAAGTTTAACATAACTAATTGTCTGTCCTGAATCAGTCTTATTAGGTAATGTTCAAATAATGTCATCATCCCAGTGTTTTCAGTGTGGGAGAAAGTACTCAGGGCCTTCAAGTTACACACTATGAAAGGCAGCAACAAGTTTAATATTCAGAAACCTAAAGTATGTATCAGCAGCAGAATGGAGCTAAAAATAAATGTTTGTTTCAGTTCTATGAAGCTTTGAGTATCTTGGATTAGTAGCACTGCTGTGTTTGTTGCATCATATTGGTGTAATTGTTTATATGCTTTATGTATTCTGAGGTAAGTTGATCTATAGTGTTACATCATATTCTATAAGGATGTTATGTGTTTGTAGACTTTCTGCCCAGTTTGACCCATTTAGCAGAAGTCAGCCTGTTTAAGGCTCTGATATCTATTCTGTATGACTTAAAGCAGTTATGACATGGTCTGATTTTCTCACCCAATAAAGGAATATTTAATATATCAGTCTGATCTTCATTCTATCAGAAACAATTTTCACAGCTCGTACATTTTCCTTTTTACACATATTACATCATATTCTATAAGTAAGCATATATGTATATATATGTAAGCATTGAGCCAAATGTAATGACGCCAACATATTAAATGAACAATATTTGTCTCTTATGTATAATCAGTGTTGGGTAAGTTACTTTATATTAGTAACTTAGTTACATTACTAGTTACTTCTCTAAAAAAGTAACTCAGTTACTTCAAGTTACTCGTTACTTTCAGAGTAACTAGTTACTAGGGAAAGTAACTTTGGTTTTACTCAGAATTCTCTTGTTAATGTGTTGCTTCCGTAACTGGATACCCAGCAAGATTGCCAGTCTTCTATCTTGCTTACTTGCCACAAGTGCACTGTGCCACCTACCAATAGAAAGGAAAAATAATGTGCACATTTCCACGAGAGAAATCCCACGCCTGGACCATCGTTGACCGCCGCCATGATTCTAGCCTGCATTTTACATCCAACACAAAACTGCAGTCGTGGTGCTTTTGATTGTACTCAGAACTTGGAAATTCTGCCTTCTGAATAGGAAGATGTAGGTAACACCAGACTGCAGATGAGCTGCATACAGAGCTGGACTGGGACAAAAAAATCGTCCCGGCATTTTGACTAGAGACCGCCCACCATTATAGGAAAAATCATAAAGCCTTTGAATGAAAACAAACACTGTTGTGACAGTGATGTACACTGTTCTGATGGTATATATGTATCAATCTATCAATTGTTTGTTGTAAGACTCAGATAAATTTTTTTTTTTTTTAAAGCGAGACATTTTAAATGAGAATAATAAAGAAAAGTATTTCCTTGTGCCCCCTTTTCCTGTTAATGCCCTACCTGGGCCCCTGGCAACACTTTGCTAGACCCGCCCCTGCACAGTTACCAGCTGTCAGCTACATAGAAAAGGATCCTGGTGTTATTTGTCTCTCAGAAACAGTTCATAACTTCTCTTCAACTCATTCATGTCACCTAAAAGGTAAACCTGTTTCTACATCACCTGTTCAGCTCTGATGATTCAGTAAGGACATCTCCTGGTTTCATCTTCATGTTTCCTCTCACCAGATAACCAAACCGATATCATGACCAGCAGCTTTACAGCTGTGGCTCCAGCAAACATCAGCTGATACTAGAAATTAATATTAAATAAATTCTAACAACAGCTGATCAAGCTTAAACGTGCTGCTGTTGTTCAGCGCAACATCCGCTGGTTTCCTCTTTCTGGCGCAAAGTGAGCGTTAAATAAACAAGAGAGAAAAGCTGATCAGCTGATCATTGATCAGTTTCGTGATTGAAGTAGAAACGGAGAGAATGAGAGAAGAAGAGGCAGCTGTGCAGCTTCAGCTTTGTGTCTTTTTCATTGTAGCTGAAGTCCGGGACAAACTGTGTTCCTTTTCACCTCAGTACGAAACGCATAATATTTTCTCTGAATACCAGACGATTCTGTTTTTTACGGGACGGTTGGCAACTCTAATAATTAACCGTATGAACAAAATAAAGTTCAACATCAGTAACATAGCACCCACCCAGCTGTATAGACACTCCGTCATGCTAGCTAGCACGCAGTACGAAAATGTCAGCATACCGAAAATAAACTCCACCTAAACTTGGTTTATATCTGACCGATAGACTGCAGGTCATAACTTCTTACCTGAAGTTCAGTTCACCTGACACGCGGACCCGGCGGCTGCTTCGGGTCTCTCCTCTTGCCTCCCCTTTCCTTCATCCACCTGCTGGCCTCCACCACTTGCTAATGCAGAGGTTCCCAAAGTGTGGGGCCCGCCCCCTAGGGGGGGCGCAGAGCCATTGCAGGGGGCGCGGTATGAAAAGAAAAAAAAAAAAAAAGAGCGCTTGGACACTGTGGACAGGTTTTTGACGGGCTCCCACACAAACGCAAAGCAGGAGATGAAGCATCGCCAAATATGTTTCCAAACCAACTTCCTTCCAAGCCAAAGACAGGAAAATATGGTGAAGCATATCTTCCCTTTGGCTTCACCTGCACAAGTGCCAAGGTAGGTCTCCCCTGCAAAATTAGTTTCCCTCAAGGCGGGAGCACGCGCTGTGCTCTCCAAATCACGGACAAACAGTATCCCACATTCTTGATTTTTAGTTCACAAACACTTCTTGTAATAACTAACTACTCCTGACAGCTAACATGATGTTAGCTCTTTTATGCAGTAAAGTTACAGTGGGATACAAAAATATCAGGCTGATCCTGCCGTAATTTGTTCCCCGGTTCAAATCACGGACAAACAGTATCCCACAGCTGTTTATGTGTTTAAACCCATTTTGCACAGAGAGGCATTTTTGAAAAATGTATTGATAGCAATGTTGAATATTATTACACAGGAAAAAAACAACTACACGTAAAAGAATTACACCGTGACGCTCTGCCTTTCTAAATGGAGGGACAGTAACTGCGTGTGTATATGTAAGTGTGTAAAACCTGAAGATAGTCAGATTAACAGTATTTTGTCCCTATCTGCCATTCTGCAATTCATCTCATGTAAACAACAACGTGGCGCACAGCGTGACGTGAAAAAAAAGGCACATACCTTTTGACGTTGCGTGACGAACTCTGTAATCCTCGTCCCACACGTAAACGCAAAAAGGAGTTTTAAATAATCTCCGTTTTCAGTGAATCGCAACGCCGTTTACGTGTTGACGAAAAGCCCAAACGCATAGAAACAGCTGAGTTTTCAAAATACCCGTGTAGTTGTGGACGTAGCGTAAAAGAGTTAGTAGTATATTTTATTACTACCTGTAATTTATTGCCGTTTACTTGTATTTGCTTAATTGTTTACTAAATGTTTGAGGTGTGAAATAAACCGCAATGGAGTTTGTAAACAAAATATGGGTGTGTGTGTTTGGAGGATGTGTTTGTGCGGGGGTGTTAGGTGGTGGGGGGCGCGAACATTTTTCTTGTAAAAAGGGGGGCCTGGCAAAAAAAGTTTGGGAACCACTGTGCTAATGTTACTGAATCTGTGGAAGCTCGCGATATCCACCACACTAAGTAACTAGTAACGAGCCTATCTAAATCCCAGTAACGAGTAGCGCGTTCCTGGTTTTGGCATAATAACTAGTTACCGTGCTCGTTACCACAATAATAACGTAGTTACTTAATAACGCGTTAGTCCCAACACTGTGTATAATACATCTATACACTGTCAAAGATACTTGTCTTTGAGTGAAGATTTAAGGTGATTGGAAATATAAATAACTGCAACTTGAATCTTTGACACAGAGTTCAAGCTCACTGCTGTTATTCATATATATATATATGATAGTCTGATATATAATTATATATCATAATAGTCTGACAATACATATGATATTGACCATATTATATTTACATTACCACAGTGAGATGATTTTAGTCTCATGAACAACATTAGCTAATTGTTATTTACTAACTAATCTTGAAATGACTGTTCAGTACAGAAATGAAGCCCAACAATCATGTTTTACAGTCCTGTGGTCTCAGCCTCAGATATTCAACTAATCAAAGTGAGGTCGTGACAAAAATGAATGACCAACAAAACATTTTTTCTCCTTCATTTCTGTCACACGAAGCTGTATGAAACGTTTCTCGCGGTTGGTATCATGGTTGCTAGGCAACCTGAACAGCGCGACGAAGGCTAGACCGTCCCATTTCACAAGCCTCTCACTTCCGCACTTCTCGTACTTATAGTACGCACCGTACGTAGTACGCGTAGTGTGCGTACTTCAAGCGTGCAGACCCTGAATTGGGACACAGCCATTGTGTGTCTGTGCATGTGTACGTATAAACAGTTCTCCTTTTAAACCACGGGGTGGAGCACTTCACCAGATTTTAATTCACCACTGTATCAACGAAAACACACTTGTTTTTGAATTTGTTGTCTACTGCTTATATTTTTTCGAAACTGTTTTAAATCCAAGCGTGGTCATAACGCACACAGAAACAATTTTAAGACATATAAGATTGCTGTATGCCAACCTGATATAAACAATCAAAAGTTTAGGCTGTTCAAGACCTAGGAAACGTTAATTGTAAAATATGTTTCGATTAGGAATGAAACATGTATACATCAATATCTCCCCGCCTCATACTGAGAAATTAAGCAGATTTTACTTTCACTTTCGTTAATAACCTCAGTGGGTCAGTTTAACCCAGATTTAAGTGACGTTGATAGTAGGGATAAAATCCCATTGGCTAGATGCAGGGTGATATTGACGTTGCTCACTGTTGTACCCTCACTTCAAGTTTGATACTGGAACTGGTAGGAGAGAGTGTAATTCAAGAAACAACTTACCTGCTTGTCTCACAAAGCGGCCACAATGATCCAATTTTTTTTCCTGTCGCTCCTGGGAATACACGGCGCTGTTGGGGGTGAGTTTAAAACTTTATACCAGTTAAAGCTACATTTTATATGGACTACAGTATGTATACATCTGAGTGTCAGTGTTTGATATTTAGTTCTAGGACCTCTTTCTAGATTTCATATTTATATTATGCTAGGGGGGGAAACGCATTACATCAAAGATAAACCAAGTCCTATTATTCACTTGCTATTACTGGCATTGCTATTAGAATCTGAGGTAAGAAGTAAAGCTTTTAGATTTTTTAAAGACAGTTAAGCTCTACAGTTCTTGCTATTCTGAATTTTCAATCATAATATTTGGCACCTAAGTATTTCCTTAAATTATATAGCTTAATATTAATCACAAACTTTAAAACTTTACTTTTTTATTGAAATTGGTAGTTGGGTTAGTGGTTGAGAAGCAACTTTATCATTCATCATTATTTGTCCCGGTAAAAGTTCAGTTTTAAAACCCAACTAAAAATCTGGTCTTGCTCATAAACCATAAAAAAGGGGGGAAACAACGGCAACAAAAAGAAATAAATAGGAGAATTGTTTTACATTGCGATATTATTTGACTGAATAATCCCATTTGCGAAGTGCGAAGTTTTACAATATGATCTTCGTGTATTTTGCCAGCAGAGGGCCTCATTGGGGTCTGAAATTTAAAAAAGATAAGTTTACAGAGACTGCAAAAAGAACAAGGGTACTATAATAAAAATTAATAAAAATAAAGGGAAATAGAATTAGTCGTGTTGGTTATAATACATTAATAAGACAAACATTTTGAAATAGAAAAAAAAAGTTCTAATCTGTGGATAAAATAATGCAATGAAATATGCTTAAATTATTCAACCATTACTTTTTTCTTTTTTACAGTGACTCACTCCCTAAAATATTTCTACACTGCATCTTCCGGAATCCCAGACTTTCCAGCTTATGTGTCTGTCGGGTTGGTTGATGATCTTCAAATAAGTCACTGTGACAGCATCACCAACAAAAATGTTCCAAAACAGGAGTGGATGGAGAGGATAACAGCAGAGGATCCACAGTACTGGGAGAAGCAGACTCAGATCTGTGCGGGTCATCAGCTGAACTTCAAAAACAACATTCAAGTCGCAAAGGAGCGCTTCAACCAAACTGGAGGTTTGTTTTACATTTTAGCAATGACATGGAGCAAGTCTGTAAATATTACTGCTGTTGAAGCAATGTGATGGAGAGGATAGGATGGTAAAAGGGTAACAGTTTCTCCATCTCAAAATAAAAATACAGTGGAGTGTAACAGTTTATCAGTAGATTATCAAATTACAACAGTTTTGAAGTTCAGAAAATATTTGATTGTCACTTTCATTATCGCAAAATGTTCAGCATTTACCTGTCTTAGTATTTTATAAATAACATATTGCTGTTTGTTGTTTATCTCTATTGTATATTGCTTAAAAGTTACATACTGTTGAGAGCTGGCTAGACAAAATTACAAATTTCAATATTTCATTTGTTTTAATTTCCCGTAGACCAAATAAATAGATGGCAGCTCTGCAAATATTTTTGGTCATTTTATTAAGGCAAAAAAATTACCTTTAAACAAAAGGGTGGATGACATTAAATCTGCTGTATTGACTTCAGTTTATTCATCTATCATAGTTATTTGTTGTCTATGCCCTGAAAAGGACAGCTGTCAAAGTTTATCTACATGGTTGTATGTGGAGTGACTTCTTGTGTGCCGCAGGAACAGACAAACACCCAGAGATGTAGTTTGAGCTGCAAACATATGCTCTAAAGCAGCATTTTTGAGCTGATTCTAGAGAATCGATGCAGTTTGTGGTTCACAATGATCAGAAAAGATATATTATGTGACTAAGGAACATTTTTATTTTGTAATATTTTCTGAAATGTGACATTTAATTTGATCATGGTGCTTTTAAAATACAGCTATTTATGTTTCTGATAATATCTGATCTTGCATAGCCTCTCAGTTTACACATCCCTTACAAATAATCACGTGTTGTAATTCCATTTTAGAAAAAAAAATCTGTAAGACACCATGCATTGGAGCTTATGGTGAAATTATTTATCACCCAGCTTAGCATTTTTACTGGAAATGTGCTGGGATGTCACAGCCTTGACATTTCCAATATTTCTAGTTAAATAACAGGCTGAAAAATGTGACAGTGTTGAACTGGTCAGAGTAGTGATGATACAACAGACAAACTAAACAGGGGGATCCAGCTGTTAGCCGTGATGCTGGGATTGTGGATCTCTTTATAAACGAGGACTGAGGGGAGGAGAGAGAGTGAGTAAGACGAACGAGCTGAGCACCGATGCTCCCCCCTCAGGGTTTGATTCTTCCTCCTGGGTGTACAAACCATCCTACCCAGCCTGCTAACAAAGAAGCATCTGTGTGCTGTAATTAGAGGACTGAGCTTTGCAAACAGCAGCAGAACAGATGTGCACGAGCTGCGATCAGCACTATTTTACACAACATTATGGTCATCTCAACACAAGAGGCTGTCGCCTCCTCCACCGCTCACACCCACGCTTTGTTTTTCCTGCCGTCTGGTGTGACGTCAACGCTCACGGAGACGACGCGGTCACTCTGAAAAATTTCCACAGCAGGTTTTCCAACACAATTTCTAAAACAGGAAAAAGGAAATAAGGTTTCCAAAGTAAAAGTATCGCATCTCTTCCCTCGAGGTTCCTGTTTCATCCAGTGCACACATCAATAAATCTTTTATTTTAAACAGCCTTTTTTAAACAAATCAAACCCAAATCAAAGTGTTTGATTGACAGAACTGATGTAAAAAACAGCAAAAATAAAAACAGATTTCTGTGTGAGACTCTAAAACTCCACAATAAGACAACAGCAAAAGAAAGAAAAATGAAAAATACTCAAAACTTCATTATAACAGTAGAATTTAAAATAGAACTTAAAAGTAGAATTTAAAAGTAAAATAAGCGCAGCAGTAAAATGTTGATGAACAGAATAAAATAACTTCTCTTGCCTCACTGCAGAGCCGTAAATGAGGTCTCTGAGGGTTTGATCCTGTGATTGGTGTGAGCCGCACAGCGTGAGATACTGATGAGCTCACTCAGTCTGCGTGATTCTCACGGCCTGCGCTCAAGCGAGAGCGAATCACTGTGCTGAGAATAACCGCACTGCTTGTTCTGTTAAACTTTTATTATTATGGGTACTGTTATTATAACACGTGCAGAACCACAGCGGCTCGAGGGCCACGAGGATGGAGCGCCGCCGGAGTCTGTCAGTCTGGGTCCTCTACATCTGAGATGTCACATTCTGAGTCATTGCCTCCGATGGGCTCTTCATCCCATCTGTCCTAGATCATTTGTAGGTCCAAGGTCCAAAGGGATCCTAGTTGGCCTCCTAGCAGCCATGTTACTTTAGATAAATTTAAAAAAAAAAAAAAACATTAAAAAGGACAAAGTTTGAAATGCACAGAAAACTATCATGTTTAAAAAAAAAAGCTAATGTAACATTAGCACACTTTTGTGCTAACGTTGTTAGCTAACACAATACTGTGTTACCTACCTAAATACAAAACTGTTAGCTAACAACAAAGTAGGCTTTTCTGATCACACATTTCACTCGTCTGATCAGTAATTTGATCACTAATACTTACATGTATGTTGCTGTGTAAAAATGACCTCCTGGGTGGTGAAACTGCTGAGATCAGATGTGTAAGTGGGACAGTCAGAGTTGCTAAGAATTAAAGGTTCATAGAAGCTTCTATACTGCTTGGGGTCATTTTTGAGCCCACTTGTGGAAGAGTGGGGCAGTGATACAACAACTGCAATTTTTTTAAATTAATGAAAAAATAGATAAAAGTGCAAATGGCCTCATGTCACAAAGATGTTTTATGACTAATATCTGGAATATGAAAATATTACAACTTTTCATTTTAAAGATTTTGAAAAAGTAAAAGGTCGGCGAAAACCCCACCAGAACTCCGTATTTACCACCAACGGGTTGCGTTTGAAAGCCTTCTTATGAGCGGCGAAAAAAATAACTATTTTATTTGTTCACCGGCGTGCGCAATGTTTAAGAGCTGAGGAAACAGCAGCGCTCTTGGTCGGTCGCTGAGTTCCTGTGAGTTTTATTAAACTGTGCAGGGCCTCATGTTTCTCATCCACTGTAGTTAAATTCCAATCAGCCAATCACAGAAGGAGCTCAGACTCCTCCCAGACTCACTCTGATGTAAAGTGACTGCTTAAGTTTGACACCAGCACCACTGACTAACACTGGGCTGTGAGGCCGTTCCTCAACTCTGTAAATGTTACACATGGCCATCGATCAATGATCGTGACAGTTTGTGTATTTATGATCAGACACTGACCTCACTGTCAGTCAGTGGTGTTGGCGTCAGTCATTATGCAGATGTGCTGTTTCAAAGCTGGGGAAACCTGCAGTCAGCTGAGGCTGAAGACGTCATTGAACAAGTGATGAAACGTTTCTCCCTCTGAAATTGTGACGTCCAGATGAACACAATCAACCTTTTGGGACATCTCAGTGTTTTTCACAAAGAGCGTTCTGCTTTTGTTCGGGTCACAAACGCTGTTTTCCTTCTCTCTTAAATGTTGCGCAGCCGCGTGACCTACAAAGCGGCATTCAGTGACTGCAAAAAATCCGCTCATAAGGAGGAGTCCTGGTGTGGTTTTCGTTGATTATTAGGGCGTCCTGATTTACTGAACAGCGATTTTTACATCATTTCTTTACCAGAGGGGTTGGAAAAGTGGCAAATTATGGCCTGTGTGGCTCATAACTCTATATGTTCATGTTCGTTTTTTTCCCGCCGTCTGGTGTGACGTCACCACTCGCTGAGACGACGCGGTCACGCTGAAACGTTCCCACAGCAGCTTTGTCGCCACAATTTTTAAAAAAGGAAATAAGGTTTCCAAAAAAGCACATCGCATCTCTTCCCTCAGAGGCTCCTGTTTGTTTCCATCAGCTGCTCACATCAATCGTTTCTTTTTAAACAGCCTTTTTCAAACAAATCAAAGTGTTTTATTGATACAACTGATGTAAATAAAAACAGATGTGAGTGTGTGAGTCTCTAAAACTCCACAAGAAGACGACAGCAACAGAACAAAACATGAAAAACATGAAAACTTCATCAGAACGCTTGAATTTAAACGTAGAATAATCGCAGAGTGAAAACCGCGCTGCTTGTTTCAGTTAAACTTTTATTGTTATCGTTACTGTTATTATAACACGAGCAGAACCACAGCGGCTCGAGGCCGCGAGGACGGAGCGCCGCCGGGAGTCGAGTCTGTGGAGCTTCCTGTTAAAGAGGAGAGAGCGTGGATGTGAACAAACATGGCGTCAAAGGCTCCACTTACACTCTTAGTTTATTTCTAGAAACTCCAGACAGGAAGTGATCGCTGACATGCGCAACAGGAATAGAGAGACGGGGGACATAAGAGGGGGCGGGGCTAACACCTGTCTGTGTGGCTCACCTGAGCAGAGCGAGCACAGACGCCGCCGTCATCAGCTGTGACGTAACCCGAGTCTAAACTCGTCACCAACGAGCCAAGACGACGTCAGTGAAACAAAGTCTGCTTTCTGACTCTGAATATATTCCTGGCTGTGACCTCACGGCTTATCAGCCAACCAGCAGCAGGCGCGTTTGAACGGTCATCAGTGAGCAGCAGCCGTGGACGTGGAGCTCAGCTTAAAATCAGCGACTCATCTTAAATCTCGCTTTGATTCACGTTTCAAACGTCGCCCGTCCGCTTTCAGACGCCGACGTCAAGCTGTCGTCAGCAGACGCCAGAGCGCCCGCTGCCGATTGGTCGCTCCTCCGACACGCCCCTCTCACAGCGAAGCAGCTGATAACAGGCGGTCGCACAGGAAGACCCCGAGCAGCTGATCCACAGCAGCTTCTTGTTTTAGTGCAAAACAAAATATATTTTTGAAAATGAATAAACACAAACAGGGAAACAAACATGTTTGATGTCAGTTATTAAACGTCTAAAAACATTTATTTAAATGAAGAAACGCTGAGAAAGAAACAATCAAACAGATTCTGTTGAACATGTTTATTTGTCACAAACAGCAGAGTTTGAACAGCTTCAGGATCCTTCGAGTCTTTAACTGATCGAACGTTCGGCCTGAATTCACGGCGCACAAAAAGAAAGGAGGGACGTCTCCCAGTGTACTCGCCAGATCTCAGTGAGTATACTGGGATCACAGCGAGCATACTGGGATCGCAGCCAGTACTGGCTGCGATCCCAGTATGCTCGCTGTGATCCCAGTATACTCGCTGTGATGGACGTGAAACTTTGCCCATAAAACAACCAGGTCCATTATATCTCTGCTGGTGCTGTTAGTTTGTTCACGCTCAGTTTGAAGAGCAAATAAAACATCTTTCCAAAATAAAACAAAACCTTTAGAAGATTTTCTGCAACAGAAGCTTCACAGATTCGACCAAAAGCTCTGAACAAAAGTGCAAAAACCAAAACGTGCGACAGATTCTGGGCGACTCTTCCAGAAACTCCAGCTCACATCAGCGTCTGCTTCAATCCAGCTTTGAGCTCGTTTTCACATCAATTCTATCAACGAGTTTAAAGAAACTTTGAACTTTGTTGGTAATCAGATGCTCATCAGGTCGCTGCAGGTTTCATCCACCAAACGGCTCCAAACACAAACTGCATCTGGTGACGTGCTCGTGTTTCTCTGGGATAAAGATCCAATAGATTTGTTGTTATTTTTAGAGCCACCAGAACAAACCAGTTTTCCCAGTGGGAGTGTGTGATGGAGACAACAGGACAGATGTTGAGTCTGAACTGTTGCTGATATTTAAATAGCACCAAACGCTGTGACATCATCTCCTGGAGCCACAGATGATGTTTAACTGGAGTTCTTCACAGAGAGCAGCTCAGCGTCTGTGTGGAGCAGCTGATTTACCAACATCATCATATTATCAAACCAACATTCAGACAAACAGATTTCCTCTTGGACAAATATCCTTGTTGTTCCATAGAAAATAACTGTGAGGCTCAAACTGTGTTTGTAGATGAGAGTCTGTGACGAGGAAGCCTGGCGATGAGAGGCCGACGTGTTCACGGGGATTTTATCCAAAGTTACACACGAGAAAAACTCGATGCGGCGACTCAGAGAGGAAATGAACAGGTGCAGCACTCAGGATGGAGGCGGGGCTTCTGATCAGCTGTTTGAGCCAGTTTATCTTAAATGTGCTGTTTAAAGTGTGGAAATCTGAAACGTTCAGCCCACCGTTTACATCGAGTTCATACGAGCTGTTTTTCTAATGTGACGTCTTCTGTTTGTCCTCATGAAGCTGAAGAGCAGCCTGTCAGTGTCTTTGTTTATTATGGAGGCGTCGAGCCAACGCTGCCTCAGGGACACCAGAGACTCCTGCTGTAGTCAAAACTCTTCCTCTCAGTGAGAGAGACGAATTTATTTTAACTCTTTCTATAGGATCAAACTTTGATTCATTCATTTGATCCTCAGTGATTCATATTCTTAAACATGGAAGCTGTTTTTTCATCGAGATGTTCCAAAGGTCAGATTTGGAGCATCTGTGATGAGTTCACGTTTATTAATATTCAGGTAAAATCTGGAAGCTTTGGAGAAACTGTTCACTGCAGCAGCTCAGACTCCACCTTCATTTGTCTAAATCAGAGCGGTGTCGTCAGCTCGCTGTGATTAACTCTCTGCCAGTGACCGAGATCCTTTTACATCACCTGATTTTACACGTCTGATAAAACACTAACAGGAAGAGGTGCAGAGAGGCGGAGCAGCCTCGTCTTCTTCCTCCATGCAGGTTAAATCTGTGGATGTAGCACCATCAGTTTATTACAGCTGTTACTGTTTGTGTGAAGAGTTTTGACTGAAGCAGAGAAATAATTACTGAAACTAAATTAGTTTAAAGATTGAAAGATGAAACGACGCTCTGCTGTATCAAAGTCTGAAAACAGGATGAATCGTTACTGTTCATCATCTCTGGATAATCCAGATTATCTAGTCTGACACTGATTTTTGTGTCTTTCTGCCTGAAGCCTGATTGTGCTTCATCAATAACTGAGTCCAGCATCATCTTTGTTCTGCAGCTACAATAAGAAACAAACTGGAGGCTAACTGTTGATCAGTAAATGATCTTTGTCAGGTTGAGTCGGTGTAGTTAACCTCTGAGTCACGGTGGTGGCAGCTGCTCGTTTTCTAACCTTCTGTCAGACTTCATGAAATAAAGGAGACAACTGGTTAGAGACGACTTTGTGACGTTCAGAAGTCAGACCGTCAGCACCTGCAGCTTCCTGACAGCAGCTCGACTCGCTCGCCGTCTCCCTGCAGCGTTCACGCATGCGTCAGGTGGTGTCGCTCGCCCTCTCCTCACCTGCTCGCTCCACCTGTTGATCCTCTCAGCTGTTTCCTGTGGTCACTCTCTCTCCTCCTCACTGGCTCCAAAGTGTGAGCTGTAAGGTGTGTGGGCGGGGCATCAAAACAGCTGTCGGCTTCATCTTCCACCATTTTGTAGTGTTTGATGAGCTCATCTCTTCCGCCATTTTGTAGTGTTTGATGAGCTCGCCTCTTCCGCCATTTTGTAGTGTTTGATGAGCTCGCCTCTTCCGCCATTTTGTAGTGTTTGATGAGCTCGCCTCTTCCGCCATTTTGTAGTTTTTGATGAGCTCGTCTCTCCTGGGAGCACCGCCCAACCAGCCGACCTGGTGACGTAATGAGTGCTGTAACGACCACAAATCAGCGAGCAGGAAAATGACTATAAACAAGAATCACTTTGAATCCAACGTTTCTCTCAGAATAAATCACAACGCTCTTAATTTTGTGTCAAAGCTGTAAAATGTGCTGTTTCACGTCCTCTTTAACTCGACATGTTTCCTCACTTTGACCCACAAAACTCACAGCGACTAAATCCTCAATTAAAAAAACTTTAATCAACTTTCAGTCGTACAAAATAAATGAGACGAACTATATTAAAAATACTGACACTCATCTACAAAATGATCCACTGTACAGACGTAATTACATGATCACAGCAGGCCCTGTGGTATCGTCTAGGCCAACATTCGCCACTTTTCCAATTCGTCTGGTTAAGAAATGATGTAAAAATCGCCATTTAATAAATCAGGACGCAGTAAAGGTTGGCGAAAACCCCGCCAGGACACCGTATTTAGCACCAACAGGTGGTGTTTGAAAGCCTTATTACGAGCAGCAAAAAACCCGACTTTTTTGAGGGGGTCTTTGAACGCTGCATTGTACGTCACGGGTATGTGCAACATTTAAGAACTGCGGAAAAAACAGCGCTCTTGCTCGGTCACTGAGCTGCTTTACCCGGCGCTCAGTGACAGCTGTGAGGCGTTTTCTTAAACTATGCGGGGCCTCCTCGTGTTTCTCATCCACTGTAGTTAAACTCCAATCAAAGAAGAAGGAGCGCAGACACCAACTCATCCCTCAGTCCGGTAAAGTGATCGCTTAAATTTACCTATTTGATCACCAGCAGCACTGACTAACTATGGGCTGTGAGGCCGTTCCTCAACTCTCTGTACATGTTACTCAGGGCCACTGATCAATGATCGTGACAGTTTGCATATTTATAATCAGACACTGACCTCACGGCCCGTTGTTAGTCGGTGGTGTTAGCGTCAGTCATTATGCAGATGTCCTGTTTCAACGTTGGGGAAACCTGCAGTCAGCTGAGGCTGAAGAAGTCATTTAGATGAGCGATGAAATGTTTCTCCCACTGAAATCGCGACGTCCAGATGAACAGCATCAACTTTTTTGGAGCTCCCCGTTTGTTCCACGAAGACCATTCTGCGTTTGTTCGGGTCTGAAACGCTGTTTTCCTCCACGCTGAAATGTTGCGCAGCCGCGTGACGTACAAAGTGGCGTTCAATGACCGAAAGAATCCGTCGTTTTTTTCACCGCTCATAAGGAGGAGTCCTGGTGTGGTTTTGGTTTATTAGGGCGTCCTGATTTATTAAACAGCGATTTTTACATCATTCTTTACCAGAGAGGTTGGAAAAGTGGCAAATTTCGGCCTGTGTGGCTCGTAACTCTATATGTCGACATAAAGAAAATATCTGATGATGCACTGAGGCGTTTCTCGTGGCTTTGAGAGCAGCGACGTTATAAAAAAAGGCCTCATATCATCCTCACCTGTAGACTGTCTGCTCTCACCACAGCATCAGCGGCACTCACAGATCTGTGCTGCACATCCAATAATATCATCAGTGTGAATGTTTTAATGTTTTTAGAAGAAAAACTTGATCTGGTCACAGCGCTGAAAAACACCAAAGTGTCCCAGAGTCAAAATCATGGCGCGAATGATTGTTTCAGTGTAAACCCGGATTTCAGCAAATTAAATACATATTATAAATATCTAATGACTGATAACAATAAAACAGTCATGGCAAGAAGCACAAAGACCAACAGTAGGAAACACAAACCAACAATCTGACAGGAAAATCACATTTCTCTTCATTTCACACTCATTTTGTCTCATTTTAAAATGAACGTAAATCTCAGTTTCAATAAATGTTGAATGTTTTTTAGTCCCACACTTGATTAAGTTTTTATTAACAGACAAATTAACTTTAACAGTTCCTGCAGGCTGAAATTATCATCAATGAAATGAAGGTCTTAAAATGCTTTAATTTTCCCATAAACTGGTTGAAAGTATTCAGATTATTTAGGTGGCATTTTTAAGACTAGTATAAAAAAAAATAACCCTTAACATAAATTTTTAAATCACTCTCATAAAATTGTCAGTTTCTTGTCTCTTTATGCCCACCCAGCCTGTTAGCAAAGAAACATCTGCAGCTGTAATTAGATGACTGAGCTTTGCAATCAGCTGCAGAACAGATGTGCATGAGCTGCGATCGGCACTATTTTACACAACATTGAGGTCAAATTTAAGTCTTTCTTTTCCCCAAACACGCCCACCCAGTTTACCAGGTAACAGGTCACTACACGCGCGTCACGCCACGACCACAACTGCGTGTTAGCTTAGTGCGAGCAGGAATCCTCACATCCATCAGCATCACTGCAGAAGAAGCGGTCCGCTCACACCCGTGCTTTATTTTTCCCGCCATCTGGTGTGACGTCACCGCTCACTGAGACGACGCCGTCACTATGAAACATTTCACAGCAGCTTTGCGACGCGATTTCTAAAACAGGAAAAAGGAAATAAGCTGTTCCATAAGATTTTCATCCACTGCACACGTCAATCAACCTTTTTTTAAACGACCTTTTTTAAACAAATCAAACTCAAATCAAAGTGTTTTATTGACAGAACTGATGTGAAAAACTTCAAAAATAAAAACAGATTTTAGTGTGTGAGCCTCTAAAAACTCCACAATAAGACGACAGCAACAGAAAAAACATGACAAACACTCAAACTTCATGGTAACAGTAGAATTTAAAAATAGAATTTAAAGTAAAATAAGCGCAGCTGTAAAATGTTGATGCACAGAATAAAATAACTCCTCCCGCCTCGCTGCAGAGCCGTAAACGAGCTCTCCGAGGGATCGATCACGTGATCGGTGTGAGCCGCACAGCGTGAGAGGCTGATGAGGTCATCAAACAGCTCCCATTGGAGGATTTTAACCGTGTGACGTAATAAAACAACACATGGTTAAAATCCTTATCCAGGCTCTGGTTGGTGCACATCCGTCTTTTCTTCTGTTGTTTCTAAGCCTCCACCCGTCCTCCACTCCACCTCTCTGATCACTACAAGCACTAATTAATTATTATTAATAAAAGCTGGAAAATGAAGTTTGAACGTCGGGCGTGATTCTCACGGCCTGCGCCGCAGCCAGAGCGAACGCTGCGCTGAGAATAACCGCTGCTTGTTTCTGTTAAACTTTTATTATTATGTTACTGTTATTATAACACGAGCAGAACCACAGCGGCTCGAGGCCACGAGGACGGAGCACCGCCGGAGTCGAGTCTGTGGAGCTTCCTGTTAAAGAGGAGAGAGCGTGGATGTGAACAAACATGGCGTCAAAGGCTCCACTTACACTCTTAGTTTATTTCTAGAAGCTCCAGACAGGAAGTGATCGCTGAGATGCACGACAGGGATAGAGAGACGGGGGACATAAGAGGGGGCGGGGCTAACACCTGTCTGTGTGGCTCACCTGAGCAGAGCGAGCACAGACGCGCTCGTCATCAGCTGTGACGTAACCCGAGTCTAAACTCACGTCACCAACGAGCCGAAGACGACGTCAGTGAAACAAAGTCTCTGAATATATTTCTGACCCGCTGTGACCTCACGTCTTATCAGCGGTCATCAGTGGAGCAGCAGCCGTGGACGTGGAGCTCAGCTTAAAATCAGCGGCTCGTCTTAAATCTCGCTTTGATTCACGTTTCAAACGTCGCTCCGTCCGCTTTCAGACGCCGACGTTAAGCTGTCGTCAGCAGACGTCAGAGTGCCCGCTGCCGATTGGTCGCTCCTCCGACACGCCCCTCTCACAGCGAAGCAGCTGATAACAGGCGGTCGCACAGGAAGACCCCGAGCAGCTGATCCACAGCAGCTTCTTGTTTTTTAGTGCAAAACAAAATATATTTTTGAAAATGAATAAACACAAACAGGGAAACAAACATGTTTGATGTCAGTTATTAAACGTCTGAAAACATTTATTTAAATGAAGAAACGCTGAGAAAGAAACAATCAAACAGATTCTGTTGAACATGTTTATTTGTCACAAACAGCAGAGTTTGAACAGCTTCAGGATCCTTCGAGTCTTTAACTGATCGAACGTTCGGCCTGAATTCATGAGCGCACAAAGAAAGGAGGGACGTCTCCCAGTGTACTCGCTGTGATCCCAGTGAGTATACTGGGATCACAGCGAAGCATACTGGGATCGCAGCCAGTACTGGCTGCGATCCCAGTATGCTCGCTGTGATCCCAGTATACTCGCTGTGATGGACGTGAAACTTTGCCCATAAAACAACCAGGTCCATTATATCTCTGCTGCTGCTGTTAGTTTGTTCACGCTCAGTTTGAAGAGCAAATAAAACATCTTTCCAAAATAAAACAAAACCTTTAGAAGATTTTCTGCAACAGAAGCTTCACAGATTCGACCAAAAGCTCTGAACAAAAGTGCAAAACCAAAACGCATGCGACAGATTCTGGGCGACTCTTCCAGAAACTCCAGCTCACATCAGCGTCTGCTTCAATCCAGCTTTGAGCTCGTTTTCACATCAATTCTATCAACGAGTTTAAAGAAACTTCTTGAACTTTGTTGGTAATCAGATGCTCATCAGGTCGCCGCAGGTTTCATCCACCAAACGGCTCCAAACACAAACTGCATCTGGTGACGTGCTCGTGTTTCTCTGGGATAAAGATCCAATAGATTTGTTGTTATTTTTAGAGCCACCAGAACAAACCAGTTTTCCCAGTGGGAGTGTGTGATGGAGACAACAGGACAGATGTTGAGTCTGAACTGTTGCTGATATTTAAATAGCACCAAACGCTGTGACATCATCTCCTGGAGCCACAGATGATGTTTAACTGGAGTTCTTCACAGAGAGCAGCTCAGCGTCTGTGTGGAGCAGCTGATTTACCAACATCATCATATTATCAAACCAACATTCAGACAAACAGATTTCCTCCTGGACAAATATCCTTGTTGTTCCATATAAAATAACTGTGAGGCTCAAACTGTGTTTGTAGATGAGAGTCTGTGACGAGGAAGCCTGGCGATGAGAGGCCGACGTGTTCACAGGGATTTTATCCAAAGTTACACGAGAAAAAACTCGATGCGGCGACTCAGAGAGAAAATGAACAGGTGTAGCGCTCAGGGTGGAGCGCGGGCTTGATCAGCTGTTTGAGCCAGTTTATCTTAAACGTGCTGTTTAAAGTGTGGAAATCTGAAACATTCAGCCCACCGTTTACATCGAGTTCATACGAGCTGTTTTTCTAATGTGACGTCTTCTGTTTGTCCTCATGAAGCTGAAGAGCAGCCTGTCAGTGTCTTTGTTTATTATGGAGGCGTCGAGCCAACGCTGCCTCAGAGACTCCTGCTGTAGTCAAAACTCTTCCTCTCCGTGAAAGAGACGAATTTGTTTCTATAGGAGGGATCAAAGTAAGATTCATTCATTTGAGACATGAGGCCATTTGTATTTTTATTCATTTGTCATTAATTTTAACAAATTGCAGTTTTCGTATCACTGCCCCACCAGAGCGCAAGAAACAGCGAATATCTTCAAATCTTTGAATTGACATATTGTCCTTGTACAATGGGTTATGCAGAGGACTCCCAACAAACACACGGACCAGTACATCCCAGTTCTTATCTGTTCCTACAAGAATGGTCAATCCATTGAAAGCAATGAGCTCATGTTTGGTTACATTTTTCCACTCTTTTCCCTGTCTGTTGGTGCTCTTCATCCCTCCATGTTTGTGCATGTCAGCACCTCCTCTGTTATATTATCAGACATGAAGAGTTTCCATGCATCTATTGAGGAGACAGGACTAAACCCAGGTGCAGGCCCTGGCCCACTATTCAGAATATTGTGGCTTGGTGTTTTAGCCTGACTGGGAGGTAACTCTGCCTAGTAAGAGCCCTTGCGGCTCATTCTGTTGGACACAATGTCCATTTCCTCTTCAGAGGACTTATCAGACTCCTCTGTGTCTGACTGGCCTTGTTCAGTGGGGGGAACAACAGTCTGGGTCCTCTAAATCCGAGATGTCAGATTCTGAGTCAATGCCTCCGATGGGCTCTTCATCCCATCATTCCTGGATCATTTGTAGGTCCAAGGTCCAAAGGGATCCTAGCTGGCCTCCTAGCAGGCATGTTACTTTAGATAAATTTAAAAAACAAAACAAAAACAAAGGCCAGTGTTTGAAATGCACTATAAATCATGTAAAAAAACAACTAGCTAATATAACATTAGCCTACTTTTGAGTTACCTAGGTCAGGTAAAAAGTGTGTGTGTATGCATGTGTGTGTCTGTGTGTTAGCCAACAATACTGTTAGCTACTGTTAGCTAACAACACTGTTAGCTACTGTTAGCTAACACAATACTGTATTGCCTACCTACACACAAAACTGTTAGCTACCAATACTGTTAGTATTGTGTTAGCTAACAGGAGCTGTGTTACCTAAATGCAAAAATGTTAGCTAACAACAAAGTAGGCTAATATGATCACACATTTTACATGTCTGATCACTAATTTGATCACACTTTATAATGTGTCAATGAAAAATAAGTACATAAATGGAGATAATTCTTACAGGTATGTTGCTGTGTAAAAATGACCTCCTGGGTAGTGAAAATGCTGAGATCAGATGTGTAGGTGGGACAGTCAGAGTTGCTAAGAATTAAGGGTTCATAGAAGCTTCTATAGGAACTGCTTGGGGTCAATTTTGACCCCACTTGTTGAAGAGTGGGGTAGTGATACAAAAACTGCAATTTTTTTAAATTAATGAGAAAATAAATAAAAATGCAAATTGCCTCATGCCACAAACATGTTTTATGAATAATATCTGGAATATGAAAATATTACAACTTTTCATTTTAAAGATTTCGGAAAATAAAAACCTGTGGGATCATTTATGATCCCACGTGTGCATCTAAGGCAGGCATGTCCAAAGTCCGGATTGACCCGCGGTCAGATTTCATGTGGCCCGCAGCTTCAGTCTAATTATGTATTATTTATGGCTCACTTTCTAAGTCTGAATAAATAAATCATGACTTTAAAAGTGTAACTCCTTTTTTCACCACATGGTGGCAGCACATTTTTCTCTGCTACCTGCACCTGTGCTTTGAGAATCCGCCCTTCTCTGCTCATTTCTGCCATAGCGACTGTTCAAAAAGAGAGAAAAGTTGACAGTGAGGGCCGCCGCTTTCAGGAGCGGTGGGAATTGCAGTATTTTTTTACTGAAATTCGAGGCAATTGTGTTTGCCTGATTTGTAAAGAGACTGTTGCCTTGTTTAAGGATTTTAACATTAGGAGACACTACGAGACTAAACTTGCTGCAACATATAACAAGCTAACGGGGAGTGAGCGCACTGAAAAAGTGAAGCAACTCCAAGCTGCTCTGGCTTCGCAACAGCGATTTTTCACACTGGCCTGTGAGACACATAAAAATATCACCAAAGCCAGCTACGAAGTGGCTATGTTAATTGCTAAACATGGTAAACCTTTCACTGAAGGTACGTTTGTCAAAGACTGTGTCATTAAAATGGTGGAGAACATTTGCCCCGAGAGGAAGCAAGAATTTCTGAATGTTTGCTTGGCACACAACACTGTGGCACGAAGAGTTGTGGGTATATCGTCAGACGTTCACAGACAGCTGAGGGACAGAGGAGTAGATTTTGATTATTTCTCATTAGCCTGCGATGAAAGCACCGATGCATCTGACACCGCGCAACTGCTGATTTATTTACGAGGAGTCGACGACAAGATGAACGTGACAGAGGAGCTGCTGGATCTCAAAAGCCTTAAGGGTCAAACCAGGGGAATGGATTTATTCATTTCTGTTTGTGAAGCTGTTGATGATATGAAGCTACCATGGAGTAAAGTTTCTGGGATCATTACTGATGGTGCACCTGCCATGGCTGGTGAGCGAAGCAGATTGTCCACACTGATCTGCAATAAAGTCAGCGAAGAAGCAGGTAACGCTGTTAAACTTCACTGTATCATTCATCAACAGGCTCTCTGTGCCAAACATCTCAAATTTGATGATGTTATGAAACCAGTAGCAAAGACAATCAACGGTATTCGCTCTAAAGCTCTGTACCACCGACAGTTTCAGCAGTTTCTGCATGAGATCCAGGCTGAATATGGTGACGTAATTTATTACAATGATGTGAGGTGGCTAAGTCGGGGTCTGCACTACAGCGATTTTTCTCTCTGAGAGGAAATCAGACAGTTTTAGATGAGAAGGGACAACCAATGGAAGAAATGTCTGACCCTGTATGGCTGGCAAATCTGGCTTTTTTGGTTGACATTACGAAGCATCTGAATGCGCTGAATGTTAATCTTCAAGGAAAAGACGCAGTGGTGAGCCAACTATACGCTCACATCAAGGCCTTTGGAACCAAACTGCAACTTTTCCAAAGACACTTGTCCCTAACAGAGCCCTGTACCGCACACTTCCCAGCTTTGAAAGAGGTTATTGACAGTTTCCCAGTGGACATTAATGTCCAAATGAAGAGTTACGCAACAGCTATCGCGTCTCTTTCTGGCGGATTTAACAAACCTTTTCAGCAGCTATTGAAAAAGAGATGCTGCTTTTCTCATCTCCCTTCTCCGTGGACCCTGATGATGCTCCTCCACAACTTCAGCTGGAGCTCCTTGAGCTGCAGTGTGACGATGAGTGCCGCGGAAAACACCAGCAGTGTCCTCTTGTTGACTTTTATCGGCAGCTAGACAAAGACAGGTTTCCTAAAGTACGATCACTTGCTAAGAAAATGCTGAGCTTATTTGGTTCCACATATTTGTGTGAGCAAACATTCTCTGTCATGAACTTAAACAAGAACCGATTGAGACCAAGGATGAGTGACTCCCACTTGCGTGATATTTTACGCATGTCAACCACTGCCCTCAAACCAGACCTGATTGCTTTACTAAAATCTAGATCTCAGTATCACCCCTCTCATTAGTCCAGGGATGTCCAAATTCTGTACTGGAGAGCTGCTATGCATGTTTTAGTTCTTTCTGGTTTAGCACAGTTGAATCAAATGTAGAGCAGCCCTCCAGGAGTGACATCCCTGCATTACTCATGTGTTCCTAAACAGTAAAAAGCATAAAGCACACTAATACAATCCACGAAAGGATACGTATTTTGTTAAACTCTTATGATTTGGTTTTAACTGTTGATGTAATGCTCTTAATTCATAGTTGAGTGTGTTGTGTACATATTGTGTGTATTTAAAAATGTGTTTATTTCTTGTGGCAAGTGAACTTCCAGTTGTGCAATCATCCAGTAGATGTGAAAAACTTTGGCCTCCTGAAAGATCTTGTAAAAGTCAAGGGCAAAAAAAAAACAAAAAACTTTATTTATAGCATAACACTTTTCATTACTTATAACTCCTGTTTAAAATGTTCATTAGGCAAAGATATTGCAAACTCATGGAAATTTAGGGTATTCTATACAGTTTGTTCAATGTTGTCTGACTCTCCAGATATAAATGAAAGGCAGAATTGTGTCTTTAGAGTTGTAAATGCTTGCCTGAGTGTCTTTTATTTAGGTACATTTCCATTTTTAAAAAATAAAGGTAATATGACTATTAAAATTGTTCTTCATTATATTTTCATGTAACTTTGTTATGGAAAAAAAATGTCAAAAGGAACCATTGGCCCCCAGGCATCTTCACTTTATAAATTTTGGCCCTCTTTGCCAAAAGTTTGGACATCCCTGATCTAAGGGTTAAATCAACACGTTTCCTCACTTTAACCCACAAAACTTAAAGCAACTAACTCCTCAAGTAAAAAAAACTTTAATCAACTTTCCCTCGTACAAAATAAATGAGACAGACTAAATTAAAAATACTGGAGCTTATCTCCAAAATCATCCACAGTACAGACATAACTACATGATCACACCAGGCCCTGTGACATGGGAAGCCATGTAAGCCAAAATTCTACACTTTTCCAATTCGTCCTGTAAAGACATGAGGTAAAAATCGACCTTTAATAAATCAGGATGCAGTAAAGCTCGGCGAAAACTCCGCCAGAACACCGTATTTTGCACCAACAGGTGGCGGTTGAACGCCTTCTTAGCGGCAAGAAAACGACAGGGTTGGTTTTTTTTGACCTGCAGTTAGCTGAAGCTAAAGAAATCAGTTGGATGAGTGATGAAAATGTTTCTCCGTAGCTGTAGACATGGAGCTCAGCTTAAAATCAGCAAAGCAACCGTTGTGTTGGATATACTGGGATCCTTAGTGTATTTTTTTTCTGTTCCTGCAGCTCATGGGAAGTTGCTACACCTACAACAATGCAGATAACTATGTGTTAGGCTCTAGAGGCATTAGGCTTCTGTTTAAGTTTTTTAAGGGCTTACAGCAATCTCTGTCTCCCCTTCAGGTACCCACGTCGTCCAGTATATGTATGGCTGTGAATGGGATGATCAGAATGATGAGGTTGGTGGTTATCGGCAGCATGGCTATGATGGAGCAGACTTCTTAGTTTGGGATACGAAAACCAATACATGGGTCGCTGCGAAACAACAGGGTTTTATGACCTCGGCAAGGTGGAACAATGATAAAGCGCAGTTGGCGTTTTATAAGAACTACCTCACCCAGGAGTGTCCTGAGTGGCTGAAGAAGTATGTGAGCTATGGGAGGACTTTTCTGATGAAAACTGGTAAAAACAAAAACACAAAACAGATTTATTGTTTCTCTTTTTTGTTTCATTTTCTCTCATTATCGCTCTGCCTCCCTCCGTCAGTCTCCCGATTTTAGTCACCATTTATCATTTTTCTCAATATTTAATTTTTGCCTGCCTCAATTTGTTTGGTTACAGCAATTAAACTAAATTAATTTATGCAGAAATGCTAATACCATTATGTTTTCAAAAATAATACAGAAACCATTAACTGTGTTTTTTGTCATTCCTCAGTTCTTCCCTCAGTATCTCTCCTCCAGAAGACTCTCTCCTCTCCCATCACATGCCACGCTACAGGTTTCTATCCTAACAGAGCTGAGATGATTTGGAGAAAAAATGGAGTGGAGCTTCATGAGGGTGTGGGAAAAGGAGAGATCCTCACTAACAATGATGGGACCTTCCAGATGAGTGTTGACCTGGATATTAGATCTGTTCCAGCTGAAGACTGGGGAATGTATGACTGTGTGTTTCAGCTCTCTGGTGTGAATGAGGACGTTGTCACCAAACTGGACAAAGCAGTGGTTAAAACCAATGAAGGTAAGAATGGTATCAGAGGAGAATAAACTTTTTTTTAAAGATGGTCTTCCTTGTTGCTCCATAATTTTTCTGATTAGCTCCAATTTGTTTGGAAAAACAAGGAGATCAAAACTGGTTGTTAGTGTAGTTAAGTTACTTTGAAATATAATTGCATTACTAATACTACTGCTTGGCCCTGTTATGTTCTTCAGACTTTCTGAGACTCATTTTCATCATTACTTTCTGAGTTGCTGCTCCAAGGTTAAAAGAAAGATTATCTTTTAATTTCACTACTATCTCTGCTGGGAAGTTCATCCTATTAAAACAAAAAACAAAATAATATATAATAAAAAAAAGTGATCTTAAGACCTGTACAGCTTAGATTTGAGGCTGATATTTTAACCTTTATGTTGTGTTTAACCATTTCATGCATGAATTATGACCTCAATCAGGATTTCTTTCTTATTTTTATTCATTTTTAGGCATGAAAAAAATATTTTTGAACTTCAATTTTTTAAACATTTTACATGTCCAGTGGACAACATATGCTTTGACTTATGAATTTGATAAACAAATAAATAATATACACTGTGTAAAAACTATGATATAACAAATATTTTAATATATTTTATAACACTATAAGAATATATGTAACAAATATAACCCTGCCTATGGAGTGACACATCAGTGTCCAATGTAGTGGTTCATGTGCAAGTATACCAATACTGGCACAAATACAAGAAAACAGCCTTCGAATAGCTGTCCACTTTAGTGACCACTATGCATGAAAGGGTTAATATGAAAAGTGTGGTAAAGGGAAACTGGCCTGTTTGTTATTATTTCTTATTTATGATTTTCTCTCTCAAATCTCAAAATATATTTTGTAATGTATTGTAAACCTAATTTCACTGGGTTAGTTTTTTTATCATGTTACTGCTGAAAATCAAGGGATTCCTATATTCCACTCAATATATCTGAAATTTGTTTGATTTCTGTGATGTTCTTCAAATAATGAAATGACTAAAGTAGTGTTAATGAAGAATCTGATAATTCATTGGTTCAACAGTGAGATAAACAGTGTAAATGTTTTCGATTCAGGTCCTTCAGCATTCCCTATTCCTGCTGTTGTTGGTGGTGTTTTTGGTGGTCTTGTTGGCATAATGGTCATCCTGGGACTCGCTGCTGTAGTCTACAAAAAGTGCCTCAAGAAAGGAAACAATGGTGAGGAGAAAAAGATGTTGTCACACTTCACGATGACCATTTATAATTTCATAAAGTACTAATATTTAATAGTTTAGATAGCAAATAATTGATACATTGTTTTATGATCAATTTTTATTGTGTCCTTTAATAAGTTCTAAATAAATAACTACTATTGTTTCTTGTTTTCAGGATTCAAACCTGCAAACAGTAAGTATTTTATATATCAAAGTTTATACTTTTACAGTTATTTGATTTCTTTTATGATATTTTTATTATTGTTGCTTCATTTAAAGATTTTTACAATCACTTGAGAAATTTAACAGAAATCAGTTTTTCCTTAAAATGTCATTTTAACTTTATTTTTAGATTCAGACACTTCATCTTCATCATCTGATGGTTCAGACACTAAGAAAGTGAGTTCATCATCACATAAATACAGCACAAACTATCATTTCTCACATTTGTTTTTCAAAAAAAAGTCATTTTAAAAGAGTAAGGGCAGATTTACTAAATATACAATAGTAGGAGTAGGGTAAAGCTCTGTAGATAATCTACTACCTAATGAGCTAATGAAAAAAATGACAGCTGCATTTTTGTAGTGTTTCATTCCACTGTATAAACCTGAAACCTGGGTGTAACTGCTGACCTCTATAATATGTAGAACAACATAAAACATTCAGATTCACCATTTTATCCTGATGCATCACTGTGTTAAAGAAATTCTTGTTGTTGTCTCGTGCCTGTGCATCAGTCTTTTTTTGTTGTTGCAGGCTCTCTAGGTACTAATTAAAGTCAGCATTAGATATTTTCAGAACAGATATTACTCTAACACATCTTCTGTAACAAAATAAAAAAAAAGATCTTTGTTAAAATATGAAGTAAAAACAGAGTGACTGCACTGTATTTAATCAATATTTTTTCTGTCATTTTCTGACTTGACAGGTGCCTGCTGAAGAGCAGAAAATGATCAGCTCCACAGCATGAAAATAATTTGAGTCCACCGTAAAAAAAAAAAAAAATACAAAATAAAAAGTCAGATATCAGATAATCTTCTTAAATTAATCTCCAGAAATATTTCTAATTACCAATGAGGACTAAACAAAATATTTAAAGTTAAACTGGGCACATGATTCAGTTTTCTCAATGGGTTTCTGAGATGTTTTGGTGAAATCTGTGGTAGACATGATGATAATATGTAGAAAAAGCTGTTTTTCCTCTTTGTTAAACTTGTTAAAAATGATGTTGAGTTAATACTCTCAACCTTTGTCACAGATAAGTAAAAAGAATTACATTTAATGTCTTACACAGCTCATGTAGAATGTGGGTGTATCGTGGCAGTTTGAATCTCTCTTTGGTGTGTAAATATTCTTAAAAGGCAGGAGTTGTAATTAAATGTATTCTTCTCTTACAAATTGCAATGTGTGTGTATATCCTAAAATGATTTAAAATGACAGTGACATAATCTAGTCTATTAAGATAACTGTTTGAAATAACTTTTTTCCCACCCCATTCCTCTCAGTTATTTTATTGGCTTCTTTTGACATTTTTGCTTAAGATCTGTTAATCAGTTAGTTTGTGTGCTGGGTTAGGATTATTTGATTCTTTGTTGTAGAAAGTATGACATTCCTATTTTGTTGCAACTTGGACAAATTAAGGTCTGATAAATAAAGTGCTTCCTAAAACCAGTTTGAGTTATTTAATTTATATTTTTTCTGCCTAGTGTAAGAGAATACTTGTTCGTGATGCGCAAATCATGAACGAATCGTTCAATACTCGAGAATCACTTTACTGACTCCTGAATCATGATTCACAAGCCCAACTGACTCACTGACTCATCCCTGTTGCTTTTAGCAAACTAATTTCATTAGTAGAAATATATCTAGCTTAAAATTAAAATTGTGGGGAAAAAAACAACAGCCAGTTTCTTAACAAAAACATTTCTGCTCTGAACTGGAAGAAAAAACCCTGAGTAGAAAGATCATTTGTAACCTTCACTAAAGCTGTTTCTGTGCTGTGATGAGCTCTGAAACCTGACTGAAACTCTTCAAATAAGCCATTCCTGTGCAGATGATCTGTTAGCTGTTTGAAAACTACTCTTTCAAGGATTTTTGAAATGAAAGAAAGGTTGGAGATTGGCCTATAATTAGCTAAGACAGCTGGGTCTAGAGATGGCTTTTTAAGTAAAGGTTTAGGTAAGAGATTTACTTTGGTTCTCTTTGGTTTCTTTATATTTTTAGCACTTTTTGCTCATCCTTTAATTTGTGTTTCAGTGAGTTTATCAGTTCAGGGCATGCCAGTGCTTTACATTTTGTCTGTATTAGGAGTTGGTGGGGTTTCTCTGGTGTGTTGTCATGGGTTTGCTTCATTTTTTTAGCACAGGTAGGCGAGGCAGTGTGTCACGGGATGCTGGCACACTGGCGGTACATCAGACATCATTTGATGGAGCGTTATTTAGGAGCAGTGCGACAGATGTCTGGTGTCGGAATAGTGTCGCCTCCCTGAGTGGTAACAAGTTTGTCAGTCTCCGCGGTGTGCAATAAAGCTAACCCATGTTTTGGACAAGAAATCAAAGTTAGCTAGGTAAAGCACAACAAGTGCTTGAAACACGAGAGCCTGCTACCAACATGGATTGATGAATGAATCAATGAAAACCTTTATTTGTCACATATAAAGTTTTACAACCTGCAATGAAATTGGACCCAAAGACCAAACATACACAGCACAAGACATCACATGGGAAGACATGAGGTGACCGGTAGTAGTTTCGAAAAACAATGAAATGTACAACAAGAAGCTTCTCGGATGAGAGGTGAAACATCTTCAAGCAACTTAAAGAAGTCCAGACGCTTTTCTTTCCAAGTACCTTAGACTACGATGACCTGGATGACTGAGAACCTTCACAGATAATGAAATCTGAGCCGATGTAGACACAGCCATCCGCATCTGCTGCCATTCTGCAGTGCTGAGCTGCAGAATGGCATGTAAATGGTAAAGGGCCTGTATTTGTATAGCACTTTACTAATCCCTAAGGTCCCCAAAGCGCTTTACACATTCAGTCATCCACCCATTCACACACACATTCACACACTGGTGATGGCAGCTACATTGTAGCCACAGCCACCCTAGGGTGCACTGACAGAGGCGAGGCTGCCAGACACTGGCGCCACCTCTGATCACCACCAGTAGGCAACGGGTGAAGTGTCTTGCCCAAGGACACAACGACCGAGACTGTCGGAGCCAGGGCTTGAACCGGTAACCTTCCGATTACAAGAAGAACTGCCAACTCTTGAGCCACGATCGCCCCGTCTTTAAAGACAGAACACAAGCAGAATCAGAATACTTTAATAATCTCTAAGGATATTGTATAGAGATATGATGTATTGATACTCAATACTGGAGACAGATGTGGCACTTCAATGTCATCAATCGCTTTCGTGCAACACCATAAGCTGACAGAGGACATACATCACTGAGGCCTTGTTGTTCAACAAGAGTTATGTGGTCTATCTTCTCCAAATAATATCCACGATAGTGTTCAGGATACCCGTGTTCTCAAAATAAAATGTATCCTTTCCCCAAAAAGTGCAATTTAAACAGTGTCTGCAAAATTAGAAAGACCTACAGTAGAAACAATCGCACCACTCAAAATCATGCCTTTAGAGTACCTTGTTCCCTGATAGTTGACTGTGTCAGCCACCTAAACTTGAGACTCAGAAGGAAATAGATGCCTAATTGACCCTTGAACATCTATATGCAGGACATCTAATGGTACTAATTTTACTCTTACAAAACAAAGAGCAGACAAAATTGTTGTAGAATGCAGGTGGTGGCTTATCATAAGCTGTTGCGTTGTAACCAGGGTGCAAAATGGCACTTTCAAGTTCACCACATGTTAGATGTGTGTTAGAAATGAAAACACTGACGCATTCAAAGGGAACAATGCCTTCAAAAATGTTATGCAAAATTTTAAGTGGGTAACCAGTGACACAATGGAAGTAGTTCAGATTTAAGATAACTGAAGATAACTGTGTCATTTTAAACAGTAAATATCATGATATTTACTTTTCGTTCAGCTTTTGTAGAGTCCTGCTCTCTGACTCTCTCCACCTCACTTAACCTTAATTTTTTAATGTGAAGTGGTTGGTCCCAAATTAAAAAATTCTAATGATATTTTTAAGGCTGAAACAGCCAAAGGTGTGGATCATCTGTTTGGTTGTCAGTGTAATAGTGTGTTCCTATGGCATATCAAGTGTTCATGTTAACAGTGTCCATGTTTGTTATTTGAATGTGGTTAATTCCAATCTAATTCTTGTACACATTTTTCAGGTCATGTATGGCTGTGAATTGGATGATGAAACTAAGGAACTCAGTGGATATTTCCAGTTTGGCTACAATAGAGAAGATTTCTTATCCCTTGACCTGCAGACTTGGACTGCTGTAAAACAACAGGCTGTCATCACTAAACACAAGTGGGACAATATCAGTTTGGCAAAATCTGAGAAGAACTACCTCAGCAGAATTTGGCCTGACTGGCTGTAGAAGTACCGTGAACTATGGGAGTAGTTCTCTGAAGAGAACAGGTAAAATCAAATGACCAGGTTCAAATAATACGCTATTTCATGACAATGAATATCTTACTGCTTTAGTTTTTCTGTTGTCCTCTTTTTAAAATTTTCTCTCATAACTCTGTTGGACTCATTTTTTGTCTTTATCCTCACTCCGTTTTAATTACATTTTTGATTGTATGTACATTAATTTATGGTGCCTGTGGCTCGATCGGGCCCCGTCGGAGGGGTGGGGTGCCCTCGGCCTCTCGGCCTGGGGCTCGGTCCACTCTGTCACAGCTGGCTGCCGGCTGAGCTCGAGGGCACGTCACTGCAGCCCCCTCTGGCTTCTGCTCCGTGGCTGCTGGGTGACCCCTTGTCTGGGGCTCTCCTCAGCTCTTTCCGGGAGGGTGGCACGGTTGCCCCTCCGTTGGTCCTCCTTGGGCTCTCGCACTCTGACGGTCTCTGGATGTCTGGAGCCTGGATTTCCTCTATACCTGCTTCATGCCCTGGGGGACGGAGCTATGGCTCCCCACACCCTCTAGCAGATCATTACATGAAGTAACCTTTTGAATACAAGCACACTCATGCTCACAGGTGTACACACCGGTGCTCACAGACACAAACTACACCTTTCTTGGCTCCTACCTCAAAGCAAACTGTGCACTGTCGATCTTACGTGCTGCACAATAATATTCAATATTTAGTATTTATTGTTATATACACATAGATTATCACAATGGTGTAGTTTATTATATTGCTCTTTTTTTGCTTGTTTTCTCTTTTTTTTTCCTCAACAGGTGATCCAGGTGATATTGATATATGTATATATGTATTTTTCGTCCCGCCACCCCACCTTTTTTCTTTCCCTCCCTGTCTTTCTTTCTCCCTTTCCCCCAGTCATGTCTGTCCTGTATGTAACAACTGAAACTAAAATAAAATAAAATAAATAAACAATAAAAACAAAGATCAATGAAATGGACCAATACGGCAAGGCCGGGATGGTCCACTTGGTAAAGTAAATCCGTTGGTCATCTTTCCTGGACTTCAGCCAATAATTCTGATGGCAAAAGAACCAAACAGGACAGGCGGGGGGAAAAAGATTATCAAAACTGAAGACTAGGAAAAGTATCACTGTGTGTTCCAGCTCTTTGGTGACAATGAGGACATCGTCACCAAACTTGACAAAACAGAGATCAAGGCCAATGAAAGTAAGACTGGAATCAGAAGTGATTAAAGTTAAAAAATAATATATACATTTTCTTTATTTTAAGAGTCCTGCAGTTCATGTGTTCTTTTCAGTTAGTTAAGTTCGTCTGCAGTCTATAATATTTCGTCCCATCTTGGATCTCATATGACTGCTAACTTCCTAAAAACATTTTCCCAATTAAATGTTTTGAAAGTGCTGTAATGCAGGTATTGTTATCCACCATGGCTATTCATTGCTGTCCTTTCACTGTTTACGGAGCTTTGATGAATACAGAACCTCATCAACATACTTTTTTGTTGAGCTTTTTATTTAAACATTTCTTTATTTTTGTGTTTATAGAAACAAAGTTTGCAAGCCTGCTTCAATCTTCTATTTTATTTATTATTTTTCCAGTATTTTTATCTAGTTGAAACAGATTATTCTCTTTACTGGTTCAGGTTGTGATTTACTTGTTGCTTATCTACAGAAAGTTACCCCATCATGATCATTGCCATTGTTGTTGTGGTTGTTGTCCTCACCGCCATTCTGTTGGAATCATTGTCTACAAAAAGTAGACAAGTGAGAGACAAAAACAGGAAAATACATTTTTAGTTGATGCTGTCATTTAAAGGTGTATAAACAGCACAAGGCACAGTGTCATGGAAATTTATTTTCTCTTTTTACTTCAGGCAAATGCTCCCAGCCTCATAAGTAAAGCTAGTGTCTGTTTTCTCTCATATCTTATGCATTCTGTAGACCACAAAGTATTTTTCTGTATTTTATGGTAAATAACTTTTCAGAACTGTTTCTGAACAAGTGCCAGTTCAGACAGGATGTGGACTAACAACATGT